>NC_090930.1:128261797-128561797 GCF_040938575.1 Ambystoma mexicanum
ACAGCCATTCAGAGATTGTTGCTGGGGACAGATAATGATTGTCCATAGAGATCCACTGGGGCAATTTTTGGTTACGGAGATGGGGAATAAGGATTCGCAATTAAGCTGCCTCGTAATATTTTTGGATGTCTGGGAGGCCCACTCCACCCTTGTTTGTCGGTAATGTCAAGTTGGAGTAAGCAATCCTGGGCTTTTTCCCTTGCCATAGAAATTTCAGAATCGCCTTCTTGACTTCGGTAAGGAATTGGCGTGGCATCTGAATGGGGAGCATTTGAAAGGGCTATAGGAATCTCGGGAGACAGGACATTTTTATCGTGTTTAAACGCCCCAACCAGGATATGGTTAGGTTGTCCCATCTGGCGAGGTCTGCGTGAAATTTTTGGAGAAGCGCTGGGAAATTGGCTTCATATAAATCTTTTAGCGACCTTGTGACCTGTATTCCTAAGTACTTAATTTTTTCATGTTCAATCATAAGGCCCAGGGACTGGTATTTTTCAGGGTTTGCTTCCAATGAGGGGGAAAAGTGTGGACTTAGATTTGTTGACCTTGAACCCAGATACTTGCCCGTATTCGTTCAGGAGGTACAACGCTCTGGGAATGGATGTGGTGGGGTTCGTCACATAAAGAAATAGGTCATCGGCATACAGAGCTACTTTAAATTCTTCTTCCCCCAGACGCATGCCTGCTACTTCAGTATCCTGTCGTAATTTTTGGGCCAAGGGCTCCACGGAGAGGGCGAAGAGGATGTCCGATAGGTGGCATCCCTGCCTGGTGCCGCGTTTCAGCTTGAACCATCTCGAGTACCCCCCGTTAACAGACACCGAGGCTTTTGGAGCGGTGTAAACTGCTTTTATCCCCCTTCTAAATTTCGGTCCTATACCCACGGCATGGAGGACTGCGGCAAGGAAATCCCATTCCACTCCGTCGAAGGCTTTTTCTGCGCTGACGGAGAGTAAAGCGGGATCATTGCACATGGTTTGGGAAGCCTCGATCAAATGGAGAGTCTTTCTCTTGGTGTCTGCGCCTTGTCGTCCAATTATGAACCCTACCTGGTCGGGGTGGACAAGATGGGGCATGTGGACCTCTAACCTGGCTGCCAGGACTCGTGTGTACATTTTGGCATCAAGATTGAGCAAGGATATGGGGCGGTATGATCCGCAACACATGGGGTCTCTGCCTTCCTTGGGAATGTCTGATATGAGTGCTCGGTCGAAGGAGTCCGGGACAGTTCCCGTGTCAAGGATATTGTTAAATAGGGTGGTCAGGAATGGAGTTAGGAGGGCACAAAATGTTTTGTAGAAGCCAGCAGTGAAACCATCTTCACCAGGGGACTTGCCCTGTGTAAGTCGTTTGATCGCCTCGTGTATTTCGTCCTCAGTTATGGGGGATTCTAGATGGGCCGAGTCAGCGCTTGCAACTTTTGGGAGGGCAATGCTGGTGAAGTAATCGTCTATCTCCTGTGAGTGTGGATCTACTTCTGAAGTGTATAGGGACTCATAGAAGTTTGCAAACAGTTCTGGGATGGAGGATGTGTGTTGCGCTTGGTCAGGGGTTGGATCCGTGATCTCTTTCACCCTACGTTATGCCCGTTGGATCCTGAGTCTAGCCGCTAGCAGCGCATCTGCCTTATCTCCCTTCTCATAGAATTTCTGCTTCAATAAATGTAGTTTATGTGCTATCCGGCCATGTTCTAGGTGGCGGAGTTCTTCCCGTTTTTTCCTAGCCTCTTGGATCTTTTCGGGGTCAATGGTGTCCCCCAACCTAGCTTCTCTATCAAGTTGGCATATTTCACTCCGGAGCTTATTCTCGATAAGGGCTCTCTCCCTTTTCTTCCGAGCCCCTTCCCGTATCAGGATCCCCCTCCAGGTTGCCTTGGCCGCCTCCCACACACTCTGTTTAGAGACCTCCCCAGTATCGTTGGCATTGAAGTATTCTTTGATCTCTGTTTCGAGTTCTTCTTTGAAAACAGGGTCTCTCCACAGGGCCTCGTTACATCTCCACTTCCCACTCTTAATTGGCAGATGTTCCCATTGTATATCAACTGTGACCATGTCATTGTCAGACCATGTTATTGGAGTAATCCACTAATGTGTGGCGGTGTCGTTCAGATCTCGCGAAAGGTAGATGTAGTCTATTCGGGTAAAAGTATTGTGTGGAGGTGAGTAAAATGTATACCCTCTTTCATCAGGATGCATCGCGCTCCATGTGTCTACCAGCGCATATACCTGCATCATGTTTACAAAGTCACTATGTTCCCCTCTCACAGGAGCTTCAACTCCAGGGCGCCCTGCTTTCCGGTCCAGGTCGTGATCCGCCCACAAGTTGAAGTCTCTGCCTAGTATAAGGTGGCCGGTGGCCTCCAACATTATTTTGGGGACAGTTTTAGAGAGGAATCGGAGCTGTCCTACATTGGGGGAGTAGATTGTGGCAATCGTTACTTCCACCTTTCCAATAGTCCCCACAACTAGCAAGGCCCGCCCTTCTGCATCTGACCAGGTCTTGGAGATAAGAAAATCAAGTCCCTTTCTGATAAGGATTCCCACTCCCCCTTTACGCAGTGCGCCCGAGCCCCAAAACTCTATGCCGGAACGTTTCCCCAGAATTGACCTCTCCTCCCCCTTCATATATTTTGTTTCCTGTAAGAGTAGGATATCAATATTAGCCATTCGAAATTCCCGTAGCACTAACGACCTCTTAGTTGGTGAGTTAAGGCCTTTGACATTAAGTGTCCCGACTTTCAAGGGGCCTCGTGTGTTACCATCAGAGGTGGCCATCAGTATATAACAGTACAATATTCACAACAATGCATTGCCATACCTTGTGTTTAGAGCCCTCAACCAATATTAGTGTTTGTCCCATCTCAGCAGCGAGTAAAAGTTCTATAACAGGTCCACCTTCCCCCTTGTCTTGCATATCCCCCCTCTCCTTCCCACGCACCCCCTCCCCCCAAGTGTCGGCGTCCGAGCAAGTCCAGTTAGATTCACTGAACTAGCCCCGAACCACCAGTAGGGACCATCGTCGCGCGGTCCTTTAATTATCAATGAACACAACATAGGTCTGAGCCCTCCCCAACCCCCCATCAACCACAATTTACAACCATCGAGTATAACTTTTTTGTTGGGCCGAAACCGGCCCGTGTCTCGAACATACTCAGTGTCAACGTAGTCGCCGGTACTCCAGTTCACTTGTCCCCCTCCGGGAGCTGCTACCTCTCCGAAATGTTCTCGACCCTTTGACTCTCTGCCTCTTAAGTACTTGGAGTTTCCATTCTCTCCCTTCGTTTCTCAGGTTATTTCCTTCTTCCCCTCGTTCACGAAAGATCAACAAGTTTGGCTATGCAGGCCTTTTTTTCCCTCTCCGACCGTAGTCTGATTCTCGTGCCTTCGTGTTCAAAAGAGAGCAAGAAGGGGTATCCCCACCGGTATCTGGTATCTCGTTCCTTCAACCATTTCGTCAGGGGGCCACACATCCTTCTCAGCGCCAATATCATGGCAGACAGGTCTTGATATATGGTGACCTGGGCACCGTTGAGGGTGATCACGCCTCTGCGCCTTGCCTTCTCGAGAATCTTTGCTTTGTCCTGGTATCTATGGAAATGAGCCAGGACCGATCTCGGGCCTCCGGGTGGGCCACCTGCTCTGTGGATCCGTTCGGTTCTCGGTTCGTCAATCTCATCATCTGCCGCCAAGATTTTGATAATATCATGAAGTGTTGCCTTAAGGCTCTCCTCAGTCTCCCCATCCTGCTCCGGGATCCTAAAAAAACGTAAATTGTTCCGCCTCTCCCGGTTTTCTAAATCATCCATCTTTAGCCTGTATTCCTCTTCCCGCTGTTCTAGATCTGTGATTCTGGGTTCGAGTTGTATTTCCATAGTATCTATGGAGGTTTGGTTGTTTTCTACCCCCTCCAACCTGTCCTTAATCTAATCCATACGTTGGGTGATTTTATCAATCTTGCCAACATCTACTTTTTTTTTTCTATTCAGTTGTTTTTATCCAGTGCGCTGTCACCACTATTGACATAATGGCAGCAAATTATGAAGCTCGAGAAATTACATGGAGGGAGTACAAAGAATGGACGCAAACTTGCTAGATGACCAGGCCTTTCACTAGCTCCTTAAGGGAGTGAGATCTGGGGTGAAGAATAAGGAAGATGGGTGGGATTTCTACAAACAAGTGGACTGTACAGAAAAACTATTCTATGCATATCTCCATGTGTGGAAAAGACGACAATCCGGGGAGAGGAGTGGCGGGAAAAGTGGAGATGCGCTATGTGCAGGCGGGGAAAGAGTGAGTTCACACTCTGCCTGGACATCAATGTACTGTTCTTTGAAATCATTGGCCAAAGAATCGTGTTAGAGGTCTGATGGAATAATCAATTTGGTTACTAATTTAGCAATAGCTACTCTTTGGACATTTCTAAACATGTCTTTTGGGGTGTTTGAAGCAGAATACATTTTTTCATAGAAATGCAGGTTTTGGGGTGTTTTTGGGGCTAGTTTATATCTATATGATTCAGCAGGGGAGAATTCCTTCCTTATAAGTGTTATAATGGTTTGGGTCGATTTGACCTAAAACATTTGACCTAATCACATTTGATCAATTTTTGTGACTTTTTTTGGTCTAAAATGCGGTGAGACCACTGCAAGCCCCCCACCACTTCCCCTCAAGCTAATCTATACCCTTACCCACCCCATCTATATATTTAATTAAACTTGACAGAAAAAAAGGTAAACAAAAATGCGATCAAATGTTTTAGGTGAAATGTTATTAGGTCAATTATGCTAATACCATTGTAATTACTCTACCTGATGTGCTAGGATTTGTGTACCAATATGCACATTTTTTAACAGTGCTTCAGAGAACTATTGATTACATTTCCTTGATTTGAGCATTTCGTAACACGCTAGCAACCCGGCAAGTATCAAAATGCAGCAATATTCAAAATGAAAAGAGGCGGTCTGGGCGGAAGATTACATGAGGCGCATATCAATTTGTGTTGAGAAGGAAAATAAGTCTTTTTTCATAGGTCTACTTCGTTAATTGCATTAGCAACTGTATTGTTAAATGCTTTCAGCACAACTTTTGGAAGTCACAGGAACACCAATGGAGGGGGGCTGGGGAGTAACATCCTGGTAGGGGTGATTGAACTTCTAAATCATGCGCACAGTGCCCAAACCCTTGGCGATTAACATCTGTCTAAATGCCCCTGCATTAGAATTACTGGAAAACCACTGATATTAAATCCAGATGTTTTTGCATCATGTACTACATAGTTTCCACCAACCGCCAGACCCCTGCAATTGCTGCAGCCGGATTCAGGAAAGGTAACCAGAAGTGGAGGGTAGGGAGAAATGTTAAAAGCCAGTAAATGGGAGATGGGTATGAGAATGAGCCTGTTCACGTCCATAACACAATCCTGAAAACTCCCCATGAGTCTGACGTTTGCAAATCATAATTACAGCAGTGTAGATAGTTTAACATAGTTTCCAATCTTTGACTTAGTTTCCCTATGCAGTGATTGGGTAAATTATGTAGGTGGGTGAGGGCTGTGGTCTTGGGGTGTTACTTTGGACTGGTCTCAGGCCAGTCTTCATACTGTCTTCTTTCTGTCTGTCTCTTTTCATAACTATATTCACTTCCCCCAGAAGCAGGTGTTTGGTATCACTGTCTGTTTCTTCCGATGATCTTGACTTGAGACTTCTCATCTCACGTGCCAATAGCTCCTTTCTACCCAGTATTTTAGGCAGATCGCCTCGCCTTTAAAGGTGTTGGGACTCTGATTTTCAATCCCTACAAAGCAACTGATGCTCACGTTCCTTGCTTGATGCACAGTGTCGCAATCAGGAGACGGACATGCAGGCATGCCTTTCAAAAGGTTGATTTCCTCTTTTGATTCAAAAGACCAAATTTTTCCCTGAATCTTTGATACTGGGCCCTACTGTATATAAATGAATGTAACAAGGGGTGCTTGTCAGTCTGTGAAGATGGTCAAACATAAATGAAGTTCTCTGTCCAGACATCTTATTGTAATCTACTCTCCCTAATGCTCAAAAGATAATATATAACACCCAAGACATACGTTTAAGCTTTGTCCATGAGAGCTGCTGGCTTCTGACTCCCACCCTTGTGTATCTATACAATAGGTCCATGTCTTTGTTCACAGTCCAAAACGTTTAGTTCATGTACAGCTGGAGTGCTGTGCTGCCCTGGCATTTCAGATGGGACTCTCTGGTTCTCCCTGAACTTGTGAGTCTCACAGTTCTTACCCCTTAAGGGAGACTTTGGTATTTTCTGTTTCCTTCTCACTCCCCACAGGTGTTCTCAGGCTCTCCCCACTCTGAAGTTTGTATCCGTCTTGCTCTCTGGGGTGTTCTTAGTCCCTTCATGCTCTGGGACCTTTTCCTGGCTCACTCCCCTTATATGCAGCTTGTTTCCATAATGTACTCTGCTTCAAACATCCCAAAAGACATTTTTAGAAATTTCCAAAGACTAGCCATTACTAAATTAGTGACCAATTTGATTATTCAAACACAACTCTAACACGATTCATTGGCCAATGATTTCAAAGAACAGTACATTGATGTCCAGGCAGAGTGTGAACTAACTCTTTCCCTGTAACCCATAAAATCATTTCAATTTTGAAAACTTCTGGGTCTCTTCTCAATATCTGTCCTACCAAAATGCTTAAAGCAATCCAGAATGCTATCACATCCTATGTGACCAGATTACTTAACAGTTCATTACATTCATGTGGAGTGCCCCTAGACCTGAAAAAAAGATATGGCTGTACCACTTTCTAAGAAGCCTAATCTAGACCCTTCTGGACTGAAGACTTTTTGACCTATTTCTTACCTTCCCTATCCATCAAAATATTGGAAACATTAGTGAAAGGAGGCCTTCAAAAGTATGTTGTAGCTTTGTACTTTTTATATCAAAACCAAACAGTTGTGTATCCTGGTACAGGACGGAGTATATCAGCGAGTAAGGAGCAAGAAGGAGGAGACATCCACTGCTGCAAAGTCCAGTTGAGGAGTCATGTAAGTGGCTCCACGGCAAGACGGGGGGCCTATATAGCCCTCCCAGGAAGCACTGCTTGCCAGATACAGGTACGCAGTGGCATCCGTGGAATGAGAGGCATGCGGCAAGGCCAGAGGAAGGCACTCCAGAGTTGGGAGAAAGAGGGAAAAGAACCTAGAAAGCAGAAAGCAGAAGCAAGCTGCATATAAGGAGAGTTAGCCAGGAAAAGGTCCCAGAGCATGAAGGGACTAAGAACACCCCGGAGTGGATTGCAAGACGGATACAAACTCCAGAGTGGGGAGAGACTGAGAACACCTGAGGGTGGGGAGTGAGAAGGAAAGAGAAAATCCCAAAGTCTCCCTGAAGGAGTAAGAACTGTGAGACTCAAGTTCAGGGAGAACCAGAGAGTCCCAGCTGAAACACCAGGGCAGCTCAGATTGCTGCAACTGACGTCACAGGTTGCTCACCTGCTGGGGAATTTTGCACTCTCCTAAGTGTCATTCTCAGAGGAAAGGTGGTGGTGACTTCAGTAACTCTGAGGTATCCCTTTCCCCGAAGGGGGAGTCACCTCCAGAGAGATCCCACTTACCCTGTCACCTAGGGGGTTTAACTATAGTGTCCCACCTCCCTAGTCCCAAAGTGGCTGGTTCCCCCTTGGGGAGAGGTGACCAACTCCCTGAATTCATCACAGTACACAACCTCTCCTTCAGAGATATAGGAAATCCGGGCTCCAGGTCCCACAATGGAACAGTCTTCCACTCTCCTCACGTCATGGTTCACAACCTCTACTTCAGAGATCCTGGAAAACGTAGGCTTCAATTCCCACCATACAAGAGAGTTTCTGCAAGCTCACTTTCAGTTACTGGGAACATGGACTTTAATTCCCATAATACAATTGTTTTTCACAAACTCTCTTTCAGATGTGTGGCGAATGTGAACTTCAATTCCCACAATACCGCCGAACATACTAGGCCTCATTACATGGATGGCGCTAAGGGATTACCGGCACCGGTAAGGGCACCGGTGCCGGTAATCCCTTAGCGCCATACTACGAGGTCCCTCAGCGGGTTCTGTCCTTAACGTGTGGCCAGACCACACGTTAAGGAAGGGACCCTCTGAGGGACTTAAGGGCAAATAACGGTACCGCTAATAGCGGTACCGTTATTTGCTCCTTCCCCGTTCCCATTGAGCCCTATGGGGGCTCAAATGGGAATGGGGAAGGGCCTTGGTGAATGGGGAATTACCGCCCCGCCAACCTTGGAATGGGGCGGTAATTCCCCCATTCACCAAGGCGGACTCGGTAAAATACCGGTGGCAACCATTGGTTACCGCCATCCGTGTAATGAGGCCCACTGACTTTAATTCCCATACTGCAACTTTTCTTTCTCAACCTCTCCTTCAGAGGTATTGGTAAAGAGGGCTGCAAATCCTACAATGCAAAATTGCATCGCAATGTTTTCATCAGTAGTATTGTGGTTGGAGACATTGACTGCAGTTCCCACAATGCAATATTCTTTCTCTGTCCTTGCTTTAAGGCCCACAACCTCTCCTTTTGAGATACAAAGAATGTGAACTTCAGTTTCCAGCATGCAACAACTATTTGCCTTTTCAGTTTGGGATGCTGATGCCTCCGGATCAGATTCTTTGGGATCGCCATTCCTCTGCCCCCTGGACTTGCGATCTTGTTCTCTGTCTCTTGGTTTTATCTGCCATTTTTCCATTTGTGGCATGTGGGTTCTGAGGTGGAGAATTGCTTGATTTTACCCCACGCCTTTGTTCCGCTTTATCTCTTGGACCGACTCTGCATCTGCTCTCACTTTGACCACTGACCTCTCTCTGCTGTCTCTGCTTCACCAATTCTCTCTCTCCCAGATGATTTTTGCAGCATCCATGAGTGTCAGTGTCATATAGAGAGTAACCTTCGGTTATGTATGCTTACTGGCTGTCATAAGGAGATGAACGACAGTTGAAATGCCAAAAGAATTGTGCACAAGATCACACAGGGTATAGATAGATACCAAACAAGATGCACTCAACAACAAGCTCCTTAAGAATACAAGGAAAGTCAGCAAGCTCCTCATCCACAATTGCTCTTGCAGGTACTGTCAGCACTAAACTACCTGTGAGGGGTCGGAGTAAGAAGACACTGGACCTCATTACGAGGTCGGCGGTAACCAGCTGGTGCGACCGCCGGGTTGCCGCGGACTTGTAACACTGTTTCTGGCACCTAGCTTCCTGTTGCCACCGGGACATTACAAGTACCGGTGGACAAGTGCCAGTGCTTCCGTGATGAGTCTGCTACTGGGTCGCTGAGCCCGCCAGGGTCAGATCTGTCAGGCGCAGCGGTTCCGGCAGGCAGACTCGGAGTGGAAACTTACCAGCACCTTTCTTTCCAGACCGCCACACTCATAATGAGGCCCACTGACACAGGTAGGGATTTCGCCAATGGTGCTTTTATTTAAATAATAAAACGGCTGGGAAAATGGCCTCAATATCCCTAACTCTATGAGGGGTTTCCCTGCCACAACAAAGCTACTTAATGGACCAGTCTTTGCCAGGATGTCCAACATTATAATGTCCACTGTCCTGTGTAAACACCCTCAACTGACCCTCACACTCTATTCTTGAAAATCCAGATCTGTAGAAAAAACCGAATGAGAGAATTGACCGAATGTCAGCTGTATGAAAATTACGTAAGGCCGAAAATTTCAAACAAGTCCCCGATTCAGAGGCATTACAGTGAACGAGGGCAGCAGGGGCTGCAGGGGTGTTCCCCGCAACCTTGTTCACATTAATGTCAGCTGGGGTTACAGAGGTGTACCCCTCACCCATTGGAATAAAGTTAAGAAGAAGAAAAAAAGAAAAGGAGTACCCTGCGGCGCCGGTACCCATCCACACAAGTGAAGGGAACTGGCATCACAAAGGGATGCAGGTGATGGCAGCACAAAAGGAGGTGTGCCGCCCACATGTAAGTAAAGGGTAAGGGTAAGAGGGTTGTCCAAAATGTCCGGGGGAGAGAAAACAGAAAGTTATTTTTGGTAAACATGGTAATCCTTGAAAATCTACTACAAAAGGGGAAAATAAATTGTGCTTGGCTGGTTTCCTGCAGCCTTCCTCCACTAAGATTGTGTAACGTTCCATAATGCACCAACTCAAAGTAATATTTGCCTATTGATTGGCCTTGGCTTCTATAAGAGGAAGTAGCATTCCTCCTCTTAACAGTGTGTCGGAATGCTAGGCGGGACAATCCACGTCCCCAAGTCTGTCCTCTTATAACGTTAGTAGCTTGCAACTACTTGTTCATTTGCCAAGGGGACAATCCCCTTCCTTGGACTTTTCTTTCTCACTGGGTTTTAGGGTATTCCCCTCATCTTTACCCTTTTTGCCAGTTGGTATCTCGTTTTTTATTAATTTAGGCCATTCACTGGGACGAGGAAGAGCAAGGGTTACCCACAAACACATCGGTGTCTGCTTCTTCCTTTACTAACTATCCACTTGGTATATCAGCCTGTGAGGTGTAACCTCATTTTCCATATTGTTGGCATCACATAATAAGTGTAAGTGTAAGTTGTAAGGTGTTACTCCCATAGATATCTGAAAAGTGGCGTGTGTTGCAACCTGTAGGAGCTCTGAGAATGGGATATCCACACCTCATCGCACTGTGATCATTGTGACCCACAATGATCTTCCAGGGGGCAAATAGCGTACATTTACATGAGGGGCTCTAATACACTCTGGTTAATAAATAATGGCTTGATAACCATTGAAACTTGCAGTGTCCTGCCCTCTCCTGGCTTACAAGTTTACATAGCCTAGCTCTCCACTCTTCTCCCCATGAGCGTGAATACCTTAACAATACCCCATGATAGGGGGAAATAAAGGGCGGGTGACTGCCCCGCCTCACTCTGATAGGAGAGGAAAATATACACAAAGCATTAGCCGCGTGTGCATGATTGGCGAGTGCGTATAATTTTACACAGTTCAATATTTGTTTGCTCTTTTGTTCCCCCTCATTCTGACAGGAAAGGAAAATGTACACAAGGCACTGGCCCCGTCAGCGTTTCCGACAAGTGCATTTAATTTTAAACAGTTAAATATTTGTTTGTTCTCTTCTTCACCCTCACTCTGACAGGAAAGGAAAATGTACACAAGGCACTGGCCGCTTGTGTATGGCTGGCAAGTGCATATCATTTTACACAGTTCAATATTTGTTCACTCTATTGTTCCCCTACCCACTCTGACAGGAAAGGAAAATGTACACAATGCACAGGCCACGGTGTGTGGCTCGTGAGTGTGTATATTTTTTACACAGTTCAATATTTGTTCGTTCTATCGTTCTCCTCCACTCGGTCAGGAAAGGCAAATGTACACATTGCACGGGCCGCGTGTGTGGTGGCTTGCGGGTGTGTATAATTTCTACAGAGTTCAATATTTGTTCGTTCTCTCGCTCACTGCTCATCTAGTACCTCTGGGGCAGATCACACCCCTGACTTGACCCGGGGACAGCACCCAGACCCTGTTCTGGCAGAGCAGCCCAAAAGAATGGCACCTCTTCCCGACCTTGATCCCTCGCTTCCAGCCAGGCACAAACTCTCAACCCAGGATTGGGGAGAGAAAGGTAGGGCGGCCAGGACGAGGAAAGGCATTCCTTCCAGCAGGCGAGAGCCGGACCGCTTTCGCTGGATCTCTCAGGAGCTCTCCCTTCTCACGCCTTACTCGTTACGATATATCAACTTCCGACCTGCCCACAAGCCGCTGCGCTTGACAGGAATATTTACAAAACTTCCTCAGTCTACTACACGCCCCCCCTGTGAAGCGAGAGGGGCCCAAACACTATATAACACATGACACCTGGGCTCTTCACATGAAAAACCACATGAAATTATGGTTTACATAGTCACTTATTTCTTCTTCTTGTCCCTTTATGGTTTGGGTGGGGGGTCAGTCTTTGCTCTCTTTTCTTAACACCAGAGTTCCTCTTACCTCCCCCTTACCATACCTTCATTTCAGCGCTGCGACCTGGGTCATTTGCCAGCTGCATGACGGAATGTTCGCTACGAGGGATTATTCCCCTCACCTTATGCGTCCCGTCGCTGCTTGCACCATTTGAGAAAACGCCTGTTCTCTGGGCTTCGTTGGAGGCTTCGGGCAGCTATTCCTTCTTCGCGAATGTAAGCAAGGTTCCCTCCTTTGTAATAATTCGACCCAGCGAGTTCCTGTGTTGTTTTCTTTTCTATTCTATGGACCCATCCTGCACTTGCATATTGGTCTCGGGGGACCACAGGTAACCAGTGCTCGCCTTTCCCAACGACACCGGCCAGTCTTATCTCTGCCAAGACTGTAAACCGAAGGACAGCTCCTCGCTTCGGCTTGTAGCAGCGTCCACCCCCCCATTCTGAGCTCATCACCTGATTGGCATTTCTGTCCTGCGATCATTGCTTAGTGCATGTTTTCTTATGCACCGCAGGGGCCTTCAAAGTTCCCCTTTTTATATCATTTTGCGCTACTCGTTCTCCTCCCACTCCTTCGCCTCCCCCCTCTTCCCTGCCTCTGCTGCTCTGTCTACTGCTCCTCTAACCACGAACAACCCTCCGCAGCCCTTCTTCTGCTTTATTGTAGAACATCTTGTGACACACAAAAAAAGTACTCAAATACTGAGTATTATGGTTAGGCATAGAAAAGGGTTAAAGTGTTGTTTTGGTCGCTCTGGTCTTTTTTCATCTATCTGGGGTTTCTTCTTGACAGTACTGGTGATTGGATTTAAGTCACAGAGGTACATGTGCCCATATGGTATTTCCGAATTAGGTTTAAGGTTTGTTGAGGGAACCAGAAAAAATGTCCTTGGTTTAGGCACAGGGTTGGAGTTTCTTCTGGGGATAAGAGGGACAAGACCCTCTGACTCGTCTCAACGCATATAGAGCAAGCTATGACAAGGCAAGCTATGACAAGGTCTGTGAACTGACGCCATTGATGGTTTTATATAAGGTAACTTAAAGATGATATTTACACGGACGAGAAACACTGACCTGGAATGTCAGCGAAGCCCATAAACACTGCTGATCAAACAGGGACCCAGAAATGCTATAACAACAAAGAGGGGGCCACTTAATGCATAAGACTCCAGGCAAGGGACAAGCAGGAATAGTGCTTAAAGCATTAAGAAAAACACAGGCATTCACACAAGAGCTGTACACAACAGCTCACGACACCTAACAATAATAAAGGTAGCAAGAGAAAAGTGTAAGGGAAAACCAGTACAGGCCTCAGGAGCAAGTCGGGGAACAGGAGCAGGGAAAACAAAAATTACCAGCCCAAAATCTACCCCGTTCCACCCAGGCTTTGAAAGGGAAATTCTCTCAATGAGGAGTGTATAAAGGATCATATTTAACTGGGAAACAGAGCAAGGTCAAAGAAATACAGACCACAGACAAACTGGGCTGCACAGAAAAGGGAAAGTACTGGAAAGTGCTGATTGTAAAACAGATGAAGCCAGAAAGGCAAGCCAGGATGCAGAAAAACATTAGAAATCCAAGGTTGCTGGAACAAGAACCTTCGAACTAGAAACTAAATAAAGAACCAGGAACAAGGAACAGGCCACAAATGGGAACACTGCAACAATGACCAGCAATAGACTGAAGCAAACTGAGAAAGCTGGCTAAAAATCACATGTCTCTGGTGTGGCGTTTGCTATCACCTGCCAGCCTGTCATGGTGCTTGCCCCCAGACATCAGCAGCAGACCAGCTGCCCAGGGTACTGGCACCCATGGTGACCTTTAAGGCCCCAAAGGATTGCCTAAGGGCTTCCTGGACTCAGTCCTGGCTCCGTTGGCGCCAGGCTCATACTGCCCTCTCAGGCAAGGCAGGTTACCAGGTAAGAGAACCACGTGCAGACCAGTCTGAGGCAGGCTGAAGGGACTTCTTTACCTAGGGACTATTTGATAGGCTGTTGGTGGAGGGACTTCTTTGCCTGGGAACTACTTCTGGGAAGCTATTTAAACCACGCCCTCAGAACAGAACACGCTTCGCGTTATTCGGAACTCCTGCAGCGTAACGCTCACCGTGTCTGCTAACTTCAGGCCAGTCTTCAGCCACGCCTGTTCAGACTCACTCGAGCTACCTGTAAGGAAAGAAGAGAGAAGAGAACCTGAACAAGACTCTTACCTGATGCTCCATCTCGATCGCTCGGGAGTCTCCACTTCTGCATCAGGTTAGCCGCGCAGACCACGCTAAAGACCTTGCAACACTGTGCAATGCTGATACTTACCAGATGGCTGCTCACCTTTGTGATCCATCGAAGCACCAACACTCGATCATCGCTCTGGAGCTGCCACACCTGTTGAACACAAGAAAACATCAGGTTAACTGCGCAATGGGGAAGGGCCTCATTAAATACATTTAAACGTATGCAGCGCTACTACTCACCTGAAGGCTGCATTTCCTTGCAGTCCCTCAAGACATCATCACGGGATCTCCGCCGGGAGGTACCGCACCTGCTGAACAGAAAAAGAACTGCAGGTTAGTTGCGCAGAAGAACAATACTGTATGTTAAGACATTATCGCATAACGCTGCCGTGGAAACTTACCTTGGAATTCAGCTAAACATTTCTGGGGAGGAGTCCGCTTGTAACGCTCATCTGGTATCCACGGGGACGTCACTAAGCCTTTTCTGACCTCTTACGACCTCAAACCCTTCCCTGGAGGCTATTCAACTGGAGACTGCGCCTGAACACAGGATTGGTAGAGTTTAACTCCCTATTGTCTCTGTGTGTTTGAACCCCTTCTTTCCCGGGATCCAACCATTCCTTTTTTAATCCACAGCTAACCTTGTTTTCTTGGATAGTGTGCTCTCTGTCCTGCTTTCAGCGCAGGGGCGCGTTGATTGATGCGGGCTCGTGTCTGCCTAGTTACTTCACTGGCAAGAGTCTGACAGGTAAGTATAATGAGTCTTTTGAACAGTTCTCTAACTTCGTTCCTTTCCTTCGTTAGATGATGGCCGGCGTCCGGGGATGGCGGCGTGCTGCTGAGATGAGTAGCGCTGAAGGTGAGTGAGAGCGCGATGCGTATTTGTATTGAACTGAGTTCTTTTTCTGTGTCTTTTAGGTGCTGCGACGTTTTCAGCGTGGATGCCAGTTATGAAGAAAAAATGTTCTGAGTAAGCGTGGTATGCGGCACCTCTAGATGTTTCCAGGCTAACCTGGAGTGCCTTTCCCCTCTTGCAGATGGATGAGAAGTTCCGGAGACAGAGTTACCCCAGAGTGGCTGGGATTCTGGTAAGCGTTTGAAGCTCGAACAGTATTTAAAAATAAGCGAAGATTTGCAGAAAGCTTACTAATGCCTTTTTTCTGTTCTATTCCCTTTTCCTTATGAAGCGTCGTGCCAGGATGGGAAAGACACCGCCGAAGATGCCCACAGAACAGAAGGAGTGATGAAATGATGGGCAGAAGGCTGTTCCTAACAGTGTTCTTGGTCTTGCAGGAGCTGAGCGCAGAAGAAAGATGCAGGCCTACTGGAGACCGATCCAAACACGGTGAGTGTCACGCTGCAGGTGCAGAAAACGCAAAGCATGTTTCTCAGCCTGGGCGTGGCTTAAATAGTCTCTGGGTATCCCAGGTGTCTCTGGGCTGAACCACACCCAAAAGACTAGACTGCACATGCAGTCTGGGAACTGAAATATGTGGGGGCATCCATCTTGTCCCCATCAATGCACTGCAAGTCCAATCCCCAATGTTATCCTATGGGAGTGAGTGAGTCTGGTGCCACAAGCGCCAAGTCTGACTCCAAGTGGGTCTTTGGAGGGATGGAGAGGCCCTTGAGGGCCATGTAGGTGATTGTGGTCTGGCTCCAGCCTGACATCTTGGAGGGCTGGGGACATGAGGGGCACTGCTTCATTTGTGTACCAAAGGGAAACCTGCAAAGAAAAGGCACAAGAGTGAACATTGACAACTTGAACTCTAAAGCAAGCCATATCATTGGTATAAAGACTTACCCATTTGAGTCACAGTTGTCTGGAACTCTTCGGAATCAGTGAAGTAACTAGATCCTTGAACTGCTACGCACCCCTGCATACAGTCGCAGGATGGAGAGTCCGCCATTCATAACATTAAGGTGAAACATAACAGAGGGGTGCACTAGGAGGCTACGGGAGGTGGGAGTCAGTCCTCCTTACGGTTAGGTAACATTTGTTAAACATTTGTAGGCAAACCTGCTTCGAGGTGCAAAAGAGGGGGCACATGGAGCCATTCAACATCGGACCGTCCAGTTCTGTTTGGCGTCCCTGTGGAGACCAGGTGAGCGTAACACAGCCACAGGTGTACCGTATCCTCCACCCAACCTTGTCCTGCAAGGGTGAAGAGGAAACAGTGGGCAAGGCATGCTTGCAAGCATAGTCTTTTGAATAAAGACGCATACTGTCTGCCCAAACCTGGACTGGATCCGGAAGGGAAGTGAAGTAGAAAGTAGAAAGCATGGTTTTAGAGCACCCAAATCTCCACAGTACTGTGTCATGGGGTTCAGAAATAAAATCCCATGAAATTCCAAATATAAAATACATTACTGTTTCCTCTCTCATTAGGTGTTCTGAACCGAGTGTCCTACGGCTATTGGTGAGAGGTAGTGCTGGCATGTAGTCTTCTGGCACTGTCGATGTGGTTGCCTTAATAGTCCCTGTCTCAAAGTGGCCCAGAGTGTTTCGTAAATCATATATCTATGTTCAAGATTCTTTTTTTAGGTTGCAGATCTACAAGTAGTTGAACTGCAACATTCTTAAGTATGTGGTATTCGGGAAAAACCTTTCAATACCATCATCGACAGGTCCTGCAGTGTGTGCATGTCCTGTGTGAAGTAGGGACCCACAGGCATTTCTCTTCTTTGGTTTAAGATTGTATATCACTGTAGGTTCATTTTTTCAAGTAGTTCCCGACAAAGCTCATCTACATACATTCCTTGTGGCCATTCATTGCATGGAGAGCTATAAAACATTGGATGATTTTCAGTTGTGTACCCCTTGTATATGTAATGTTTAGTTCTGTGTGGATGTTACAGTAGATTTAGTGCACATGTGTTGGCATAGTTACCATCTCTTAACATTGCATGGGTATGTCCTAAGTTTTATTTGTTCTTGATCTGGTAGAAAAACACTTCTGCTGAGGTGCTGGGCCAAGCTCGCATACTCTTCTTGTAGGAAAGGAAGCTTTAAGTAAAAGGTTGTCTTTTCTCTTGTCTTAAACTTTATTTTTGCTTGGCAGACACAATTGAACAGTTATACAACAGCAGATTTTACATTCATTGGGACACAAGTCAGGGGTCAGCTTCGTAGATGGTTTACAATAATTTGAGCATGCACCAATCACATTGAAAAGCAGATTTGGTCAGATACATAATTCAGCCCAGAGGCCCAGCATGCAGACAACACAGTGGCACTTTTTAGTTTGTTTGCTGTCATGCCAGGCAAATGCGATATTCACACCAAATATCTTTGGGCTTGGACGTACCATGCAGGGAGCTTACAAAGAGGAATTCTGTGTTGGGCCCTAGGTCTGGAACCGTCCTTGCTAAGCTCTGTTTATTTGTTGGGGTGTCCTTTTCTTAGGTGCAAGGTCACAGGATTGGGTTGAGGTGAGGCCCACAGCTGCTTTGTAGTATGATCTGGGAGTCCACCAGGCTGACCACCATTGGGACCAGGAGCCCACGTAATAAACTCACAAAACAAGAAACTGTGTGGAAATTCCATTGTGTAAAACAAACCAATAGCGAGGTTTCCAGGACACTCCCAGATCAGCTTACAAAGAGGTCATCAGCCCAGATTAGATCAGACATCCAGTCCTTACCCAATGTAGGACTCACATTTTTACACTACTTCAGTATACAACGTTTAACAATAAGGCACCCAATGTTGAGAAAGGATCTAACCCTCTGCTCCGGAACATCCACCAAAGCCCAAACAGAACACTCATGGGGGAATTTGGCACAGTGCGTTTGACAATTTCAGATAGCGTATCTATCATGTTTCCGAAACTGATATATCTTATGGCAGTTCCACAGCAACCTTGCATTGGGGGCACTTACCATTCGAATCTGGGTAGATTGTTTTAAGTTTACTTGGGGTGTAGTGCAATCTATTCAATATTTTGTACCAAATTAGTTTGAATCCAGTGTTTAGTGATACAATTTTGATCAAAGAACACAATTTTGCCCCACTGTTCATCAGAGATCTCAACCTCTTGCTCCTATGCCCATTTTTGCAATAGTTGATATCATATGGTAGTGTCAAGTCCAAACGCTTTTTTCTAACTGCACCCACATGCCATAGAAACTGCAACAGGGAACCATGAAACTTGCGAAAGAAGTCCTTGCCCGGCCATACGGGTACATTGGTGAACAGACATAACAGTTTAGGCAAGATAATCCTTTTCACCAACGCCAGCTTGCCAGCCATTAAGAGTGGACCATTCCACCATCTCAGTAATTTGTCAGAGACATAGGTCTCGTGAGCCTTGCAGTTTAGAGAAAGAAGTGACCCCTTGTCCCTGGTTATCTGAACCCCCAAATATTTGAAGCTGTCAGGCGCCCACTTCAAAGGGTGTATTCCACGTGGCCTTGTCACGGTATCTGTCAGGGGAAATATTTCGGACTTTGTGTAGTTTATCTATGATTACAAACAGGTACTCCCACAAGACCATATCAAAGCCCTTCTGCATGTCAAAAGCGACAGGGATGGCAAAGGCCTCCCGAGCCAGGCGGGACATGGTATTGTATAGCTGCCGGACATTAAGTGCAGTAGATCACACCAGGATTAATCCCACCTGGTCACTATGCTTCAGATGTGGCATCAGGGGGAATAGTCTGTTTGCAATAATTTTAGCAAATATTTTGGTGTCTACGTTAATTAATGATAGTGGTCTGTATGACCCACAGTCATTGGCGGGTGTATCTGGCTTGAGGAGGATTGTGATGGTGGCCTCGCGGAGTCACTGAAGGAGGACTGAATTAGCCAATGCCTCTTCCCACACTCGCAGGAGGTGGGGGGCTAGTATTGTCCAGTATGCTACATAGTATTCGGTGGTCAGCCCTTCTTGGCCCAGGGCCTTACCTCTGGGAAGATCTCTGATTGCTCCCATAACATCTTCAATGGTGAATGGTGAATGGTGTATTGATCTGTTTGCTAGCGCTTGCCGACAACCTGGACATTGGTATGCCTTCCAACAGGGAATGAATAGCTCGCTCCCCCTGAAGTGGGCTGACCCGATAAAGAGGTTCGTAAAAGTGCCCAACAGGATTTACCGGTTGAGTACTTATACTGTCCCTGCTCATCCAGTATCCCATCAACTTGTGGGGGACGATGTCCTCCCTGGGCGATCTCCTTCCCCATTGCGCCTTGCAGTTTACGGTTTTGTGAAGTACTTGGTTTCTCTTTGCAAATGGGTCCAGAGCCATGTTTAGTGCTAATTTCTGTCATAACCGCTGGGTCCGGCTTGGCGGCATAAGCATTTTCCAAGTCTTTGAGCTGGAGTACACAAACCTCCAGATCAAGTCGGATGGCCTTGAGAATCCCAAATTCATTTGAGATAGCCATTCCTCTAAAATACGCTTTAAATGCCTGCCATGCCATGTGATGTGGTCTCCGGAGTGTTATGGGTAAAGTAGGTCCAGATATTGTCTTCTATATCTGATCGAAACACTGTGCCCTGCAGTGCCTCAGATTTGAACTCAACGCTGCCTGGCTGGGAGTCCCCTGCCCTTTTTGATCTGCCTAGTAATGGGGGAGGGGTGTGAGAATGTACAGGGGAGAGTATTCACCTGTTGTACTTTATCCACCAATTGTCGTGAGATCAACACTAGGTCAATATGGTGAGACATGTTGTACACTAATGAGTAGAATGTGTACTGCCGGTCTTGTGGGTGCAGGACTCTCCAAATATCCTGCAGTTCACGGCTCTCTATAAGACTTTGCAAACTGCGAGCAGCTCTGGATGGCAGCCTAGGGGCCGTCACGGTCTGATCCATCCATTGATCTAGTATGTAGTTCATGCCCCCCCCAGACGACAGGAGTTAATGGATATGAATCAATAATATTTGCAACGTTCTTATAAAAATCATGGGAATCTGTGTTTGGACCATACGTATTAACAAGCAAGGCTTCAACCCTCTGAAACACACCCTGTACCAGCAGATACCATCCCTCTGGGTCAGTCTGAGTCCCCTTCAATGTAAACTTGAGGGACTCATGATTCAAGGTTGAAAGCCCTCTGGATTGGGTTGAGTATGACGTAAAGAGCCAAGGGCTAGAGGTAAGGCAAAAATAGCCTGTATTACCGGCACCGGTATTACCAGTGCCGGTAATACAGGCAAATCCCACCATGGAGTCCAATGGGACTCCATGGCATGGGGATTTACAACCCTTACCACCACTTGCAATCTGGCAGTAATTCTGCCGGACCAAGTGACGGTACTGGTAATTCGGTTTGCTGATACCCTGGTGAATTCTTCGCCAGGATAACGGGAAATGTGGAATGAGCCCCGTAGTGTCATAAGCACTCAGTGTCAACAGAATTGGTCTGAGAAATTAATAAGTCTAATGGGAACAAAGTTTTAATAATATAAAACTGTGAAATCGAGCCAAGGAGGTAGAGAGAAGTGGGGGAGGGGACAGGAGAGAGAGGTTGGTGGTGGACTTGCAGAGGGCCCTTTTTCAGGTGCCCAAATACCTTACAGACAATTTCCGAGGTCTGTGTCATGATTTTCTAAGTAACAACGTAAGGGAAATCATCTAAACCTAATTTTCAGGCTGATCCTGTATAGGTGGTGGTGAGGGGAAGAGGGGTCTAGACACTCTTGTGGCCAGGAAGTAAATTAAGAGAATAGTAGGAAATGGCAGATTCTGGCAGCTGGTAGTTGATGTAAAATACAAGTTTCATGGCTTCTACTCCTCCTTGTTTCTAGGGGTCATCGTATCATTTCTCAGGGGGTGCTGGGAAGCTGACAGGCATCAGCTAGAAGGAAGTACAGAGGAGATGGGAGTTGACACGATTTATTATACGGTCACACGCAAGTCAGGGATCTCATTCCCCTACAATGAATGTGGCGCGCAATAAAAACGCTTTTATTTATATCATTCAGGTCCTTTTTGGTAAGGCCTCCAACCCGTCTCTCACACAACCCCAAAAAATACCTGTGCCACAATGGACTAGGAACCTGTCCTGTGTTTATAATAAGATATTTATTAATTAATTTATTTAAGTCAAATTAGAACAAACAGATTACATCAGCCACCAATGTTGTGACAACACAAGAACAAAATGACTTTGGTAAAGTATCCAAACAGAGATAACACTATACTATGCAGTGACAATAGCTTCCTATACATCACCCCCCAATGTCAGCAAGAAAAAAACTGTTCAATACATAGTGATAGCAGATTTGTTAAGCGTTCTCCCAGCAACCCTCAACCCTCCAAACATCAATTAGGCAGAACTCTTTTGAATGGAAGGCAGTGGCAGGGAGTGGGAACACACTGGGAAAATCGGATTTATGGTCAAGCTCACAGAAATAATATGGGAGACAAAAAGGTAAGGGGAAAATTTGTTTGCAGAGCCCAGTGGGAAATCGTTTTTTAAATTACTTAGCACAGCTGTAAAGGTAAAGGAGAGAAAGAAAGGGGAAATCCGTTTTCCGGCGCCTGACAATAACACACAGGGTTTTAGGATTATGGTCAGAACAGAATGGGAAAATCGGTTTTAAATTAACTAGCACAGTTACAATGGGAAAGCATAGAAAGAAATGGGAAATTCGTTTTTCTGTTACACCAAAAGGACAGGCAGGGCTTTGGAGTATATTAGTCAGCACACAATGGAAAAATAGGTTTTGGATTGGGATGACAGATGCAATGTGAGGAAAAAATGCAAAGGGAAATTCGTTTTGCAGATCACAATGGACACAAGGACAATTTCGTGTTTACCTTGCACAATGGACACACATAGAAACAGGGCTTTTTGGGATTATTCTTTTGGCAGCTCTTTATGACTATACCGGTCCACAACACACTGGAAAAAGATTGTTGGTTTTGAATGCCGACAGTACAGATCCCGGAGGAGGCTTTCTGGGCCCTGATCTGCCACTCTCTGCTTGTTGTCTTCCATACATTTCGGGCTTACTCACAAGTCAGTCCTTCATAACTGTCACAGCTACAGTGTCAGAGGAAAAGACCGACTGAAACCTGTGTGCCTGGAGGGCACCTCTTCAAAAGACCATCCTTCTTGTGGGGCCCATGGTTAGGATCCACATAGAATATCCTGGTGGGAGTAAGAGAGAATAGGTGGTTGCCTTTAGGCCCTCACCAATAGTCAGCCTGATTGTACGCTTTAAGGGTTACCGATCTCGAGTAACCTCCTTGGTTTTAGGGACGTCTAGGCCAGAGTATGAAAAGCCTATGGGAGACGAGAGAGAGCGGTATGGTGCTTAGTGAGACCCTATTCAAACATATTTAATAAAAACCCTTCAACCATCTTTGAGAGTTTGTGTATTCTTGACATCATCTGTGACAGTCTGCATCATTCGCAAGTGGAAAGGCTGCCAGAAAACTGCAAACTGGCAACATTGTATCATGGGCAGGACTTCAGCCTCTGGGAGAATCTCTGGCCTTTTGAAATGGGTTATTCTTTAGCTCTGAAACTGTCAGATGGTACAGGGCGTGGCCACAAGCCATTCCCCTGTTTCACACGTGGAGGATACTATTGTAGTTAAGAAAACCGTTATTGCTTGTGGAGAACATCTCCGAGCAGGAGTTGCATGTGCATGCATGCGCAATGTCACCATACCATGCACTATTTCAGGAAATAAACATTGTCCAGTCACTGCCTTGAAAGCTCTACAAAGCTCTTACCATGTACAGCATTTGGTCCAAGAAATTGACACAGAAATCTGAGTGTCAAACCACATGGAATCAGCTAAACTTGACAGTATGTAGAGGCATTTCCTGCACGACAGCCCCAGCAGGAGGACACACCGTTTCAATGCTCCTCCACCCACACCAGCCCGCTCCGCCGCTCACAACGTGCATTGCACCGCCAGGGCATGGCTCCCCCTGGCTCTGGGAGCGCACAGTGACAATGCTGGCATACACATGTGGCCTATGTGGTCCTTATGGCACTGGTGTGTGGTTGTTGTGGGGGGAGACGGAGGGGAGTGGAGGTGTGTTTGGGAGTTGTGGGGTAGGGGGAGGGTAGTGAGGGTGTGTTTGGGAGTTGCGGGGGGAGGGGGCAGGGTGGTGGAGGGTTTGTTTTTCACGTTTGAACCTACTAATTCAATACACCGGTTGTTCATCAAAAAAACAACAGAGTGGACATTTATCATTGCGCATGTGTCATTTAATGTTTCACAGTGCATAGTGTACATGTATCCCCACACCCAGTGCCCGATATCCTGACATCCTCACACCCTCTGCTGACTTGTGTGTCAGAAATATTGTCCAATCAATGATTGCCGCACGGCACGTCCCTCCTGTGCATCGGCACTGTGATGCTGTCCTGCCACTTCTTCCTCCTTCTCCCCTTCATCATCATCAGGTGGTAGCAGCTCCATGTCAGGGGGCAGGGGTACGTTCCGATGGATGTACATACTGTGCAGCATTACACATGCCATGGTGATCTTGGCCACCTTCTCATGGCTGTAGATAAGTGCCCCACCCGACCGGCTGAGGCAACGAAATCGTGCCTTCAACAGGCCAAAGGTCTGCTCAATCACCACACGTGTACGGGTATGGGAACGATTGTAGTCCTCCTCGTGCCTGTTAGGTGGGTTTCGGACAGGGGTCTTCAAGGGATAGCCACCATCACCTGCATGAGAGGGGAATGAAGGTAAGTGTTTGTACATTCATGGCGGACAACTGTACTAGTCATACATGGCAGTGGGTATTTTCTGCCCATACACACATGTCTCTGGATGCATTGGCCCCATTTCTGACACCGCTATGTGTCCTGTGCAATGGGATGATGGAGTGGGTAGCATCCGCAGGATGGGTTATGGTATGCACTCACATCTTGTTGCACGTGCATCGTATATGCATGCAGCAGTGTTGGAGTGAAATCATTGATGTGTTGTGTTCTCTGAGATTTGGTAGTAGGGAGTGTTGGCTGTTGTCAGTAGCATATTCATACCACGCTGTGGTATCCCTGTTAGGCTCAGTTCAATGCACTCCCAGGGATGACTCTCCATTGTGGTGATATGCAGGAGTCAGCGACACAGTGCATGGTGCTAGATGCCCTTACGGTGTGTGAGGGCCGCCGATGAGTGGTGCATGTATTGTGGGATGTGGCCTGGTCACCTGTTAGTCATGTAGTGTTAAGTGTCGGCCTTACTTCATCACTGTGGGATTTGGTAGTCTGGTGCCGTTTCACTGGCTCTAGGGCACAGTGTTCGGTGAGGTGCACATCGTGCACTGGTGTCAACATTTCCACCCAGGTGGAGTATGCAGGCACCCACCTCACAACCCCGATGCACTGCCATGGCCCAGTCAAGCAACCCACCAAGCAGCCAGGCACGTCGTCCAGCATGTCGCTCCATATAGCGTGGTAGCGTGGAGTTCCGTAGGACCAAAGAGTCATGAGTTGATCCTGGATATGGGGCCCAGCAATGTGTGATTGTAACGCTCTCCTGGTATCCACGGGGATGTCACTCAGCCTGTTCTGACCTCTTACGACCTCGAACCCTTCACTGGAGTCGACTCGGCTGGAGACTGGGCTTGAAACACAGGATTGGTAGAGTTTAACTCCCTATTGTCTCTATGTGCTTGAGCCCCTTCTTCCCCGAGGTCCAACCCTTCCCTTTGATCCACAGCTCACCTTGTTTTCTTGGAAAGTGTGCTCTCCATCCTGCTTTCAGTGCAGGGGTGCGTTGATTGATGCGGGCTCATTGCTGCCTAGTTACTTCACTGGCAAGAGTCTGACAGGTAAGAATAATGAGTCTTTTGAACAGTTCGCTAGCTTCGTTCCTTTCCTTCCTTAGATGATGGCCGGCGTCCGGGGATGGCGACGTGCTGCTGAGATGAGTAGCACTGAAGGTGAGTGAGAGCGCGATGCGCAATGTGACCCTTTCGTATTTGTATTGAACTGAGTTATTTTTCTGTGTCTTTTAGGTGCTGCAACGTTTTCAGCGTGGATGCCGGTTATGAAGAAGAAAGCCGGTGAGTAAGCGCGGTATGTGGCGCCTCTAGATGTTTCCACGCTAACCTGGAGTGTCTTTTTCCTCTTGCAGATGGGTGAGAAGTTCCAGAGACAGAGTTCCCCCAGAGCGGCTGGGATTCAGGTAAGCGTTTGAAGCTTGTACAGTCTTTAAAAATAAGCGAAGATTTGCTGAATGCTTACTAATGCCTTTTTCTGTTCTTTTCCCTTTTCCTTAGGAAGCGGCGTGCCGGGATGGGAATGACACTGCCGAAGATGCCCGCAGAACAGAAGAAGCGATGAATGATGGACAGAAGCGCCGCAAGGTAAGGCTGTCCCTAACAGTGTTCTTGTTCTTGCAGGAGCTGAGCGCAGAAGAAAGATGCAGGCCTACTGGAGACCGATCCGAACACGGTGAGTGTCACGCTGCAGGTGCAGAAAACACAAAGCATGTTGCTCAGCCTGGGCGTGACTTAAATAGTCTCTGGGTATCCCAGGTGTTTCTGGGCTGAACCACACCCAAAAGACTAGACTGCACATGCAGTTCTGGGAACCGAAATATGTGGGGGCATCCATCTTGTCCCCATCAATGCACTACAAGTCCAATCCCCAATGTTATCCTATGGGAGTGAGTGAGTCAGGTGCGACAAGCGCCAAGTCTGACTCCAAGTGGGTCTTTGGAGGGATGGAGAGGCCTTTGAGGGCCATGTAGGTGATCGTGGCCTGGCTCCAGCCTGACATCTTGGAGGGCTGGGGACATGAGGGGCAGGAATCATGACAGCACTCCCCCCAAGGCCTCTCTCAAGGTGGCTCTTCTGTCTGGTCCTGGTTTGTTTGGATGGTTTTGATTAAATCGTCTTAGCAAGCGAGGTGCATGGATGTACTCACAAAGCTCCCATATCCTGTCTTGTGGACCATACCCCTTCCAGTCTACTAAGTAGTATAATTTGGATCTGACGTACTTTGAATTCAGGATGTCCTTGACTTCGAATTCTGGCTCCCCGGCGACTACTACTGGCTGCGGTGGCGTTGCTACCCGGGTCCCAGGTTGAAAAGGTTTAAGGAGAGACACGTGGAACACAGGATGAATCTGCATGTTTGACGGCAAAGCTAGTCTGACCGCCACAGGATTTATCACGGAGGTGACGGTGAATGGACCCAGGTATCTTGTAAGGAAAGTTCGGGTTCCTTTAATGGACACGTGTTTAGACACCAGCCAGACTTTGTCTCCCACTTGGTAGTTGGGGGCCTTTGCTCGGTGTTGATCAGCAAACTTCTTTTGCCAATTCTTAGCTTGAAGTAGGTGTTCAGCTGCCCTTTTCAAGGTTTGAGAAATGGTTGTCTGCAAGGTTTTGACTGCTGGCATTTCCAGGGTTGTACGAACGTCCAACTCAGAAGTACGTGGGTGCCTGCCATACATGGTATAAAAGGGTGTCTGCCCAGTGCTGGTGTGTAGGGAATTATTATAAGCATATTCAACTATCCATAATAGGTCAAACCAGCTTCCTTCAGCTTGGTGTAACATGCAACGCAGATATTGCTCGGGCGTCTGATTTGTCCTCTCAGTTTGACCATCCGTTTGTGGATGGTGACTGGTGGATAGCTGGATGTCGATCTGGTCTATAGAGCAGCATTTTCTCCAGAAGTTAGATACGAATTGAGTACCTCGGTCTGAGACTAAAACTGAAGGAAACCCATGGAGCTGTACGATGCCTTCAAAAATACCTTTGCCAGAGTGGAAGCATTTGGGAGCCCCTTAAGAGGAATGAAATGTGCCATTTTTGAAAATAGGTCCACGACCGCAAGAATAGTGTTAAACCCTTGACTGGGTGGTAAATCAATAAGAAAATCGAAGGACAACGTGTGCCAGGGTTCTGGTAGGATTTTCAATGGTTGTAATAGCCCAGCCGGTTTCTGCTTGGATGACTTGTTTTGAGAACACACTCCACAAGATAGGATGAATTGGATAATGTCTTTACGCCTTGTGGGCCACCAATAATTTAGTGTTACCTTGGCTAGGGTTTTAGCGATTCCGGGGTGGCCCTCGATCAAGGAATCATGATAACCGGACATGACTTGTTCTCGTAGTTCTTGGTTTGGTAAGAATAAACAATTCCTGAAGAAGGGCAACTGATCTTTTATCATGTAATTTTCTCCTTGTGCACTCCACGCTTGTAATTGCTCCGGACTCATCAGGTTTTGGATTTCTTCATGTAATTCTTTCTGAGTTATGGTTGCTGTGATTCCTAGGAGCTTGTCACTCGGGATGATTGCTATTGGGTCAGGGGTCTGATACCCTTGCTCTTCCACCCCCATACGGGAAAGGGCATCGGCCTTCCCGTTTTTCACTCCTGGTCGAAATGTAATCACGTAGTCATATTCAGCAAAAAAAAGAGCCCAACGTAGTTGTCGTGAGGATTGGGCCTTTCCCGTTTTTAGGTGCTGGAGGTTCCGGTGGTCAATTATTACGGTGATTGTGTGTCTGGCGCCCAAGAGGTAGTGCCGCCATGCCTTAAAGGCTGACTTAATGGCCAGGAGTTCTTTGTCTGTGATAGCGTAATTGAGTTCAAGGGGTGAGAATTTACGCGACCAGAAGGCAACAGGGTGTAACTGGCCCGTTTCTGGGTCCTTTTGTGAGAGGACGGCTCCCATAGCCATGCTTGAGGCGTCTGTTTCCACCAGGTATGGGAGATCAGGGTGAGGGTGGCGTAAGATTGGGGCAGATGTGAACCTTGCTTTGAGTTCCTGGAAAGCTTCTTCGGCTTCTGTTGTCCACTGGAACGTTTTGTTGCTTTTCCTTAGCAATGACGTGATGGGATGCACGATTTGTGAAAATCCTGGGATGAACCGGCGGTAGAAGTTTGCAAAACCCAGCATACTTTGAATCCCCTTGAATGAATTTGGGGATGGCCAGTTCAGGATAGCATCTAACTTGTGTACATCAATTTGGATTCCATTCGGGCTGAGAATAAACCCCAGGAATTCCACCTCGGAGACATGGAATGAGCACTTTTCGAGCTTAGAGTAGAGCTGATGTTGACGGAGTTTCTCCTATACGGATCAGACGTGTTTAACGTGGTCCTGCTTTGATGCGGAATATACTAGAATATTGTCGATGTACACTAGAGCACAGATATCAATCAATTCCCGTAGGACATCGTTCATGAAGTATTGAAATGCTGCAGGCGCGTTGCAAAGGCCAAAGGGCATTACTTGATATTCGTACAAGCCGTATTTGGTGCGAAAAGCGGTTTTCCATTCATCCCCATGTTTTACGCGAACAAGGTGGTATGCCCCCCTCAGATCTAGTTTTGTGTCAATTTGGGCATCTTTGACTTGATCAAGCAATTCAGGGATCAGTGGCAGGGGATAGCAGTTTTTTAGGGTAATCTGGTTCAGTGCGCGATAGTCGATGCACGTTCTCAAGTCCCAATCCTTTTTTGGTACGAAGAATAGAGGACTGGCTGGTGGAGACTTCGAGGGACGGATGAACCCGTTGGCCAGGTATTGGTCAAGATAGGCCTTCAGGTGCTGGGTTTCTGGTTCTATGAGTGCGTAGATTCGCCCACAAGGGATTTTTGCGCCGGGTATCAGGTCGATTTGGCAATCGTATGGTCTATGCGGTGGCACGGTATTAGCCTGTTCTTTCTGAAAGACATCTTGAAAGTCCTGGTATTCACTTGGTAGGGTGCCGATTGCCACAGTCGCAAGCGTGGAGGTTCTGGTGTCTATTGGTTGTTTCTCTTGGCGATAACATGTGTGGGCGCAAGCCTCGGGAAAGGCCAATTCTTTTGCTCACCAATCGATTCGAGGATTGTGAGCTACCAACCATGGCATTCCCGAAATCATCCGGGAATGTGGTGCCTTAATGAGGTCGAAAACGATAGATTCTTGGTGTCCATCCTGGCACAGAAGGGTTAAAGCTACAGTGCATTGGGATACTGGACCAGAAGCTATTTCTGTGCCGTCGACAGTGGTAACAGTGTCGGTGGTTGATTTAGGGTGTAACGGAAGCCCCATCCTTGCCACAAGATCCTGGTCGATGTAATTCCCAACGGCTCCACTGTCAATGTACGCTTTTACTGCATGCATCCGAGATGGTTGTTGGTGATTGATCAAGACCACAGTGCAAAATCGGAGGTCTGTAGTTCACTTTCTTCGCTCGACAAGTGGACCCCTAAACTTGCCTGGTTGGGGAGTTTTCCGATTCATTGATGATATCTTCCTTGTCCGTGGCCCCTACCGTCCTCCTCGGCGGCTTCACAGGGCACTCTTTAAGGAAATTACCTGACCTCCCACAGTACAGACATAACTGCTGCTGGCCCCGCTTCGAGCCTCCTCAATGGCTGAGGGGCTGCCACGCCCCCAGCTGAGGACAAGGCAGCTGGAATCCCAGCCGAGAATCAAAGGATTCTCGGCCGGGTAAGGACCCGGCTAGAGCCAATCAGAATGCATGTTGCATTCTGCTTGACTCTAACTGGGTACTAATAACTGTTAAAATATATTGTCATCCAAAGTCAAGTGAACCAGGAGAGGGGAGGCATTCTCCGAGTTATATCCCACAGTTTGTTAACTCAGAAGCCTGTAAAGAAGTACAAGGCTTGATAAGAAGTTGATTCAGAAACCAGGACAACGGTCGCCAAATATATTGTCAAGACATTTAACCATTGGACCAGGAGGAGGGAGTCATCCTACTGGTATTCTATATCCTTGTGGAACAAGAACTCTTTGTTAAGACTCTTTGAACACAATCACCAAACCAGCACAAGAGAATAATTATCCTGGTGTTCTTTATGTTGTTTGTGTATACAGTGGTAGTGCTAGAGTTAGGTAGATTTGGACAGAGAACAGGGCATTTTCATTTGGACAACCACCCTGACGACGAGCACCCGAGTTTTCCTTAGTAAGGTAGGGAATACCCTTTAGAATAGGGAACATGAGGCCTTTTTTCCTTGTTGTTTAATAATGGAGGGTTCATGTCATGCCACTCCTTTGTCAGACTCCTTCCTCCATCATCCCACACTGTGCCGACAGTTGTCCTGGCCCCATCCTCCTAGGGCTTCATTCTCTTCTAATCTAGCCCTGTACCTAGGTTTTCCACACAAAGCCTACCTAACATTGATTACTGGAAATGTTTTGGTTCCTGTCTTCCCATTTCACAGGCCCCTCTTTTCTATACTGGAACTCAGCACCCCAACTAGTCACTTTCTGACTCAACGCCACTGTGATTTTGACTTGATCCTTCTTTCCTTCCGGGGACTGTCTACTCTGAGGACTTGGTTGTTACCTTTCGATTTGGATTTGCCTCTTCTGGACTCATACCAGGGAGTCAGTGCCATCGCCTTTGGATCCAGACCATGGGGGTGGACCAGTGCGGGGGGTTCACCGCGGTAGGGGAGTCTGTGGTCATTCTCATGGGAATACCCTAGGCGAGACACGGTATCCCCCTCTCACCCATTATCCACAACCACACAACCCCTCTGTCTTTTTGGGGTATTTTTCAACACATAACATCACCCCCCCCCATTTTCTCATAAATCTGCGAAGAAGGCGTTCTCGAGTAGTGAAGATTACCCGTGGAAAAACCCACTAAGACACAGACGACAGACTACAGCATTCTGACAGCAGGCTGTCCCCTTAATGAAGGCAGGCAGGGTCAGGCCGACCCAAACCTAATCACACACCTGCTACCCATTAATATCACACAGGTGTATAAAGCGAAGCTGCTGGCGAGGAAAGGTCAGTTGCTCTTGGGAGCAGAGGAGGGAGGCTGCAAGGCTACCACAGACCCAAGCACACCAAGGAGCACAAGGGAGCATAGGAAGCAGTGGAGAGTGCCCAGAGGAGGAGGAAGGGTGAGGGGCTGAGCCGGTACCTGTGTGCGGCTACAGCCCAGCTAAGGAGCCTTACCTCCCTAGGGCTAAGGAAGGCAAACTGCAGCCTGCTGGCCGTGTTTACTGCAAAGCTTGCTTCCCCTGGACATGTGAAAGGAAGTCCAGGTGCAGGAGGGGCAGGTGGTGAGACCCTGACCACCTACCAGAACTCTTCCGCCTAGACCCCAGGGAGCTACCCACCAGCACCACGCTAGCCGAGTAAGTCTCACAGCGGATGAAGAAACTCAGTAAGCGTGTGGGTGGCTGGATCGGGGGAGTGAAGCAGAAGGGGTACTCAAGTGTGAGAAAGGGAAACCCTGATTAAATATAAAGCAACTACAATTCCCAAGAGGCATTGGGCAAATGTGAATACCAGTACAGCTCGAGCTGAGCTGAGGAAAGAGTACAAAAGGAATGATGAGAGCAGAATAATGGCCAGAATGGTCAGGCTGGGGTTCCCATAAATCTCCTCGCCCACTCAATGTCATGCCCACTAATCAAGGGCCATCACTTTCATCCTCCAAAGGGTCCAAATGGACCCTGTCCTGGCACCTTTGGTGCCAGGCTCATAAGAAAGTGAGCTCTGCACACTTTGTGTCCAAAGCATGTGCACCCAGGCCGGGTGTGGCAATTGGAAAGCATTGGAAGGCATGTGCAGAAGTCTATGGGAGTGGTGAGGTGGGGCCACAAGGCGGAGCTAAAGGGGAGAGGCTGGGGCCAGGCTATTTAAGCGAGCCCCACCCACATGTAGAGCCTTTGCGTTAGTCTGCTGTGTGCAGCATAACGCTTACCGCCGTCCGAGGCTCTTACCTGTTTCCAGCTCAGCAAGCCTCTCATCAGGTCTTGGATATCATCTTCAGCGTGCACCTACCTGATTCCAGCTTGCATCTTCAGCGCGCGTCTTACCTGAATCCAGCCATACCATCGCTCTCAGCGCAGATACTTCAACTCTACATCTATGCCGCGCATCTTACCTGAATCCAGCCATACCATCGCTCACAGCACAGCTGCTTCAACTCAACCTCTGTGACGCGCATCTTACCTAAATCCGCCACACCATCACTCAAAGCGCAGCTATCTTCAACTCAGCATCTGCAGCACGCATCTTAAATGTGTCTGCAAATCCATCGCCTGCAGCTCGTCTCATCCTAACCTGTCCGAGCGCACTGACCCGGGAGTATTCTTCTCGTTCAGCTTCCTTACAGATCTTCCATCTATCAGCCGCTGACAGGTTCTCGGACAACCGCTCTCCATCATCCGACGCCAGGCTATTCCTGCAAGAGAAAAGGAATGCACAAGGTTAGAAACTGCATAAACATTTAACGCTTGGCCGCGCAATACCTAGGCATTGCGTACCACCTTGAAACCCTATGTACCTTCTAGTGGGGCCGCTCCATTCCCCTTTTGGCACCATGTGGGCTCGCTTCCTACACCGCGACGCAGTGTGGCCATCTTCACATCTATTGGGAAAAGGAAAGACATTATAAGAATTACGGACAAGAATCAGTGGGAAAGACATTGCAGAAGCATACGGACAATAATCATTGTTACGAACACTTACCTCCAAAATGGATTGGTTGCAGCCATTCTGGGCCATCACGTACACGGACCAGTGAAGCAACTAGGTATATCTACAGCGTCCCTGCTGAAGCGAAGCAGGACAGAGAGCTCATCTTTACAAAACAACAGGTGAGAGTTTATGGGAAAACGCATGCTCCTCTCATTCTGGCATGAGGGGTTCGAGGAGGATCGCAATTCAGCTGCAGCATTTTCACTGCCTCTTACCTTCTCCCAAGGGCATTGCCAGCGACCAGAGCAGTCCACACTCCAGCAGCTGGGGGTAAACCCGGATCCAAGGGAGCCAAGTCCAGGGAGGGCTCCAACTATGCCCCAACGTCCCCACAGAGATCAGATGAGCGTAACACTCGAATGTCTCTGACCCAACAAACAGTGGAAGCCCAAGCAGCTCGAGGCCGACAGAGGGAAGCCAAGGCAATAGAGCCACTGAGAAAGGTTTGAGCATGACAGAGGGGAACCTTATGTATTACTAGAACTATGTGAAGCCTGGCTGGGGGCTTTAAGAAAAGCCTAACTGGGGGTAGAGACCCGGCCTTAGGTAAAGGGAAGAACCTAAGGGTCTAAAAGAACTGTCTCGTGAACTGTGGCAAGTGTGAACCCGAGAGAGGGATGCCGAAAGAAATCTAGCAGAAGGGAACCTCGCTTTCTAATGAGATGAGAAAATCATGAACTGTGTTAGAAAATCATGAACTGTGTTAGAATGTCTATGTGAACCTGACAGAGGGATGCCCAGGGAAAAGCTAAGAGACCTAAATCCCGTATTGTGATAAAGCAAAGTGAACTTTGATATTGGCAAAAGTGAACCCAGCTGAGGATGCCTGCAAATTAGGGTGAACAGTGATACACCCGTGAACATTGTGATGACAAGCGTGAACCTGACTGAGGGATGTCCCCAGTGAGTAGTTGTTATGGAAAGACATTGAGATTCTTGAATGTTACGTTTGAATGAAAGGCCGTAGTGAACCAAGAATGAGGGAAGTCAACGTTGCAAGACGGATCGGAGCCCAGTTGAGGGTGTCCGAAGGTGAAGAGAAATCACCCACCGTGAAGATTATTGGAAGGAACCTTTTTTGTTTTGTTTATGGCACATCAGGTCCTCTGAGGCATGAGACTTTGGGCCTCATTACACGGACGGCGGTGGACCAAGGTGCTATTAGTAAAATACAGTCGGTAAAATCCCGGCACCGCATTGGTGGAAAGGGGAATTACCGCCCTATTCCAAGGTTGTTGGGGCGGTAATTCCCCCTTCCCCCATTGCCCTTCCCCATTCCCATTTTTGCCCTATAGAGCATAATGGGAATGGGGAAGGTGCTAAATACGGCACCGCAAATTGCGGTGCCGTAATTAGCTCCCTGGTCCCTTTGCGGGTTGGTTTTTAACGCCTGCAAAAAGCAGGTGTTAAATTCTCCAACCCGCAAAGGGACCTCGTACTAAGGCGGTAAGGGTTTACCGGTACCGGTAAATTACCAGTACCTGTAAACCCTTACCGTCTACCGTGTAATGAGGCCCTTTGTGTAAAAGAGACTTGGCCACAGAAGGCCCTGATATTTTGGAAACAAATTGTGAAACTCGTGCGGAGAGGCCCAGGATTGTGCGGTGCCTGCCTTGTCCCGTGCTAAAACATGGGGAAAGGAGACTCCAGCTATACCATCCTGACTTATCATTGTGAGAACACTTCTTTCTTTTCTTGTGAACATTATCCCACACTCTTTTGTAACGTAGCAGTGAGGTTTGGCAATAGTTTCCTTTTAGTATAGGCCCTTTTTAGTGGACTAGACTCCACTAAGACTGTATTCTTATTATTTGATGTTCATAGCTTGCTCCCATCGTAGATTTAGGGTTAGATAGGTATTTTGCACACCCTGATAATGTTCAATAAACACCCTTGAACTGGGATCACTTGTGTCTGTCCTATGAGTGCCACCTTGAGTTCCTTACAGTGAGTTGCCTGGTTTCTGGACCAAGGTTGGTGGGAGGAGAATATGAGCATATGTCGTTTCTCGCCCACGCTTGTATTTGTATTTTTTATGTATAAGGCACTTTCGCCAAAGCGCTGCATATATGGTATAAACAATCAATGCATCAAACAGAAATTAAGCCAAAAGGAAGTGAATTAAGGCATAGAGTCAAGATGATGGGATTTGAGGGTAGTGTGGAAAAGACAATAAGAAGAGATAGACCGAATATGTAGCGGGAGAGTGTTCCAGAGCTTGGGGGGCCAGCAGATCAAAGAAGCAGAAACAGGACTGGGAGCTCGTGGGTTTAGGAACAGAAAGGAGAAATTGAGATTCAGAGTAGAGAGGACAAGATGGGATATAGATAGAGAGCAAAGATAACCCAGGGCAAGCCCATGGACACATTTAAAAGTAATGCAGAGGAAACAAAATCCAAGATGAACTTCAAAGTCTAGCCAATGGAGAGAATGAATGGCAGAGTAAATGGAAGAGTGATGGGGAATAGAGCAGAGGGTACAGACAACAAAACTTTATATGGAGCACAAAGGAGCCAGATGGGAGGTAAGAGGACCAAAAGAAGACATCGACAATAATCAAGATGAGACAAGACAAGGGAAGTGATCAGTAGTTTGGTAGCATGAAATGTGAGGAAGGGACGAGCTTTCCTAATATTAAAAAGTTGAAATCGGCAGCAAAAAGAAAGCCTATGATACAAGCAGAAGAAGAGAAAGGAAGAAAACCATATGGGAAGCTGATAGAAGGGGGACAACATGTGTGGGGGGGAGGGGAGACAGGAGGCTGGGAAAAAGAGAAATTCAATTTTAGCGGCATTCAAATGAAGAAAATGAGCATGCATCCATGCTTAGATGGCAAGTAAACAATCAGTTATAACATAGTGTAAGGAATCAGAAAAGGAGGAGGCAGAGATGACTAGCTGGGAGTCGTCTGCATAAAAGTGTGCAGACATGTCAAAAGAGGAGACAATAGCAGAGAGACGAACAGTATATGAAGAAAAAAGGAGAGGACCTAAGACACAGTCCTGCAGAACACCATGGGCAAGTGGAATTGAGGGGGACATAGATCCATCCCAGAAAACAGAAAAGGAGCGATCAGAGAGACAGTACTGAAACCAACAGTGAGCGGAGCCAGAAAAACCTAGACAGTGTAGAGTCGAAAGTAAAGTACAGCGATCCACAGTATCAAAGGCCACTGAAAGATCAAGAAGAATAAAAGAAGAGAGCTGAGCGTGCCTAGCGCAAAGCAAAGAATTTGAGATGGACAGAAGGGCTGTTTCCATAGAATGGAAGGGGCGAAAACCAGATTGGGAAGTTGGGAGGAGAGAGTCATTGTCGAGATAAGAGGAGACATGAGTCTAGACCACCCGTTCCAAGATTTTTGTTTTAGGTAGGGCAGGGAGAGAGAGAGAGGACGATGCTTAGAGAGTAAAGAGGTGTCCAAACAGAGTTTTTAAGAAGTGGAAGAATCGTGCTGAAGGGTAAAGTGTCAGAGGAGAGAGAGTGATTAACTAATAAGGTTAGATATGCTTGTAAACAAGGTAAACATTAAGTGATGAGAATCGATGGAATGGGATCTGGAAGAGAAGCAGCAGGATGAGCACGTGCAAGATGGCGGGCAGTTCCACGTGCAGATATAGACACGAATCAGGAAAAAGATGACTGAGAAACAATAGTTGGAGGAGTCTGAACCGTTGATGAAGAGGAAGGACGTAAAAGTGCAACCTTAGAAACGAAAAAGTTAGCAGAATCAGAGGGGGAAGTGAAGTGGAGAGGGCAGGTTTGGGAGAGGGGAGAAAGAGAACGAAGTTAAGAAGTTTGAAAAGACAACGAGGATGATGAGAATATGAGACCATAAGGTTGGAAAAATACCGTCTTTTAGCAGCAGAAAGAGCAGAGTCATGGGAGGTATGAATACAAGACGGAGCAAAGAGATCTGAAGGAGAGCAGCTTTTCTTCCACACTCGTTCAGCTCACCGCAAAGCGCACTGAACAGAGATATGGTGTTAACCACGGTTGGGGATTTTTAGCCAAAGGTCAGAAAGAGCATAATGGATAGTGTACATCCCCTGAAGAAGAAAGAGCTGTGTACTTAATGTAGAAAGCGCTGTATCAACAGGGAGGGTAGAAAAAGATGCCAGAGAGGGAAGAGAAGAGTAGGGTAAAAAATAGAAGTGTTGAATGAACAAAGATTCAGACGAAGAAAAGTTTGCTTAGAGGTAAGACAGGCAGGGGTATAAAAGTAGTATATGAAAAGGAAAGAAGAAGGTGATCTGAAAGAGTAAAAGGATGGAAAGAAACTGGAGAAGACGAGGGAACGGAGGAAAAAGATAAGATCAAGAGAACCAGAGGAGTGTGATGGAGGAGTCGGGTATTGAAAAAGATTATAGGAGTCCATGAGGGCAAGAAAAGGAGAAGAAGAATGCATAGTGGAGAGATGAAGGTTAAAATCAGCACAGAGAAAAAGAGTAGAGGGAAGAAGGAGAAGGGCAGAAAGTAGAGAGTCTAAGTGCGAACAGAAAGATGAGAGAGTGCCAGACCGCGATAAAGAATTAGAAATGGCAAAGCATGGGTTTTGAAAAGGAAATAAAATGGTATTCGAAAGAGGGGAATAGAGGAAGAGAGACTGAGGGAGAAGCAATAGAAAAGAAAGAGTTATAGGGTACACCAGCCCCGCACCCGTACCAACAAGACAAGGGGACGGGTGAAACTTGATGAGCATGTGGTCAGGGAGGCAGAGGTAATAGTGTCAATAATAGAGATCCAGATCTCTGTGAGACGTAAGAATGGCGAATTAAGAGAGAAAAATGTATCAAGGAGGAGGTTAATCTTATTACAGATAGAGTGTACGTCAAGAAGGCCAATAGCAAGAGGGGGGCTTGGTGAAGAAAAATAGATGAGAGATGGGAAAAAATGCCGATAGCTGTACGAATTACGGATAGGGAGGCGAGAACTCCAGTGAACTGGAATAAAAGCAGGCATGACTAGGAAAGAAAAAAACAGTAACAGCTATAAAGAACTGATAAGATGTTGTGTACAATGATTGGCCAATGTGGGGAAACCAAGCCAAGTTCTTAAGGGTAAGCAAGTCCTGGCCAAGAAGAGGCTGTTGGGGGGATTTAGTAGACGGCAACATAATTAAGGAGGGAGTCTCCTGGCTAATGGTCACCGTAAAAAACAAGAAAAAATCGTTCCAGTCGCAAACAGGATAGTCAGGCTCTTACAAAGGCATCCTTTGATTATGATGTCCAGGGATAGACACGCCCTAGCAGAACTTCCTATATAGGGTCACATGATCCATCACATGACCTGCTGCAGTACTCCATGGGGAGGGGGCGGAGCCAAGCCACGGCCCGCGGGTATGAGGTGGTTGGAGAAATGAATCTAGGGAAGCCTCCTGGCTTCACCCTGGGCCGGGCTGATAGTTCACGTTTTGTTTGGTCTTGTCACTGGGCAGGGAGATTTGTGGGGCAATCCTCATGGGCTCATCCAAGCCTGACATTATGTAGAGCCTCTTTCTCCACCTGGATAGATGGATGTGAGGGCTGACTCTGATTCAGGCCATAGTTACCCGCTGCAGCGGTATGTCAGCCACTCACTCACAATTAACATCCAGGCCCATGCCCACCCCATGAAGTAGAATCATTAGGGGCAGCTCAAGCATTGGGGGCATCCTCCGCCCATCCTATCCTACAGGTAGTGACCACAGTTACGTGTCCTTTGGTACCACCTAAAAGCTTTTTTGGGGATCCGAAATTCTATCAGAAGTTCTGCAACCATTGCAAGCTAGAGTTTTGTGTCGGCCTGCATCGCTCTCCTATGCCATATTAAAGACTACTTTTGTGCACTCATGTTTGGGTGGTGTACCTGCTGCCTGGGCAAACCCTCTTCTTGAGGAAACAATGTGATATTGCATAATTTTGATGCCTTAACAACAGAAACGGACAGAGTGTTTGAAATCCAGTCCAAGATCCAGTCCAAGAGCCAAGCAACGGACCTAGATCTGGTTGAATTACTAAAGGGCAATATAGATTTAATGGCATATGTGGCTCAATTCAATCAGCTGTGACTGGGCCCAAAGACTAGGCTGCATGTTCAGCAGAAGCTGCCCCTCTCTACACACTGAAGTCAATGAAACTTCCTGTTCCCAGTCCTCTCTGGAACCGATGCAGATTGGTGGCACTCCAAGGAAGAGAAAGACAGATGTGGCAAAGCAAACCTACGCTCATGCGATGGCAAAGGTGGACACTATGTGAGGAACCACCACAAAGGTCAGGAAATAGTCACTTCCATTCTGAGGGGGAACCCCGTGGACGAGCCCTTCCTTATATGATTCCTCGTTGACGCCCGCCCAGGAGCCTTTCTGGGTTCTGCGCTCTGGGGCTTCCAGGAACTACATGGAGTTGGACTTTTCTAATTCACATTCCATTCCAGCAGTCCAGAAGAGTTGTTCTAAGCCGTGCGTGTGGTGGACGGTAGCAAACTGTCCTCTGCCCCTGTTGCGCAGCATGCTGTGGACACTTGCATGACTTGAGATGAGGAACATGTCGCGGCTATCTCACTGCCGACCCCATTTTGGGGTTATTCTGGGCCTCCTTTGGAAAACATTGCATAACCTTGACATTGACTGTGAGGAGACAGTCAAATATGTTCTATCAATACACCCAGCAGACAGGCTTGTGGATTGTTATTCATGATGTGTAGAAGAACATCTGAAATTGTACACAAAGCAAACTATTTTTGTGACAAATAAGCAGAACTGAATGTAAGTGCTCCAGAGGACTTTGACACTTGGCCTGTCTCGTGTATTTTCAACCCCTATCACTCAACTAGGAAGAGGAGACACCGGCTAAGCAATGCAACTAGCATGTGAGAAAGCAAATCTTTTCACATAAGACAGCACACTGATAGAGAGAGAGATAAGATGGTTTGCCCAGAATCTATGTATCATCCGATGGCAAAGCTAGGATATGATCTTCAGTGCTGGTTCCATAGTCTTGAATTTAGCGACCTAAAAAACTCCTCCGACTAACATTATAATCTTCATTGCATCAGATTTACAACAGCCATTTGGATGAACCAAGCTCTATACCTGCACATACTTATGCTATGATAATTCTGATATATAGCACTACCTGTTGCAGGTCCACTGTTTTGTGCACACCCTCGGTTTCATCAAAATCAAAAAGGAAATGCTGAGGCGGCCAAGAAGGAATTAGGTGCTGGATCCGGTCTACAAACGCTGATCTCTGCATTGAGTTTAGTTTAGTTTATTATTTGTGTAGCGCCGCCTGGCCCTAGGGAATCCAGGCGCTTGAGATGAATACAACATAACAGTATGATACAGAATGGTCTTAAGGAAGACAGTACAAGAGGTTTAGCGTATTATCAAGCAGTTACAGGTATACAGATATAATACAACATGGTTCGTTGGTGGACAATACAGAGAGTTTAGAGCATTATCAAACAGTTACAGGTAATGCACAGGCCGATTTACAAATGTACAAATTTACATGGGTTGCAGGCTGAAGGCGTGCTAATAAGGTAGAGATGGGTAATTTACATTTCTTTGGACAGTAACCATGTTTTGGCACTGTGTCTAAATCTATGAAAGGACGGTTCGGATCTAAACTCGAGTGGTAGTGAGTTCCATAGTTTAGAGGCAAGCACAGGGAAGCTAGAGCCTCCTGCTTCTCCTACTGAGCTATCTTCTAAACTGTAGTAACATTCAAGTGTATTAATATGTATTTCAACTTTGGTTACTGCACTTGTGCTATACTGAATGCACACATTGTAGCTACTACAGTGAACACAGAATGCATCATAGGACGAATTGATTAGATCAGAACACTCTTGTCAACAACAGCCAGACAGCAAACCCAGAGCATTAGCAGCAAATTAAACAATATCATCAGGTGGTATTTATGTTTTCTAAAATTGGGCACTGACTTCTTTCAATCAGGCAGCAATGTGAGAGCCCCATCAAAGGTCGGGCTCAGGGCACATGGCCCTTTTGCCCTCCCAAAAAGAAGACTCTGGTAGGAGATTAATAACTGGATCCAGAAAGCAGTTCTGCAGTAGTGGGGTTTGTGGTTTACAGAGGCTGTCTTTGTAGGAGAAAAATACAGTTGGATGAAAAGAGGAGTCAAAAGAATGCAACTGCAGTATGTCACAGAAGAAAATACAGAGCCTCATGTGCTTGGCTAATTGTAATCTATGATGTCATAAACACCCCAAGATTGAGCCACTTTTCTACTTAACTCAAAAAACCAAAGTAATGCAACACAAGACAATGGGGATCATTACAAGTCTGGCGGTAACCCGCCGGCCTGTAAATACGTTTCTGGCACCTGATATCCTGGTGTCACCGGGACATTACAATGCCCAGCGGACCGGGATGTCAGGCACCGGAAAATGTTAGTCCCCATTCTGGTGGAGTCCCAATGGTGCCGGTGCGTCTGTGACAACTGTGCCTACTAGAGCCAATGCGCCCGGCAGGTCAGACGTGCCTCACGCAACGGCGCCGGCATGCACAGTTGTAGTACAGCAGTCTGGAAAGGGTGTCGGTACGTTGCTACCGGCACCCTTATTTCCGGACCTCCATGTGCGTAATGACCCCAAATATCTTGGGTGTTGTGTCTGTGCCAACCTATCAAGAATTTACACAATCAAACACATTTCCATACATGTATTAAACTCTTCGCCCTTCGTCCAAAGCTCATTGCAAGCCACACTCTTGTCCCAACATGTGTTTCGTGCATTGTGCTCTTCACCCGCGCTTCAAATCATTCTTGCGTCCGCAAACCTCTTCTTGGTTCACTTAATTTAGTTTTAAACTCCTGCTCCACTTACATAATGATCCAATCTGTTTTTATGTTGGAATTAAACTCCACTGTGCTTTGGGTCCATGCTAATATTCTTCATAAAGGTCCCCCCTTCAAATCACGAGGTTGAAGGTCAGATGCTCCAGACTGAATACTGAAAGAATATCGATTTTCTCCATGACACCATTGAAATTTTTAACCAACAAAACCAAGCCATCCACACCATGGTATGCATAAGAACTCCCTGACAGTACCAGAGCCATCTACCTGCAAACCAGAAAAGATCTGGAGAAAAACACAACTACAAGAAGATCTCACTACATTAAAAAACCTCAGCTAATCCTGCAGCGCCCTCATCACCTCAAAGATAATCCCTACACAGCACTATATAACAGAAGCCTCCAACAAGAGCAGAGCCCTCTCTAAGGCCGATAAAATACTGCATCAGTGCCAACAGAATCCAAATTAATAGAACAATGCAATGCAATCAACATGTTCTTTGCAGACCTTATCAACACGATCCAAAGTTACTCTACCCACCATTGACAACCTGCCATACCACCACGTGGTGTCCCAGGAATTCAAGTCCCTAATGTTGGAAGAACTTGCAAACATGCTCACTTCACTCAAGGCCACTTTATATGAGGATGAGGACGATGTCATCCCAGTCTCAACCAAAAGAACGTCACAGAAAAAGCTCTCACTTCTCCCCTCCACACTATCAATGATCCTCTCATGCAAGGCATCTTTCTCAATGCACTAAAAACTCGCCAGATCATACTCCACCAAAATGTCCACACTTGACGCAGACAACTCACCAAACTACTAAACAACCAACCCATCAACCGTTAACCCTTCACTGGCAAGATCTTCCAGAAGACTGTCAAGCTTCAAGAACAGCAGTCGGTCTTCCCACCAAGATGCAGCACTGACATAGCAACCTGGTAATTTCCAAGGCACTCCACATCAAGAACAAAGGTGACCCATACCTCCTGGTTCTGTTCGACATCTCTACTGTATTTGGCATGGTCAACCACAAAAGTGCCACTCAACACCCTGTCCTCCCACATGGGATTGCATGCCACAATCCTTAGAAGGTTTGACTCCTATTTAACTAACAGACAATAGTGCATTAAAATGAGCTCCGGAAGATCCCAACAATGTCCGATGACCTGCGGCTTCCCACAGGGCTCTATTCTCTATCCATCCTCTTGAATTCCAACATGGAGCCACTGGGGTTACTCATTGCCAAATTCAACATCAAAATCCACCAGTATTCTGATGACACAGCTATGCCTGTAGATGTTCTAAGTAGCAAACTCTGATGGCACATCCATGAATCTAGATATTTTGATGATCTGGGCTTAGGGTTCCTATGCCTCTTGGGGAACAGGAGCTGCACCATCCCTTTAAAGAGGCACAGAAGCATGCGATCGAGAAGTGAAACCTAGCTCCCTTGGCTGCCTATTTCAGAAGCAAGCTAGGAGCAGACGGCATCCTTTGATGGGAATTAATTCATGAAGGAGACTGGCAGATCCGTCTGGACTTATTCCACATTGCACAACGGCCCGCATTCAAAGTAAAAAGTATGCAACCCAGAGATTTTCGGCAGGGCTGGTCCAGGCTGGGGCCTCTCGTCCAGCTGCTTGAGCCAGAAAAGATTCCACAGTGGGCACAGAAGCTTCACTAGGGGTGCGGGCATGGGATATAACCCTTTCTTGCTGGGAGACGTAGTAGGGGAGGGCAGAAACAACTGGAAGTCCCTTCTGGTAGGCTGTGTGGATCTACTTCCATGTATGGCTCTCCACTGCCTCATGTTGATCTCTTGGAAAACAGAATATTTATACCCGAGGCTGAGTAGTTCACTGTCGATGAGCTGGTAATTGCATAACGCTGCAATGGCATGGATTGAAGTGTTGCACGTGAAGACCTCATACACCACTCTTCTGATCACCTGTCACACACACAGCTCCGGACGTCTGGCGCAATGGGCACTGTACATGAATAAATGCACTCACACTGAAAGATCAATGAGGACACAGAATTGGACGACTCTTCACTCGTCAGAAGCGATTTCACTGTGAAGCGTTTTTTTTTCTCTGCTGCGAAGCATTTCTACCACGCTGCTGTGCGTCCACCTGGAGGACGTCTTATCCAGCAACACTTGCTTCACCTGGACTGCAAGAAATAAAAAAAGGTCTTGCCACAACTTGGCTCCACCTCCCAGCGAGCATGCCTCGTCTAGCTGCTACATAATTACACGTGATAGCGCAACCGCGCGCGCACCCGGCAAGTACTACAAGTACTGTTTGCTGTGCCGGCAGTCTGCGCGCATGAGGACACAGAATTGGACGACTCTTCGCTCGTCAGAAGCGATTTCACTGTGAAGCGTTTTTTTTCTCTGCTGCGAAGCATTTCTACCACGCTGCTGTGCGTCCACCCGGAGGACGTCTTATCCAGCAACATTTGCTTCGCCTGGACTGCAAGAAATAAAAAAAGTGACTGTTTCTGTGCACGTTGTGCACATCCATCTAGTGCACACGTTGTGCACGCTGTGCAGACCGTCTAGTGGTCACAGAGTTTGTGTAAAACCAAGCTTCCATTGTTAGTTGTTTAGTAATACGACCTTGTTTTCTTTTTTTTTCTTTTTCTTTCTATATCCATTCAAAGATCTTGCTACAACTTGGCTCCACCTCCCAGCGAGCACGCCTCGCCTAGCTGCTACATAATTACACGTGATAGCGCACCCGCACGCGCACCCGGCAAGTACTACAAGTACTGTTTGCTGTTCGCGGGTCGTCGGGTTTTGAGGTATTTATATATTGAGGTGTATTCTCATTGTTGATCTATTCCTAATCACAACAGAGGAATATTTAATGATGCCTTATACCCTGACCACCAGTATGCCACCTATCATAGAGACCTGAGCAAAATTGAGTGTTTTGGGACATGATAATGCATTGAAAAAAGTGTGTCACCAAACCCGGCTTACGACTCTACTACCGAGTGTTGGTCGGATTTCCACCCAGCGTTCACGCTCGGTCTCTGATGATATTCAATTATGCCCAAGTGAAAGAACACTATCTGAGGTTGAGGGTAATAATGCACAATTGCTCCCCACAACCCAAATTGATTCCATCTCTGTGGAAACTTGCACGGTATCACAACCACCTGCCCCTATGCTCTCTGACCTTAATCACACAGTCGCTTCTGATGCTGTAAATAATGAGGGAACTTGCATGGTACCCCTACGGACACCACAATAATAGCGGCCTGTCTCGCAGGAGATTTACGGCCTTCGGTAGCACTCTTACAAGGGGATGCCATGCCACATCCTATTCAATGTTCTGTTCTGGCCCAACAAAAATTGAGACAAGCCCATGCTCATCTGACGATGATTGGAGAAATTGAGGAGGAGGACATTGAATTTATGAATCTTACCAACCGAACAGATGAACTTTCTAATGAAGTGTTATACATTTGTTCAAACACAGGTGATCTAATTCAGCTTGAATCAGAGAGTAAAAGTCAACAATGCACAAGCAATGAGATCTTGTCACCTGTGCTACCACACAAGGAAATACCTACAGCAGAGCCAACAGCCTCCCATATAAAGGACATAAACCCCCCAATAGAATCCATTGATGAGTCCGTCTCATTTATAGCGCCCACTCCTAGGCAACCACGCTTTGATCAGGGTGCTCGTGTGTCCGACTTCTTTTTAAATCCAGTGTATAAGGAGAGATGTTCTTTTCCAGAGGCCCCTGCCTTCAACAACACATTAGCTGCTATGAACACAGCTTTGTTAGCAGTGGCTAAATTATACGAAGGATTGGATTTAAAAGTTACTAAGCAAACTGTGTGTATTGAACAACTGCTCTCTTTGTACTCAAAATTCAAGTTCCAATATAAACCATCTCCTCAAACTTGTGAACCATTGGGTCCTAAAATTACACAGACAGCATTCACGCAAACACCTGAAATTAGTCCTATCACCCCTATTGCATTACAGTCATGTGCACAATCCAACATGTCTTGTATGCTTGTGAATCAAGATGTTACTACTATGGTGGAAGCAAACTCTGCTGTCAACACTTCTAAGATATTAGGGAATGCAGTTACTGTTTCCGGAAAGGTGCTAGCTGGCCCGGCTTGTGCAGCCGTTCCCGCGACTGCCGTAAATCTCAAGATATGTCAGATTTCACATACTTTGGTGCCAAAAAATGTATTTGAGGTATTTAGTTTGCCACTTGCCAAATCCAATAATTCACAACCACATAAAAAGAGGAAAGTGCAATTAATCAGATCCAAAAATTTTACACCAAAACCAGGAAAGGGGCAAAAACGGAAAAGCCTAGTGGACTCATCCATGGACCAGGTGCAAGTTGCTACATCTGATCCTGATCCGTAGGCTCTAGAGGCAGTTCCAATGGTTGCGGCGATAGTGCCGCATAAACCACTAGATGATTTAGTGCAGATGGTAGGACGCAGCAACGAACAACTGGTCTCTCAGCTGAGAGCCCCAGAAATCCCCTCATCGTTGTCCTCTCTTAGCTGCTGCAATACCCCTAGCCAAGTCTCCGAATCAGACTGCCATTGCCCAAAACACACCCATTTTGCTTGCGATACAAACACAAATTCAGAAATCCATTGATTCACATCTAAAGCTCCTACCAAACAAGCTCCCTGAGATGGCAAACCACGAACATGGTGATAGTCATCAACCACTGAGTTTGGGCGGCCAAGTTAGTTTACAATTACCACAGTTTAATACTTTACAAGGCCCCCAAGTGCCTGCCCATGGAGTTCAGAGTTCAGTCCCCGATGATGCACTTAAAAAAGGTGATTGTCCCGCAAATAGATTGCAGGATGAAGTTAGAGACCCAGTTGAGACTTATATGGCACAGAACACCATTGCTAACTCTAAGGCGAAGCAGATACAACCACTGCTGTCAATCCCTCCAGTCTTAACACCTACGCTGACCCCAGTTTCTCGTCAAGAGATAAGAGATGAAATTAAAGCGTCCATTGAAGCCTATGTCCGGCAGTCAAATGAGTCCAACCAACATGTAATGGCGGAAAAAGAGTACCCTTTACTTAAGCCCTTACTTAAGGGGCCTCAACCGGCCACTGCAGATTACCAAGAAAGGCGGACCCGATCCCCAGTAAGAACAGTAGTGCAGATAAAAGAACGATCTGCTCAGACCAAGACAAAACAAGGGCAATTACATCATCGGTTTATTATCAAATGCCGAGATTCCCCATTCAAGTCCTATGATTTAAATCGATCGAGTATTCTCAATATCTGTGCAGAAATTCCAGTGCTGTCCGCTATCTCGTCAGCGAACTTTGATCAGATCGAGTTTATAAATCATACCGATCTGTCCGTAGCTCGATTATACATTAGATCGTTGGTGGCGGAGACTCTCTGGCAGGCTAGAATGGTCTTGTTTGATTTAGGGTTTAGCATAACACAAGAATCCCGGCCTGGGCCAACGACATTACAGGGCCATATGTCTCGAATTTTCACGTCGGCTAGCAATAATGCCACACACCAAGAGTTAGCGGATTACAATAGGCCTACATAACTATGCCCAGATATAAGAATCTTGAGTATGGTCTCCTGGAACACCCGTGGGCACAACCACCTCAATCTCACAACTAGTGGGGACCTGGCTGATATCAATATTGTTGCCCTTCAGGAAACCTGGCTCTTGCTGCCACCGATTTGGAACTCACATTCCGTATTATTTACACCAGCAGAAAAGGGGGCCTTTGGAAGACCTAAAGGTGGGCTAATAATAGCGGTGAAAAAGAATTGTGAGTATGAGTTGATCGCTTGCAAATCTCCATCTCCATCATTTCAAGTGGCAAAACTCTCTAATAGGTACCAAAAAATAGCAATTGTCAACATATATTGGTGCAACAATACATTCAAATCAGAGGATATTTTTAGTCAATTTGTGGGAATATTAGATGCCTTAGCCCTGGATGATGGATTCATGTATATTGTAATACTAGGTGATCTGAATCTGCACCTTATGAGAGAGGGGGACATCACATTAACGGGAGATGAAATGTTATGGTCCTCAATTATGGCAGAGCGCAACTTCCAGATGTTAAACGGAAAAGAGAATGGAGATTGCCCCGCTCAGGCTACCTGGCAAAGGGGCGCACAGCATGCCATAATAGATTATATTTATATTAGTGCAAAAGGTTTTAACTATGTTCAAAAATTGGAAATCATTCAGACAGATTTAAGTGATCGTCACAAACTAAAATTGTCATTGCAGATTGGTCAAACTCAAATGTGGATGAACACAAATGTAACAGATGTTGTGGTGAATAATGGGAGAAATCGATTGTCCTGGGATAGAGACAAATTGAGAAGACTAGACGATGATTTGAGACACATGTATCCGAGTCATGGTCCCATGGGTAAAGATTACACAGCTGCCATGCAGATATTTACACGAGTTACTAATGGTAATGGATTGATTAAACAACGACATACTCATGCACATGATGCAGAAATAAAATATAAAAAAGCTGACTTAAGATATGAAATTCGGCAATTAAGGCAGTTAAATAAAATTGATACTGCTGAGAATATTAGAGCAGCAAAGCAGAGATATAAAAAATGGTTCAGAACAAGAAGGGCCAAGCTTTATGAACAAGAGGGAGCATCTATGCTGAAGCAACTTGTGTCAAAGTCTACGGCTGGTATATGGGCTCTACTTAATCACACCTCTGATATGCCATCAAATCACTGCCCAGATAAACTCGATAACATCTGAGACATGGCAACTTTATTTTCAAAAACTATATCGAACTCCTTTCCCTGATATGCAATTGTGTCACCGTTCGATCACAGCACCGGAAGCATTTCCAATTGATATTGATGACATTAAACTCTGTATTACAAAACTTAGTACTTCCCGCACAATAGGTCCTGACGGCCTCGATAATGCTATGTTAAAAATGCATAAAGATGAATGGGCAGATATTCTCCATCGTATCTTTAATCAAGTATTTAAGTCTGGCTCTATCCCGGAGACTTGGAAGAAATCTATCATTGTTCCGATCTTTAAAAAAGGTAATCGTGAAAATACGAGGTTGTATAGGCCGATAGCGCTATTAGATTGCCCGGGTAAACTATTTGCCAGATTGCTGTTAAAAAAATTCAATACCTGGTTACAGGACAAAAACCTTCGAGATCCTTTTCAAACAGGGTTCTTACAAGGGAAAGGCACTGGAGTTAATATTATTATCTTATCAAGTCTCATTCAGAGAGCGTATCAACGGAAACAGCCCCTGTATCTCGCCTTTATTGATTTCCAAATGGCATTTGATGCTGTTCCAAGAGAGCTTTTATATAAGAAATTGGTTGATGCTAATTGCCCATGGTGTATACTAAAATGGATAATTCAATTGCACACTGACACCTCAATCCAAGTCAGATTAACCAATGGCGGATTATTAACATCTCCGATTCCAACCGCCAGAGGCCTAAAGCAGGGTTGCTTGCTAGCTTCAGCCTTATTTAATTTCTTTATCTCCGATATTAGTCAAACCTTTGCTAACCTGATATCTGACTCTCCGAAAATTATGGGGGCTCAGATACAGTGGTTACTATATGCCGACGACATGGTACTAATGTCTCATACCCCTAAAGGTTTGAGACACTTACTAGGTGCCCTGGACGTATATACTAAAACAAACGGCATAACCATCAATATTGCAAAGACAAATATCATTCAATTTGGCACTAGGAGACAAAGTCTTGCCCAGTTACATTGGCCACTCCAAAACTGTAAGATCACTGTAACTATTGCTTATGTGTATTTAGGCATGCTGAATTGTAATCAGTGTACTCCTGACCAGTACACCAAGCAAGGGCTTCACAAGCTTCAAATGTCCATTTCGCAAGCTCGTATCATCAAGGCGAGATACTGCAAATTTTCCTTGTTACCAATCCTTACCTACTTTAAGCTAAAATTGGTGCCTGTTATTCTCTATGGTGCGGAGACCCAGAGAATAATGTCGTACTCCTATTGGGCCCTTAGGGAAGGTCAATTCTGGAGGCAGGTTCTAAATCTGCCAAATTCACAACCTTTACCACTTCTAAGACATGAGTTAGGCCTGATTTCAGTCTATGCTATCTATAAATGGAAAATGTGTGCACTGTACCGCAAATGCTTAATGAATCAATCTACAACAGGGATTATTAACACCATCTCGAAATACCTAAGGAGTTCAATGGATACTTTTCCAAAAGCATGGCGCCCATTTTAGAAAAAGCCCAGACAGATTACACCTTGCTAATGGAAAATCCAAACAAAGCGAAAACAAAAATCTGGGAAGCAGACTAGATTCACACACGTCTTGCGTGTACTAACTACAAGAACTTTGAGGCTCATCCATTTGAACTGAAGCGTTATAATGTTGTAGCTGATTATATGGTGAAGTCCCCTAGCCCTAGTCAGCGAAATGGCTTTATGAGATTTAGGCTAAATCTGTGGTTAACAAACGATGTGTTGACAGACGCAGCAGTGGTGATGTAGCTCAGCATTGTCGGTTCTGTAAACATCAGACAGAAACCCTTAAACATCTATGTTCAGAGTGCGATAAACTGTTATCAATTTGTTGTGTTCACTTCAAGCCTTTATTCTTGGACCAGCAGGTCTTAGCCCTACACGATCTATGGGACTTATTATTTCATACCAAAAGAAAGGCTGTAAGGTATGCTATTGTAAACTATTTGCATCAATTGAACATACAAAATTTTGCAGTGTCAAAATGATGATTGCTTTATCTGTTATAAGTTCTGTTTAAAAGAAAAATGATGATGAGCCATGTTTTATTTATTTTATGCAAATGAATGTAATCTTGTTAATGTACTATTTTAACTTTGTATGTAATCAAGTTGAAAGGTCTCGAATTTTTTGAGACCAAAACAACCAATGTCCAGTCCCAACTATCCCCACACCCCTACCCCTCCCCAACTTTCCCTCCCCACACCCACCCACAACTATACCCACACCCCCACCCCTCTGCAACTTTCCCTCCCAACCCCACCCCCAACTATCCCCACAACCCCACCTCTCCCCAAGTTGCCCTCCCCACCCCCACCTCCAACTATCCCCACATCCCTATCCCTCCCCAACTTTCCCTTCCCACTCTCAATCTATCCACCGTCACCGTCAAAGTGTCCATGTGCATGTCATGTCCTGCACAACTGTATACATATGCAGAGTACCCAGACAGGGCAGCCATGTTGCAATGTCTATTTACGGCCCTTATTTTTGGGTACTGGGGTGCGGCTTCCTGCATGCCGAGACAACTGCTCAGAGTGATGCCTTGGGCGTCCCTGTAGAGAACTACTTGTGGTCGAGCTGGTGGAGGGAGCCGGTGGGATGGCCAGGTGACTTTGGTCCACTAAGGCCCAGACCAACATGGAAATTGTCTCCGCAATGGTGGACATCACACTATTGCCCTCCCTCATGCAGCGTGACATCTGCAGGATCTGCCCAGTGCCCATGCGCTCGAGCTGGCCTGTAGATTCTCACGCATGAGTTGGGCCTCATGCAGCTGCTGATGGACGAGGGTAGTCAGGGATTCCTGCCTTTGTTCCATTCTCAACAGACACCCTTCAATGTCCATGACACTGCATAGTGGGGAGGGTTTGGCGGCTCATTGGGCCCACGTGACTAAAGGCCATGGCCTCCTCGCAACTGTGCCCTGATTACATGCTTTCTGCTCCACCATCCTCCCAGGGTTATCATCTGGGCCTCCTTGTGGATGTCCCTGCTGTAGTGGTGCAGTTGCCTTCTGGTTGGGGGGTGGCAGGGGCACAGGTGCCTCCTGGTTTGGGGACAGCTGGGGGGCATGTGCCTCCTGGTTGAGGGGTGGCTGGAGTGCAGGTGCCTCCTGGTTGAGGGAGGCTGGGGTGCAAGTGCCTCCTAGTTGGGGGGTGGCTGGTGGGTGGCAGATGTGGCAGATGTTGTTGCCCTTTCACGTCTGCCGGAGGATGCCGTTGTGATCCTGTGTGGACGGTGGACGTAGTGGCAGTCCATCGGCAGCATGGCCTTGTGGCCGGGATGTACTCGGCTGTTCAGCCTCATTGCCAGATGAGGTTCTTGAGGTGGGTAAAAAAAAGGCAGGGCATTAGTGATGGGTGTGGATTGATGACGCATACATAAATGCTAGTACTTTCTGGTAACAATGCTGTGTTATGGATATGGTGGTGGCCATGGCATGGGGCACACATGTCTTTGTCAGGGATGCTGTGTGGGTGCATGTGTCGTGTGCCAACATGATGTGTGCGTTGGCTGTTGCGTGTTGTACTGGTGTTTACCTGGTAGGGTGTTATGGGTGTACCACACACGCTGTATGATATGGTGTTGTGGCTGGTTGTGACATGGATGTGTTGCACATGTGACTGCTGCCTATGGCAGTGCGTTGGTGATGATTTTGCAGGATGGGCCGTGGTGGATGGGACAAGTGGAACACATGTATCATTGGTGTGTGAGGCACGTCATTTGCTGGTGGTGGAGGTGCTTGATACTGACATAACTTTGTGCATGTGCAAGCACAGCGGTGACATCTTATGATGGCGGTACAGGGTGATGGTCTATATGTGAGTGGTGTGTAGTATGAATGTGATTTGGGTGCAAGGTCTATGGGGGAGACAGCAGGGCTGTGCTGGCGTTGGGCACAACATGATCGACACTTTTGAATACTCTATTGGTTACAGGGTACAAGGTGTATCATCTGACATTGGGCTTACGGGTAATCACCAGCCTCCGCTGATGTCAAAGCTCCAGCCTCCGCTCCACCAACTCACTCAATATCCATTATGCTACTGCATGTCTCCTCCCATGGTTGCAGGTGGATGGGAGATGCAGGGCCGCTTCCTGTGCCCATGGAGGTTTCGCACCCTGAGACGTAGATCGTCCCTACTTTTGTGGCAGGACCAGACTGTTCGGGGTGTTGTCCCAACTGCCATGACCTTCCGGGCCACCTCCTCCCAGATTGCCTTCTTGCACACTTGTGCCTGCCTTCGTAGGTCGCTCTTGAAGACTTCATCGACATGCTCAACTAAGGCGTCAGCCAGCATGTTCAGTTCAACCTAGCTGAACCGTGACTCACGCCTCTCTGTGGCAGGTACCCTGGCAGACATATCTCCGGTAAATATTCTGTGCTCGGGTTGTGGCTGTCACTCCTGTGCACAGAGGATTGCAATGGATTGTGTTTTGTTAATGGCCGGCAGTCCATTTCATGTTCTGGCGATCACGTTATTTCCGGTTACGGTAATAACGGCACTGAGGGTGCCCGTGTGGGGCCGATCGGCAGGCTTGGTGTATAACTGCCATGCCGGTGCTACTACAGTAACACTGGCATGCTGGTAATTGTGATTTTTTTACCAGCTGACTCATAATGAGGCCCAATGTTTTTGTCAGGATGGTTTTTATCACTGTTCGTCAAACACATTAGTGGCCTTGCCACTTTCATTCCACCACAACCTTTCACCACAATGCAGTACTTCAATGTCTTCTTCCTGGACTACCACTAGCATTCCCTTGCCTGCCAGGATAGATCTCCTAACAGTACTACAAGTACTCTGCTGTGTGGTTCGCTTCAAACATCAATAAAGTCTTTGACTTTCAATAAGAGTACAATTCCCAACTTCTTCCATAAGGATATAACACCCATTGATGCTGTTTGTTCCACTGACTGGTTGTCCACATGTAATGCACATGTTATGTTCCTCTCCCCCTTGCCACTCTCCACAAGGACGGCCACTTTCCTACCACCTTTGGGTTTCCACGATCACAGCAGGTAATTGTCGATAATGTCTTTCATTCAGGTTTCTCTCTGTTTCCCCTTTTACTTCCAATAACCTTTCTTTGGCTTAGGCAATGCTGGCAATTTTGGTTTACCATTGCCCACTCTTTTCTTGGGCAATGGTAGACAAAGCCTTTCTTAAATATCGTAGTGATAGTTATAAACATTCTCTTCTAGTTTCCCCATTCACATGTGGCTTTGGATTGTGCCAAAAACACCTTCTTTCATTAGTTTGATATTGAAAAACTCTATAAACGGTCAGCAGTTCACTACAGAGCGCTTGGGTTCACCTGTCAAAGGCCAATTTACCGGTCTCTCCCAGCGCATCCCTGTGTTCTGCTGCCATTTCTTCTCATCAGATTCAGAGCTTCCGACAGCTCCGGTTGTAGTCCCGTGATTTGCGCATTCTTGAACGGGAGCTCACATTACTCTTCTAACCAGCCACCAGAGTCAGGCACACAGCATGGAGTACGCTTCCCTCCCATGGAGTACCTGCAACAGCACTGCTTCCTACTGTGCAACCTCTGCAATTCCGTGCTCTGCCTTCTCACGACTCTCTCAGCACCATCAGCCACTACAGATATGGCGGTGGTCCCGGCGTCCAACGACGCTCTGCCCCTGCTGCAAACACATCCGCTGATAACTTCTACGACTACCACTGCTACTCTTCCTTACCTGCATCTGTGGAGGGGAGGATTTAAATAGCAACATTCCAATTCATGTGTAGGCTGTCAGGAACACTAGACTGCATATTGCAGTTCTGTGCCTCTGAGCCCCACTTCCTCATCCCAGTATCTATGGCATTATGGAACTTGCAGTTCCCAATGTTTTTATCCTTCATTTCCTTACAGGTTTCGGTTTTAACTATACCAAACTCACTCTGTTTATAAGACTCATTTCTAGATACAGGTTTTAAAGATATTAATGGTGGGTTCTTAATTTCACAACTCAAACCAAAGGGGATATTACATCTCTCAGAAGTGATGGGGTTGATGTTCTGATCCTTACACGTTCTATTCTTGTGTGGACCATAAGGGTTTTCATTACTAACGGGTTGGATACCTTTGGGAAGGAGAGCCCTACTCTGACACAAAGCCATTAGGTATTCTGGCATCACGGTTATCTCAACCTCCTGCATCTTTCCTAGTCAAGCCTTCCTATTCCCTTGGGGGCCTTCTCCTCCCAGGTGATCCACCATTCTAGTTCCACCCCCAGCTTGAGTATCAGCCAGTGGCGTTGTTCACCTGGCCACCTGGGAGGAGACTTTAGGCAGGGATTCTGCAAGGACTCCACAGGCTTCATCACAGATAGTGGGAAGGCAGGTGCAGAAACCTCTGCTTCTGATGGACGCAGGGCGGATGCACTTGTTACCTGTGTGCTGATATGAAAGTCTCTATGTTGCTTGTGGTTGGTGCGGTCAGGAAAGGTTCGCTGTATGGGCAGCTCCCAGATAGTGGGGTGCAACAATTGACAGAATGTATTTGCACAGTACTCCTCTTTAGTGTGCCACACTTGTCTTCCTCGTCCAACGGTATTTGTGTTTTCCCTGATTTATGTCCCACTTTGCTCACACTCTCATCAACCTGCACACCAGGTGTTCTTATCTTTGTTCTATTTTACGGTCAGTCTTCTGGAGAATGCCTTTGCTATCTGCAAATGTGTTACTGTAAGTTATTTCTGCTCGAAATTGACTTCCCTGTTATTCAAATAAATATAAATAAATACAAATCACCTCATCCCTCAAACTTTACCTTCTCAACTCGGTATATTAAAGCAACACTGCCACCAAGTGACTCTTAGAAGAACTACATGCACTCCTACACTGGTACTTCTTGGAAACGTTCAGTGTTGGTGCAATACTGAAACAATGTGAAGTGGAGTCATCAGGAGTTTGAAGCGGAAAAGGGAAATCACTAATGTAGTGCATGGGCAAGCAATGGCAGTATTGGAACCAGGAGGAAGGTGTACAGCTCTCGGGGGACCAATGAAAACCCCCCAAAACCTTTGTGATAATTGACTCAATTCAGGAATAGAACAGAGGATAAAAAATGCCAGCGACCAAACGGAAGGCTGGAAGGAAATGGCCGCTAGAAAGGGGATGTGGTTAAAATCCCCTATGAAGGCCTCTGTTAAGAATTCTAGCCCATAAGCGGAGGAAATGGAAGGAGTTGAAAACAGACAACATCAGGATTGTCCAAGGGTGTCATTTCACCAAAATGCCAGGGGTAGCGGAAGTGACATCACATGACTCTTGACCTCTGAAGACATCACAGGAAGTGATGTAATTTGACCCTACCCTGAAGTGAAATCCCGGGAAGCGATGGAACATGAACTTTCACCCCTTGACAAAACAGGAAGTGGCATCACATAGCATTGTTCCTAAGTACACTACGAAAAATATGGTTACGATATCACTATAATGTGATGTACATTTCATAAAAGAAAGGATCGCCATATGTATCGTTAGGATCAGTGTGTATAGACCCATTGTAGAGAAGGTCCCAGACATGGCCTGCACCCCTGCCCTCGTTTCGAGGTATCAGGAGAGTACTCACCAAGGTATGTGACGTATGAGGAGCAGATGAACCAACAAAGAGCTGCACTGGGACTCTGCCCAGTGTACATCAGAAGATCCATACCTGTTGAAGCGCCCATAACCAGACAGCCCTGGGCAGCACAATACCCTATTGCACAGCTGTACCAGCCGCTGAGACAAAATGAAGAGTACCTACAAACGGTCCATGAAGAGACCCAAAGAGCCTTAATGGAAGACCAGTGGAAATGACACAAGGGCCTGGACAGACTCGCGAATTAACGAAAACAGCTATCGAAGATAGCACGCTAGTGCGAGTAGCTATGGAAATAAATGTAATGGACACAGGAAAGAGACGATGTTAAAACGTAAGGAAACGTTATGAGACAAGATGGAAGCAATCAACCAGTTATACGTGTGTAAATAGGCTTGGACCGCAAGAAGCTAAGAAAACGATACTGCTTGCAATGCTTAGTAGAGGAATAGAGAGGCAAGTGCCAACTATATCTACCTCAATAAGGCACGCTATACAAGTGCGACTCCATTTTGTAAAGCAGAAAAGTCCCCAGGCTGCCAGAGGCCTAACAGGCCAAGTCTCATAAACCCAGCCAGAGTCAAGAGAAGGAGTGGACTCGAAACTCAACAAAGAGCGGCTCATGCCTAGGAAATCAAGGTCATCCAGAGAAAGGGAGGAGAGCGTCAGCTAACAAGACTCAAACTTCAGAGCATACCAGCCTGCCCCATGAAGGTCAAGATAAGGGGGGCCCATGCAGGTGGCGAGGCCGAAACAGAATTGAATACACTAAAAGCTGGAAACTGAAGCAGATTCATGGTGAACTAACACGTGATCAACCAGGCGCGAAGAGGTACCACCGCCTGATGTCACCCAGAACCCGAGGATGCCATAACGTTTCCTGATAAGAGGCTACAGTTTCGAAGCCATACCCAGCCAACTAATTGACACATAGCCCAAGATACTGATTGACGGAAGGGAGGCAGCGTGAAACTTGGGGCACCAGGCACCTGGGTGTCCATTCTGCATGCTGCTAACTAAAAGTAGAGATTTATGTCTAGGGGTGTAACCTGCCCAATCAAAATGAACCAAGTTATCTAGGGTCCTATATATCATTGAACCAATGAGACGCCGTATTTGTAGTGATGTCTATCACGTGTGATGTAGAGGGAGGGGCGTAGACGCCCACCCGATAAGAATTATCCACTCTGCATGCTCTATTATCATATACAGATATAGCACCTATACTTAAGTTACCTTTCCTAACCAATTATATTGCATGTCGAGTTTTTTGTAGAATTAGACATCAATGATGACGTATTTTATGCATAAAGATTGCTGTTCAACTGAAGTTCGTGGAAGTCAGAGCGAGACAGGTGGTCACAACGATGCTGATTCCCAACTGCTTCCCTGTTTGATGTACTTGTCATTAAACAGACTTCCCTTTGTCCTCATTATTGAGTCGTGTTGGAGTAAGTGAATCCTGCACCCCCATCCCTCACGTGGTGCAGCTATCTTGTCTTACAAGTACTAGAGGGTGAGCACTGACCTATGGGCCCGTCAGTGGATATCTTGTCCTCTTGTACACTTGGTAGCGTGAGGATGGTTTCGGCCATCGATTATGGATTATTGATTAATATAGTTATAAGACACCTATAGACCGACGGCACGAAGTAATTCTAGTGCTTTGGCAATATCACAAGTCCTTTCACCATTCCGGCTGAGTAGGCTGAGAAGCTTCCCGTGGACAATGATAGAGTAAGTCCATAAAAATCTGCAGTGGTCTGAAGGAACCCGCCTTTCCAAGCATAACCTTCTCATTCCCACAGGCAGCCAATCGGACGAAAAACCGCAAGAGGCTGAAGACGAAGGGGCGGTCATTCCGAAGCTCCAGAGAGGAAAAGATGTGATCGGTGAGTAAAACAACAAACTCGTTACTTTGGCAAATGTCTTGTAGGCACTAGAACAAGCAAGGGAAAGGTAACGGAGGGTGGCGGAGAAAAAAATAAAATAGTCAGAAGTAGAGAAGACAGTATATATATAAGGGGTTAATAACTCGAGTATAAGAGAGAAAAACGTAAAGATACCGGGGGAGGCACCTGAGAAAAAAACATAAAGATACCCGGGGGCACCCGATAGAAAAACGTAAAGTTACCGGGGGGCACCCGAGAGAAATACGTAAAGGTACTGGGGGGGCACCCGAGAGAAAACCGTAAGGTTACCGGTGGGCACCCGAGAGAAAAACATAAGGTTACCGGGGGCGGGGCACCCGAGAGAAAAACGTAAGGATTCGCCTTGTTCCTGCGCTTTAATACAGCGGTCAGAAGAAACGTGAACTCAGAGCCCATATAATAAGGGACAATTAGACTATGAGGAAGTTTAAAGACACATTAAAGGAGTTTGTTTAAACTCCATGACAGGGTATTGATTAGAAGGCAGGTATATGTATGACCAGCTGGTGTCCGTCTAGTCTGTCAAGTGCCTGTCCTATGTGTTCTGTTGTATGCTGAATGTAAGAGAACTGTATTGTTGATTGTGTGAGATGAAATTTTATTTTACGCGATTCAGTGAAGAAGAGGGAATCACCAATGAATTGATGGTTTTAAGTTAATTGATAGTATACATTTTGGCGGGAAAAGATTGGATTGAAGCTGCATATCTGGTGCTTGCTCGTACTAGTAGAAGGATAACAAACTGCATAAACATTATTGGTAACAGATTTGAAATGGTGGAGGTCACCCCACTTGCGCATCTATGCAAGCAACTACCTAAGCATGCACCTAAATTAAAAAAGTATAGCACAGAGGGGGTTAAGGGTACCGCCCACAAGATGTTTATGCCTTGGCCACAGAATGGGTCCCTATCATAAGCCGTCTTACAGCACATGACGACTTATCTACATGCCACATATAAAGGCAAGAAGCTAGAGAAACGTCTTGCTGTTCTAGAACTATGGAAAATGTTTGAGCAGACGAAGGAGGAAGAGCCTCCTGCAGACTGGATATTAAGCATATGCACGGAGGGGGGTGAGACGGCTACGGCGCCACCGGCCCCGCCTGAGCCAGCCATCGAGGGTACTAAGACAGAGGGGCTCTACCCGCTAAGAGAACTAAAGGCAGCCACGGGGTATAGCAACCCTGCACATGAGTCGCCTACGTATAGTAGCAACGACAATAAAGAAAAGGACAAGGAAACTAATATTGCCTCCGCAGTCCCGAGGGACAAGGAGAGACACAATGACGAAGGAAAGGATCAGGCACAGAGTTGTGCATCTCTCGTTAGGGAGAGAGAGGGAAGGAAACGAAAGGAAAATAAAGTTAAAACTGATGAGATAACATTCGCAAAAGACGAATGGATGGGAGGGCAGATATTGCTGAAACTAGATGGAAAAGGAAGTGATGATGAAAAGCCAAGAGAGAGTTCTGATGAGACGCCAAGGAGAGAGAGAGAAAGGAAAAGGAAATGAGGGGTGAAAGGACAAGAGGGAAGGATAGGCTAAAGCGAGAACAACTATATCGCGAAGAGCAAGAGAAACAGCTCGATCGCAAACAGAAGGCAGCCCACGACCAGTGCATACAGAATAAGCAAAGGTTAGAAGAATAGCAAAGGGTACGTGAGAAGAAAGTGAAGAGAAGAGAAGATGAGGAAATTAGAAGGGCAAAGGAACATAGAGACGAAACGATGAGGGAAATAGATAAGGCTAGAGAAGAAGCGAAGAAGCGCAAAGAAATAAATGAGGAAGCAGAACGTAAGCGCAGACAGAGGGCATGGGATCTGGAACATTTGGAGCGGGAAGTCAAAAACCCAATCCTGTTGTAGAGTGGGAGGACAAAGAAGAATTCTTTCCTGCAAATGACTCGGTACCAGGTACGAGTGGGACAAATATTGAGGATGACTTCGACACCAGAAGCCTCGGGAAAACGATTGATAAGATATACGGTGAGATGGGGCTAGAACAGAGATCCCATGGGGGAAGGGAAGATGAGTGCCTGGAGAGCACTCAGCTATATGACACAGAGGATTCCACCCGAAGTAGTGGGAACAGGGGACTGTCCTTAGACAGACTGGAGATTGGGCAGGACGAAGAAGATGTAAGGAGTTGTGTGAACTGGGAGTATTCAGAATCTGACTCTGGTGGGGAAATGGAGGATGCAGCACATGAGGAAGGGAGAGGGTGCGGAAAACGGCTCCCAGGGGACCGAGGGATACGATGGTCAGACGCTAGCGAGTCCGGCCGACATGAAGGAACACCACACGGTCAGAGGGGGGCGTCAGCACCTGCCTATGCAGATAGATTAAGGGCATTTCCGGGGAGACGGAAAGGTGGAAATGCCACCCCAGCGATAGACCGGAGAGCTATGGGGAATGAAAAGGAAGACTGCACATTCCAATTCCCGCTGCTTGAAAAGGGTGGAGCAAGACCACAATGTATTCCCTTGCCACACATGGACCGGGAGAACTTAAAAAATAAGCTTCCAATGCTGACATCGGGAGCCGGGAAATAGATACATGAGTTAGAGAAAATGACGGGGGGAGTCACCTTAGCCATAGGGGACATTAAGGGCCTCCTAATTGCCATACTTGGTGAAAGAGCAGATGATGTATGGAAACAGGCAGGCTACCCTAGGGTAACCCTAATTAACACCTCCCATGATGGAGCGCCATTCAATAATTGTAGAGCAGCAGTGTGGAAAGCGATGCAAACGCTATATCCAGACACTTCTGATATGGGGGCTATAATGGCTCGGAAAATGAAAGAGTCAGAGGATCCGTTGATTTATATCCAGAATTTTCAAGACGCATGGGTGCTCGAAACGCATGAGTCATGGACGAAATCTATCCCTGTATTCTACCACATATTATGCCAAGGGTTGCCCGAGCCAGTGCAAAAACAGCTCAAGAAATTGGTGTAACGCTCACCTGATATCCACGGGGACGCCACTCAGCCGGTCCGGACTTCCAACTACTTCGAACCCTTCCCTGGACTTGCTCAACCAAGCACTGGGCCTGAAACACAGTATTATCAGAGGTCAATTCCCTATAGGTCTTGCTTGTCTGGCCCCCCTTTTCTTCCCTGGGTCCCAACCTTCCCCCGGACCTCTCCTCACCTTGTTTTTTGATGTGGGGCACTCTCCGTCCTGCCTTCGATGCAGGGGTGCGTTGGGTGATGCGGGCTGGAGGGTGCCTAGTTGCTTCACTGGCACGGGCCCGACGGACGGGGCTTGCTGCGGCGTCAGCCCGACCGGTAATTGGAATGAGTCTTGCAAAAGTTCTGATGGCTCCAGTCCCTTTAATACTGTGTCTTTCTTTCCTTAGGTGATGAAGGTCTTGAGGATGGTGATGCGCTGCTGAAGTAAGTAGGAATGCAGAGCGTGATGCTTATTGGCTTCCTCAGCACTAACCAATGTTCGTCTTTTCCGTGTCCTTTTAGGTGCCGCAGTAACCCAGCATGGAAGCGAGCTGAGGAGATGAGCTGCAGTGAGAAAGCGCGATGTGCGGCGCTAACCTGATGTGTCTTTTCCCCTTTTTCAGATCGGCGGGATGCTCCGGAGCAGAAGTTGTCTGATCGATGGGAGTTCAGGTAAGGATTAAAATCTATTTGCAAATTCGAGGGAGCTAAGTATTGCAAAATGCTTACTAACGTCTTTTCTTCTATTCTTCTCCCCTTTGGTAGGGCGCGGCGTGCCGAGATGGAGATGACTCTGCCGTAGGAATCCACAAGACTGGGAAGAGCTGGACAGAAGTTGGATGCTCTTCAAAGTGAGTATTGGCAACAAAGTTCTTATTGTTGCAGGTGCGCTGGCGCTGAGGAAAGAAGTGATCTCCAGGAGATCCGAGCACGGTGAGTGTCACGCTGCAGGTGCAAAGAAACGCAAAGCATGTTTCTCAGGCCGGGTGTGATTTAAATAGTCTGTAGGTATCCCAGGTATCCCTGGGCTGAGGCACACCCGAAAGACTAGACCGCTCATCCAGTTAAAGGAACTGAATTACATGGGGGCATCCATTGCCCCATAATACATTGCAAGTCCAATACTAAGTGGATCTCAGGACTGTGTCTGAGCTTGGTGCCAAAGGCGCCAAGTCTGAGTCCAAGTAGGTGTCTGGGGAGATGGAGAGGCCCTTAGGGGCTGACTAGGTGGCCGTGACCTGGCTCGAGCCTGATATGCCAGGGGCAGGGGGCAGGAATCGTGACAATTGTTAGGAATAGAAGCCAAACCATTGGCTGAAATACAGTTGACAATTGCACTTTACTGCAGATTGTTGCAAGAAAAGAATCGGAAAAAGGAGGCAACTCATAAAGGTGAGGAGGCGAAGCTGGTGCAAAAGAAACTCTCAAAGTATGCTCTCGAGGGAGCCATTCTAACAAGCCCAGCTGAACCGCGCGCACAGCAAGCGACTAACCCATCGCTGAATAATCAGGGTAGCGCAGGATTTTACCCGAGGGGAAGAGGTTTTGGAGGATGAGGATGGCAGAGTAATCGGGGTGGGTTTCGAGGTAACCAGGGAGGCTTTCAGAATAATCACGGCAGCTTTCAGAACTTGCAGATGGGCAGTCCAGCTACGCCAGATGGACAGATGGCCTGACAACCGCCAGTGTGTTGGCTGTGTGGAATGACAGGACATGTGGCGCGCATGTGCGGAAGCCAAGGCATGTGGCAAAATGGCCAAAGAATTGGAACATGCATGGTGAATCAGCCTGCCACCCCATACCAGGGCAGTGCCCAAAATCACACAGTCCAGCAGGAGGTGTCAGGCTCACACGAAGGTAAGCAGCAAGTGGTTCAACCCTCGCACATGGGGAACGTACCGCAAGGACAATCCCAGCAGGCACCACCGCAAATGTCGCAGGGCACAAGCTCCGGAGGGGGAGTCAACCCTGGAAATGGGGGAAATCAGCAAGTATACAGCGGGCCAAACTTATATATGAAATAGGACAGCTCACGGGGGACTCTGATGGGGTCCTATATATCTTAGAACCAATGAGACGTCGTATTTGCAGTGACGTCTATCACGTGTGATGTAGAGGGAGGGGCGTAGACGCCCACCCGATAAGAATTATCCAGTCTGCATGCTCTATTATCATATGCAGATAGAGCACCTATAATTAAGTTACCTTTCCTAACCAATTATATTGCACGTCGAGTTTTATGTAGAATTAGACGTCAATGATGTCGTATTTTATGCATAAAGGTTCCTGTTCAACTGAAGTTCGAGGAAGTCGGAGCGAGACAGGTGGTCGCAACAATGCTGATTCCCAACTGCTTCCCTGTTTGATGTACTTGTCATTAAACGGACTTCCCTTTGCCAAACTACTGAGTCCTCATTATTGAGTCGTGTTGGAGTAAGTGAATACTGCACCCCCATCCCTCACGTGGTGCAGCTATCTTGTCTTACAAGTACTAGAGGGTGAGCACTGACCTATGGGCCATGGGGTCAGTGGATATCTTGTCCTCTTGCACACCATATTACCCGATTACTGTGAATGCAAGCAGACATCCATGGCCAAATGATAATGATGTGTTATTATATAGCACTTAAATATAGAAAAAATATACACCCAATATAACCCAACCTGTGTTTGTACTCATTTATCATTTATCAACCTCAGAAGGATGAAAGGCTGAGTTGAGGTGTTTAAGAACAGACAAAACCAGTGACCCACCCCCTGAAGTGTGCCTTAAATAAACCTTTAAAGAGTCTAGCAATTATTGTATAGAATTCCAGAAAAACACATTATTTGGTATTCCTATTCTTTGCTATTTATGGTCATTGATGAAAGTGTTAGACCTATGGCAGCCCTGTTCAGTTTTTTAATTTTTTTTAAGGGGCCTGAATTAGAAAGCCAGCCACTCCAGAAGTAAAGAGCCACATGGTGCTGGCCACAGCCCAGGAGTCTGCATTACAAAAAAACCTCTGGTGACCCCTTAATGACATCCCTGGGATTGCCCCAGGGAAAAAGCTGGTCTGAGTACCTAATGGAGATTTAAGGACGTTTCAAGACAGGAAATGGAGGGCTATATAAACCCAGGAAAGTCATTTTGCAGTGAAAGGTGTTTAGGTAAGGTCACAGGAGGTGAAAAAGTAACAAGAAACCAGAGAGGAATGTGCAGCAGGTGGAGGAGGGCTTGGATGAGACTACTGGCACATTTAGAGAGGAATGCCAGGAGAGAGTGAGGTTAAGAACTGGAATACTGTCACAAGAGGAAGGGGACAACAAGACAATCAAGCTACCCGAGTTTAGGAAGTTCCTGAAGGAGATAGAAAGACAAGGCTACAGCCTTTAGGCTACCCAAGATTAGGATCAGCCTAGACGATAGGGGTAATGTCATGAGAGGACAAAGGCAATGGGAAAGGCAAGGGAAATGTGCACAAGATCACACAGTGAATATCTTTGTGTCAAACAACATCCACTCAGGAACCAAGATACATGTACACTAAAACACAGGATGTTCAAGTAGAAAATGATAAGAATACAAATATATGTGGGGTAAGTGCTTCAAATCTCCTTACGATCACAAAGAAAGTCAGCAAGCTACTTACCCACAATTGCTGCTACAGGTGCTGTCAGCATTATGCCAATGCAAAGAGGGTAAGCAATGACCGCCTCTGTGAACTAACACCCTTTATGGTATTATGTAATGTTGTAAGGTAACCTAAAGACAATAGTCACATGGACAAGATATACCACCTGAAATGACAGTGAAGCCCACAAACCCTGCTGATCAAACAGCTAGCATGAAAGGCTGTAACAACAAAGGGAGGATAACTTAATGCATACGACTCCTGACAAAGGACAAGTAGAAATAGTGCTTACAGAATAGGCATTCAAACAGGAGCTGGACACAACAGCTCACCACACCTGACAATCAATAGGGAACCATGAGAAACGTGAAAAGGAAAACCGAAACAGACTCCAGTAGGAAGAGCAGGAGCAGGAAAAACAAAATGACAAGTCCAAAACCTCTCCCCTCCCCGCTCAGGGAAGGAAAGGAAGAAAAGGGTGCAAAATAGGAAATATCTCAATGTGGGGTATCGAAAGGATCGCGGGTGTTAGGTAAGATTTTCATAGCAATACCTCAGTTAGTGGGAAGCTTTTTCCACACTCACAGAGTCTTTTACTCATTATGGGTGTCATGTTTAGACTCTCTATAGTGTATTTGTAATTAGATCCTCTTTGACAACTTTTGGCACATACTGCCTATTGTTGCTGGGATGTCCTTGGGGCTCCCCTTTTTTACTTTCTCCGGCTAACCTTGTGAGAACTACAGTTTCCATGGGTAGAAATGATCTTTGGATCTCTTTTACATTTTATTAGGTGAGACAGGAACCCACCCACCTTATGTGGAGTGCTGGGAGGTTTGGGGATTACTGGGTATCCCCTTTTTACCTTTTAACTGTAACATGTATGTTACAAGGACAAACATACCTTTAATGGCTGGTAGCAGTGAACCTTTATATTAATTTGGTGCACCTTTACCGCAACTGTTTCCACAGCCCCGGTAAAGGCACCCATGGGTGCTCATTTTACCAAAATGGCCCCTGTCTTTTTATTGCCATTTCACAGTTCCTTGTCCTTTCTTGTTCCTTCCCCTGATATCCAGGGTGGGAACATCCTTTGTGTTCACTTTATCTTCGGCGGGATGAGAGTTGAGAAAGGGTGACACACTGAAGCTCAATGAAGTTCATAAAAGTCAAATCCAGCATTGGCCACAAGACGGTGATGGTCCCAGGCTCCAGAGTGTCTGGAAAGGCAGGAAGCAAGGGAAGAGTCAAAAACTCTGCAGTCCTTTGTCTTCCACCTTGCCTGAAAGGGAGCAACTCCCAGTGGGGTGCTGGCTGCCTGGTTTGGACAGCCAGACCGCTCCTTTCTGTACAATGTGGGGATAGAATGAAGAGAATGTGCTGTAGTTCTTTATAAATATTCCGAACCTGGAAGCTACTGACAAGTCAACCACTGGAACCAAAACCAAAGAGGATGAAGAAGAAAACATGGCTGAGAAGATTTCCAGTGACCGGAGAGCCTGCTGTGTGACCGGAGCCTGCTTCTTTCCAATTGACCTGGGGGTCCTGAAACGGAAGACCCCGACCTAGAACCTGGAGAGACCTACTAGATTCCAGAAGAGCATTACCGTCTTGTGGCTAATGTTGGATTTGACCTTTATGGACTTCATTGATTCACAGTGCGTCATCCTTTCTCAACTCTCATGCTGGACTTCCTTTGCATCTTGTACTCATGGTGGCCCTGAATCATGCTGTTCCCATCTTCATCTTGTGTCCTGGCTTGCAACATTATGTGTTACTACTGACTTCTGCAATTGTATCCACTCTCCCCTCTTGCTTCTCCACTCTTTTTGACTGCTTACTCTCTGTTCTCTCCTCCTGTCCCTTTCTCCCTTTTCCTATCTCCTCCCCTCCTCCCCTTACTTTCTTCTATGCACTTACTCTATCAGAATTGTCCCTGGATCTAGTATGATACCAACCTGGTCTGTCTCCTCTCCCCCTTTTCGTGTTTTTTTCACTCCTTCCCCCCCGCCTCCTTCAGCACTGTCTGAAATGTTATCTGGCCTAGTGCGATAGTCACTTGTTTTGTTCCTCCCCTCCCTTTCTGCACCCCTCTCCCTCAACTTTTGTTTTTCTCCAGCTCTACCAGAAATGTCTTCAGGCTGTTTCCATTTCCTTCCCACTCTTCCCCCTCCCTTCCTTATCTTGTCTTAGCTCTTGCACTATCTGAAATGTCGTCAGGCCGAGTACGATAGTTAATTTCACATCCTTACTGTTCATGACCTGTAAGAATGTCATTGTATTTTCCCTTGTTCCCTCCCTTGCCTTGAAGCGTTTTGAAACACATTGTGTATAGGAGCTATATAAATAAACTATCATATCATATCATTTCATACCTGCATTTTGAGCAATCTCACGTCTTGCTGCTACCTTGTGGGGTTGCAATACCCCAATATCCTAGGACCTCGAGCCATTGTGCGGTGCATGGTCTTCCGAATTCCGAATATTACTGAAACTTTGTGGGTATCCTGCTGAACCTCCAGAGACATGTATTGAGACCAAAAAGTACTCTCATCAGAGTGCTGGACTTTGCAAACAATGAGAATCCGATCATCGATATTCTGTAGTCTTCTGTGTTCCTGAAGAAGGCGCCACATCCAGCCACAAGGGAAATCTTGCCTGGAGCCTACTTTCAGGATCCCTGCTGCAAAGGTCCTTCCAAAGTCCTGTCTTCCATCTTCTAGACAAAGGAATACATCGACCAGTGCTTGGCTTTATATCCTGAAGTCTTCCTGCTGCAACACTTCTTCTGTGCTGCGGTACTGTGTTGCGTGGGGTATTTACTTAACTTCAGTCTCTTTTGATTCCTGTGTATCCTTGGGGTGCTACTTTGATTGGGAAGTCTCTCGTCCAGTTCACCCAGGCCCACTGCTGGAATCCTCCTAGGGTGCCTTCTTTAAAGTATATGGACACTAACTTTCAAAGTGTACTACTTACTTGTTTGCCCAGCCTTCCTCAGGAACTCTGACTTTGCCTGCAACTGAGCCCTATCTCACCCTGCCTACTGCTGGCTCCAAGACCTCTAGGGTCCTTCTTCTGCCTCTGAGAGAACTTATGTACTAGAATTGGAAATGGCTAGATAAAGTGTTGAAAAGTGTACTTACTTGTAAAAGAGTTAGTTGGTAACTTGTAACTCTCAGAGTGAATAGTTACAAAAACGTATTACTTACCTTAGATGTGTTCTGCCATTCTGAAAAGTATATACAGGATTTACTTACCTTGAATAAGATGTGTGCCTTCTTAAATAAGCATTCTCAAAGTCATAATCCCCTCAGAAAATGGTCTCGCCCTTCAAACAGAAAGTAGATAGAAGGTTAACTTACTCACTTGTTTGGTTCCCCTCTTCCCAAAAGTAATGATGCTGGTTTCACTTTATTATTCCTGTTAGGATAAATGTATGAGTGTCCCAATTGGGATTTGCTTCCTCTGACTAGCTGTTAACCTGTCCAGAATAAATCTGGTGTATGTTATATTTACCTCTAAGTTGCTTATAGCTCATTTCGAAAAGTGTATAGGTTTTACTTACCTTGTGTTTGCTGTGTGCCATCCTCCAACAAGCTAAATAGTTATTACTTGCCTTAATCTGTGTTGAACTGATCTAAAAAGCAAACTGCAAAACTATATTACAACATTATGTTTTACCTGCCTAGAATAGCTATATACCATTCCTGAAAAATGTTGATAGGTTTAGCTAACCTTGGTCTGCCTTGAGCCATCTGAAAATAGTGCAATACGTTCTTACTGATCTTGACTGTGTTTCACCGGGCTGAAAAGTAAGTGAAATTTTACATTACACCCCAAGATCTAACTTTGTTATCCTGAATCAGAGTTATAGGTTTTTATTGTTCCTAGAACAAGTGTTCCACTATTCTGAAAAGTATATTGCCCAGTTGACTTGATATGTGATTATTTGCTGAGCGGCACAGTAGAACTTCTAGGGTCTACTACCCTGTATAACTGTAAGTAATCCAAAAGTAACTATTGCTTTGACTTCCCTAGAACTGCTGTTAGGTGGACCAAATAAGATTATATGATTTGGTCTGTGTACCTGCAAGCATAGGGGTGTGTTTGTTATAACGTTTTTATTTGATCTGTTATTTCCTACAAGATTTTTCTTGGCTTACTTGTATTTAAATAAACCATTTATTCTTACAAAACATAGTGTTTCAGTGTTTCTTTGGACCATTTGTATTACAATTTTATCTGTACTGATTCTACAGCCCTCTCCCCCTCCTAAAATAAGCCTGACTGCTCTGTGAATTCAGGTGGTACAGTCTTATACTAAGAATGGAGTCTTGTACGGGGGGGCGTGGCTAAATGGCCGCGAGCTAGAACGTGATCTCCATGAGCTCCTACTGATCCGTCCGTGATCCGACAAAAAAAGAATATCCAGAACCGATGGAGAGCTGTGTAAACACATGAGAAGCCACATGAATATGTCAGGTATGCAGCGGTACTGAGCCTCGGATTAATAAAGCAGTGAGAGCTGCGCACTGAGATGGCGAAAACCAGAAGAAGCAGTCCGATCAAAAAAGAAAATGACGCCCTGCCGAGAACAAAGGGGTAGTGGAGCGCAGCTGGAACGAACAACTGCGAGCTGAGGACGTTGCCTGACACAGCTGACTTGCAGAACTGAAACGACACGAGCGGAATGGATTGGGCGGCGAGACTGAAGGTTGCAGCTGGCGAGAGCATAATAAGGATAAATAAAGCGGTGCACAGTGGAGCAGCGGACACATTGTTGCGACACACTGCAAGCGGGTGCCAACACAAGCCATACAGCACGGTGCCGGAAACATTGTAACAAAGAGAGACGGAGCGCATGGGACCGCCGACAATGAAAGAGCGTGAATAAAAGCATATAGCTTACAGACGGAGCGCACAACCAGAGGGGGAACACTGCTGAAATCTGACCTGAAGGCTGATAATTAGAGTCAGCCGACGAAAAGGCAGCAATGGAAATGGACGCTGCAATCCTTCCACCGCGCATTGGCAAAGGTGGTGCTAAAGATAGCGAGTGAGCAACGGCGACTGAATATTGCAGAGAACCGGTGGGCATCCAGAGCCTGAGAGATCCCGACTCGCATAAGTGGAATGGAGTGCACACCACGAATGTAACTTGCACTGGGAGGAACAAACTAGACAGTGGAGATGATGGCAGTGCGCAGCAGGATGGACACGAGAAAGATCAGACACACTGCATGAAAGATACTGGAGTGCACCGAAGGGCTGGATGAGGCAAGTAGAAACTATTTCTGCTGATGGCAACGTGTCTCCCAGGACTGAATGTTTTGCGATGGACTATCTGGTTCCAAGAGACTGAAAAGCCCTTTTGAGCCTACACTTTTATACGCTGCACATGAGACAATCATTACAAATACTGTCCTGGCGCGCCCGAGTTGAGGCGACTGGGTAGGGGCACCCTGCGGCCATGAGCATGCTCAAAGTTAATACAAGCACGGATACAAGCTGCGCTGCGCACCCCGAAACCCCTCTAGACACGGATGCCAGGGACCCAGAGGGGAGGCTGACGCGGCCATTGCAGATACCTTATCAAACCAAGACGACCTAAAAGACAGAGGGACAGCCGCGTACAGCGCCCAGAGCAGGATGAAGGTGTGACTGGGCTGTTGAAAAGGCGCACTGCACAGGAGGCAAGGATGCGCCATTAAGGGCGGGCTGAGACAACGTGTGGCTAGGACAACATGATGCTGCACATGGACGCTACAGGGCCTGAGTGCATAGTATCTACATAAAGCTGATTCCAAAAGAGGCTCCTGTAGCCCAACCCAATCGCAGTGCCGGAAGGCAGAGGTGCCGACATCGCTACACAGCGCAACGATAAGATCTGGTAAGTGACCCGCAAACTGATAGCAACAGCATTGGGACCTCGAGCTATTAAAGTAAATAATAGCGCTGAGAGCAGGCAGGCAGGCGCCTGGCATAGCGGAGAAGTGACTCCCAGTGGACAACAAGGAAATAGAGGTGGGACACATTGTGTGAAACCCTCAACCAGGCGGAAGACTGCAGAAGAACATAGACCGGATCACGGTTTGTGCACCAGCCCTGAGAGCTAATAATAAGACAGAAATGTCGGTGAGAGGGGGCAAGGCCAAAAGCAAACAGCCCACAATGGATATTTTTGCGAAACAGCAGCAGTCGCCTACCACTCCAACTCAAAGTGTGGCAACTGTACCTGGAGGAGCGACAACATCAAGCGAAAACCAAATTATTTTAACAGCCATAACGGAACTGAAAGCCACATGGGGGAATTAAGGACTACACTAGAAACAAAAATAGATGCGGTTGGAGTGGAGGTCAACCTATTGAGGCAAGATGTAAGAGCACTGGCGGAGAGGATCAGTGGCCTGGAGAGTGCTGTGAACATTAACACAGATACTAGCAAGGACAACAACCTAGAGAATCGAGCAGAGGAAGCAGAAGGAAGAGCGAGACGCAATAATATACGGGTGGTCGGTCTGCCGGAAGGGGAAGAAGGCCAAGACCCCACAAACTATTGGGAAAACATGATCATACAAGAGACAGGTGCAAATAAGCTCTCCCAAGGATTTGCGGTTGAACACGCACACAGGGCTTTGATGAGGAATCCGCCACCTGGAGCCCCTCCAAGAGCAATTATAGCGAAGATCCTGAATTACAGAGACAGGGAAAAGATCTTGGAGTTCTTCAGGAAAGGAGGGACGATAGAAAGAGCGTCTGCCACCATTACCGCATATCCTGATTACACTATGCTAGTTCAGAGACAACGCTATAGCTATGTGGTGAGCAAGAGAAAAATGCGCACAGCTGGATTTAAATATATGTTGCTGTACCCGGCAAAACTGAAGGTTCTCCACAAAGACAAAACACACTTTTTTGATACCCCGGAAGACGCAGCAACGTAGTTGGCCGCACATGGCTGTCCGGAGCAGGACGAGGAGCAGGGCCGAGAGAAATACGATAAGTGGCCTAGTAGCTATGAATGTTAAATGAACGACGTGGGGTGATGGGTCGCTGTAATATGAGACATTCGAACATGTTGGACTGGAATATTGAATGTGTAATGCAAGAAGAATAGCGGAAAGTGTGATTAGCCTGATTTCCGAATAAGGAGCAAGAGACGGAGACAGCCTACACCCGAGAGTTAGATTAGGAGGACCGCCACTAGGGCGACATCTTCCTGCTGAGCCGCAAGTAAGGCAATTGCCAGAAAGGGCTAGATGCGGGGGTGCCTGAGATCCAGGGATGGAGCTGGGCAACAGTTGGGGCGGGGTGTGTTGGGGCAAGGGAGGGAGGGCAAGGGGAAGTTGGGGAAGAGCTGGGGAGTGTGATGGGGTTGGGAAGGGAGGAGGGTGGGAGAGGGTGGGGAGTTGGGGTAGAGTTAGTAGTTAGGAGAAGTTTGTATTGGGGAACAAGCCCACACAAAGGGAAGAACTGAGACCTGATGGAAATGGTGGGCACTTGGGGAGGGAGAGGAGAGACCCGGAAATGGTATTGGAGACCTTAAAGTAGTCACCTGGAATGTGAGAGGGCTCAATAGTTATTTAAAAAGAAATAAGGTTATGATGTATTTGCGCAGACAGAAAATAGACATAGCCTTGTTGCAAGAGACTCACCTGACGCAAGAAAAATTGGAGGTGGTCCGGAAGAAGTGGAGGGGGACTGTTGTGGGGCAACATACTCGGCGTATGCTAGAGGGGTAATTACCTGGGTGGCACCGCATGTACCGTTTCAGCTACTGCATTCTATAGTGGAGGCAGATGGGAGGATGGTAATATTAAAGGGATTGGTGGAAAACAAGGAGATATGTGTGATAAGCACCTATGCCCCGAATCAGGATACTGCGGCATATTTCAGAACCCCATATAGTAAACTCAGCATGAGCCTGGGAGAGGCGGTGATCTGGGGAGGAGACTTTAATTGCGTAATAGACCCGAAGATAGATAGATCAGACTCCAAAAGAGATAGACCGACCCCAGCAGCCAGGATACTGCAGTCCTTGATAACGGACTTCGGGTTGGAGGACGCATGGAGAATACACTATCCGCAAGATCGACAATATTTGCATTATTCAGCCCCCTACAACCTACACACCAGATTGGACTATGTGTTTGTCACGCATGAGCTAACAACATAAACAGTACGGATAGAATACAAGGCGAGGGTCCTATCGGACCATTCACCACTGATATTGACATGGCAGTATCGACCTCTGAGAGCAAAAATACCGACATGGCATCTCCGAGCGGAAGCGCTGAAGGACAACATTTTCAGGGAGAACATGAGAGAGGAAATAATAAGCTATTTCGAGACCAATACAGGTAGTGTGGAGTCAGCAAGTGTTCTCTGGGAAACCTTTAAAGTAGTGATGAGGGGGATAGCAATAGCCAAGTCCAAAGGGCTACAAGGAGGGATCGTAGCGGACCTACAAGAAGCGGAAAGGGAGCTGGAAAAGGCATTGAAATAAGGAGGTAGCACCAAAGATGATAATGAGTGATACTTAGGTTGCAACAGAAATGCGCGGCATACTGGGAAAGGATATGCAATCCAAACTATAAAAAATACATAGAGAGACAGCATGCGGGGGAAGATAAACCAGGGAGAGTTCTGGCATGGTTATACAAAAGCGAGACTCCCAGATCAGTAATCAGGACGATAGAGAAAGAAAATGGAATTATAGCAGACACTCAGGAGGAAGTGAATCAAGAATTTGTAAACTATTACCACACCTGTATGGGGATGTGGAGGAAAGTGATAATAAGGGAATAAGTGAAATTCTAGAGGATATAGGATTGGCGCAGATTATTCCTGAAGAACGAGATGAGCTAGACGCACCAATCACTCTAGAGGAACTGGAAAAAGTGGTGAGGCAGCTACCCACTAGTAAGACCCCAGGGGCCGATGGACTCCCCAGTGAATTGTATAAGATGTATAAAAATGAGGTACTCCCACCACTCTTGGAAATGCTCAACGAAGCATACGAAGTCGAATAATCATATCGCTCCCCAAACCCAATAAGCCTGGTGGTGAGTGCGGCTCCTACAGACCCTTGTCGATGTTGAACCAGGACAGCAAAATGCTGACGGCGGTCTTGGCAAACAGAATAAAGAGAGTCATTACTAAATTAGTACATCCTGATCAAACTGGTTATGTCCCTAACAGGAACATATCCAACAATCTCAGGTGACTCCATCGAGTCATTGAATATGCGAATGAAGAGACAAGTGAAATGGCGATTGTGTTGCTGGATGCAATAAAGGCATTCGACTCGGTCAAATGGCCATGGTTGATTGATACCTTGACAAATTATGGAATAGGACTGGGGTATCTAAGATGGGCCAAATTGCTAGAAAGAGAACCGCTGGCCAGAGTGAAGACAGGAGCAGTTATATCAGAGAGGTGGCAGCTTAGTAGAGGCACCAAACAGGGATGCCCATGGTCCCCCATGTTGTATATCCTGGCCTTAGAGCCTTTGGTGATATATCTGAGGCAGCAATATGACGCAATAGGCATCGTCATTAAAGGAGAACCGCATTTAACTTCCTTCTATGCTGATGACATGTTGGTGTATAAGTGCCACCCGGAAGAAAACCTACAGTATGTCCTGGAAGTGCTGGACCGATTTGCTGGGTTCTCGGGCATAGCAGTGAACCCCAAAAAGTCCTGTGTGTTTCCATTGGGGAGGTATAAAGACATCCCGCTAGAACAATTACCGATCCTCCAGATACCATGGGAGGTCAGCACGTTTCGATATCTCAGAATAGACATATATCATACGGGTGAAGCAGAGCACCAACACAATACTGAGAAAGCCGTACGGAATATAGAAAATAGCATGAGATTTTGGGTGAAACTTCCCATGGCGATGATGGGCAGAGGGGCAATGCTTAAAATGGTGGTCCTACCAAGACTGTTGCATTACTTTGGGAATATCCCATACTTGATACCTAAGTGATTTTTTGCTAAGTTGAGCAGCATATGCAGGGAATTCCTCTGGCAAGGGACAAGGACCAGGATGGCCCTTTGGAAGCTGCAAAACTCACATGAGAAAGGGGGCATAAAACTACCAAATTATGAGATCTATTATATAGCAAGCCAACTTCAGTATGTAGCAAAATGGCTTTCTGAGGAGCCGACCTCAGAATCTAGGTTGTTCCAACAGGATTGTGCCCCATTTTTCCTTAGAGCGATGATGTGGTTGCCCAAATCGGACATGGGCGGGTGCCCAAGAATGATGGCACTTGGGTGGGAAATATGACGGAGAGCTTGCAAGATGGTGAATGACCCGTTCCCATGTTCCCCGCAGGTGCCATTGGTAGCTCTGGCGGGAAAAGAAAAACAACTAAGATGAATGATTAGGAAGCACTGGGAGCCTGTGGGGATTGTGACTCTGGGAGTTATATGGCATTTCGAGGGGCTGGTGGAAGAAACGGGGGTACATGTAGGACAGTATATTACATATAATAGGGTGGTGCAGCGGATCAAAGAGACATGGCCTGAAGAAATATTATCTAGTGAACCGGATACCGCCATAGACACAATAGACACAATATAAGACATTGCAGAGGAGGGGCATGAAATATCAAGAATATATGAACTGATGATGACCAAAGTGAGAAAGGTGGGAAAGGAAGTGGTACAACTTAGGCAAGACTGGGAAGAAGAAGTGGGGGCCCCAATGAGTGATGGGATGTGGGAACGCGCTCAGATATATAACAAAAAAGTGTAGCGAAATGCCAGGCTACAGCAGATACAATTATATATCACCCACAGGGTGTATATGATGCCACAAAGGATAGCTAAATTTAAAAACGCAGGGCGACAATCATGCCCCAAATGTAATGAAGAAAATGCTGGAATGGTACAAATGTTTTGGTCATGCCCGGAAATATAATGCTTTTGGGGAGAAGTAGCACATAGGATGGAGGATAAAGGGATCAAAATAGAGGTAGATGCAATATGGGCTTGCCTATTGGGAGGGTTCCCTAGATCACATAAGCTAAAGCACGTGAGTAAACTGAAAGATCTGGTGTATGTACTAGCAAAGAGGAAAATTGCAATGGGATGGAAAGTATGTCACAGACCAAGAATAGAAACGTGGTGGAAAGATCTACAAAAATGGACAGAGGTGGAAACAGCGGTATGGCAAGAGGCGATTAATGCTGTGGGGGAGGAAGAAGCAGGAACCTTTATGGCCTGGAAACAACTAATCGCAGAATTATTTGGGCCCACACATGACGGGGCTAGTGACCAGGACCCACCAGGAGTAATCTTTTGTAAGCGATATTCAATCAACACTACAGCTAAGTCAATGCCTAGTCTGGGATGCTGAGGAAAACCCTTATTGATGTATTTTTATGTCCAGTTCAGTACTCTGGATGACAACCCTTGTATAACACCCCCCTCTTAGAATCCCCCTGACCCCACTGAGCCAAGAAGTAGGTTTGTTTTGGAAATTAAAAGGTTTATTTGAAAAATTAAACAATATATATGTGTCACACTTTTATAACAAATTAATATCTGATAGTACACTTAGACATATGATGTGGATCCACAATGGGTAATGTTACAGTGGTACACTTGATTACCTAGGAGTAGTATAGAGGATGAGGTAGCTGAAATGCTTTATGGTTTCAAGGAAATGCAAGGTGGAATAAATGTAGTACAGAAAATAAACTGATATGGTTTCACAAGAGATAATATGTTCACTTTTCCCCTGGTGGCAATTCACCCCCCCTATATGCAATGCAAGGAGATGGAAGTAACACACACAGTCTTCAGGAATACAATCAAATACAATACGGAACTCAGTTCCCGCCAGCAAGCTTAGAGGAAACAGGTAGAAGTTTGAAACTGTCATGCCGCGGCAGGGTTGGCGGAAGTGGAATCGCTGGCGGTTCTGTCCGCCGTAGCATTCCGCTACTCGTCATCCGTTTTACCGCTCTAGTTGTTGCACGCGTCCTTGACCCGGAAGTATTTAAGTCCTCACTTCCGGGTCGCATACGCGTTGCAACGTTTCCGGGTTCCTTCCTGTGTTGCTGCCGCTCCATCTCCCGGTGTATTATTCGTGACTTCTTCATATCCTTTGCCAGCCTTCCCTCGCAGTAAATTCTCCACCCTGCCCAGTGCGTGGTCTCGTCCTCGTCCTGCCTCTTTTTTCTCCCTCTTTTCCTTCCTTTCCTTCTTGCCTTGTTGTTTTTTCCCCTTTTCTATCCCTATATCCTATTTGAACTGTTGCCAGACCCTTTGCCTGCCTACCGGACTGCCTGTGAATATCCCTATATCCTATTTGAACTGTTGCCAGACCCTTTGCCTGCCTACCGGACTGCCTGTGAATATCCCTATATCCTATTTGAACTGTTGCCAGACCCTTTGCCTGCCTACCGGACTGCCTGTGATTTCCTTAGTATCTCCGCATTGAAACCACCTTTTGCCATATCCTGGTCTACCGTTTGGATCCGCCTATTTCCCGATTCGGTGCCTGCACATCGGATCGCGCCATCTTCAGCTACTCACCTCCTGGGATCCTCCACGTTCAGGGGTTTTTTGTGCCTTCCGGCTTTTTTCCCCCTGTGAGGCGTTCTCGGTAGGAGTGCCCCCGCTGCCCCTATCTAGTGGCACGGTGGCATCCTATCGAGGGCGTCCTTATCTTCACAAGAAAAAAGAGAAGCCTCCACAACACAAGGACAGAAGGATTAAGCAGAAAGAGGAAGGTGAGGAGTTGAGGGAAGGGGGAGAACTTGTCATCTCTTCAGAAGAAGACGACAAACGTGACAGTTTGCAACGCCAACAAGAAACTGAGATGGCTACCCCCCAGCAAGTCCAGGAACTAGTAGCCGCAGTCCAAAACCTTAATATGGAGGTCCAGAATCTAAAAACCACCAACGCCGCGTTACAGTTAAGAATGAATGAACGGGAACGAACCCCTGCCGACCTACCTTCGTACCCTCTGGTTTCGGGCAAATTCGATGGATCACCAAAACGAGTCAAGGAGTTCCTAGATGCCTGCAACCTTCATTTTTCCTTCCGTCCACAGACCTTCACATCAGATCATACCAAGGTAGGATTCATGATTACCCATATGTCGGGTAATGCCCTGGCGTGGGCCACCCCTTTGGTAAATCAGTCAGATCCCGTGCTACAGAATTACAATGACTTCAAGACCCTGCTGCAACAAACATTCCTACGCACAGAAAGTGCTTTTTTAGCCTCAGAGGACCTCTTAGATGTCCGTCAGGGAAATAACGATCTCCTCTCCTACATCACTACGTTCAAGCAGATAGCCGCCGAAGCTGGCTGGCAGGAACAAGCCCAATATACCATCTTCCGTCGAGGGTTGAGAGAGGATCTCAAGGACGAACTAGCCCGGATCGACCGTCCAGCCTCATTTTCAGATCTCATCACGGCCGCTCTTCGGATCGATTTCCGACTCACTGAACGACGGTCAGAAAGAAAAAAGAACAAACTCTACAGTCTCCCTCCCTTAGAGACTCAGATACCATTCTCTCAACCACCTTCACGCCAGGGAAAGGAAGAACCGATGCAAATCGGTACTGCTCGTGCACCACTCACCCCGGAAGAACGGAAGAGACGACGGGAAGGCAACATGTGCATGTATTGTGGAGCCTCTTACCATCTGTTACGGAACTGTCCTAACGTTCCTCCGAGGCGTTCGGGAAACGAGCGCCCTCGGTGAGTATGGGGACGCACTCCCGAGGGGCTTTTTCTAGTCCTTATACATCTCTGTCTATAGCCTCGTCTGGTATACTAGAGGATTCTAGGCTGATGGTTCTGTCAGTAACCCTTACTATAGGCAGGACCGAAGTCCCAACTCAGGCTTTATTAGACTGTGGTGCTGCAGGCAACTTCGTAGATACCTTGTGGGCTAAGCAAAAGGGTATACCTCGTCTGGCCAAACAGGAGGATCAGAAGGTTGAAGGAGTGGATGGGGAACCCCTGATTTCCGGCATGATCACCCATACCACTGAGGAATTACAATTATGTATCCAAAAACATACCGAAAGTATCTCGTTTGACATAATCCGAGCAGCCCATTTCCCTATCATACTAGGGATAGGCTGGCTACGAAAGCACAACCCTCACATTGACTGGGCGAAGAACGTACTCAGTTTTCAGTGCACCTATTGTAGATCCGAATGTCTACCTGAACCCAAGTTCGAGACTGTAGAAACTAACATTGTGTACGACTCCAGACTCATCCATTGTCTTCCACGCCATCTACAAGAATATACAGGGGTCTAAACAAGGTGACCATAAAAGACAGATACCCAATGCCACTTATCACCGAAATTATTCAAGCGGTTCATGGCGCCACGATCTTCACAAAGCTGGACCTTCGGAATGCATACCATCTCCTTCGGATCCACCAAGGGGACGAATGGAAAACTGCTTTTAGGACCCCTTATGGGCTGTACGAATACCAAGTGATGCCTTTTGGACTTGTTAACGCCCCCTCTGTGTTCCAGCGCTTTATGGACCGGCTTTTTTCGGACCTGTTGTGTCAGACCACGATCGTCTATCTCGATGACATACTGGTTTATTCCAGAACTCCTGAGGAACATGTGGCTCATGTCAAAGAAGTCTTCCAGAGACTAAGAGAAAATCACCTCTCAGTCAAGATAGACAAATGTATATTTTCTGCAACATCTATCCCATATTTGGGTTTCATATTGTCCAGTCGGGGTGTCTCCATGGATCCCCGCAAAGTTTCTGCCATTCTGGAATGGCCTTCACCGAAATCCATCAAGGAGGTACAAAGGTTTTTAGGTCTGGCAAACTTTTACCGGAAATTTATATCCAACTTTTCCCACCGAATGGTACCTATCACCACACTACTTAAGAAGAGCTCCAAACCTTTCCTTTGGTCCAGTGAAGCTGAGGATAGCTTCCACAGTCTCAAGGAAGCCTTCTGTACCGCCCCCATCCTTCTGCAGCCAGACCAAGACCGGCCTTTCATCATCGAGACAGATGCATCTTCATCAGCTATGGGGGCAGTTCTTTTGCAGGAACACCAAGGCGAGGAACATCCAGTCTCTTATTATTCCAAGACATTGAATGACAGCCAAAGGAACTACTCAGTCATAGAGCGTGAGTTATTGGCCATGAAATCAGCCTGTCTAGAGTGGCGTCATCTTCTACAAGGAGGTAAACACCCATTCTCCATCAGAACAGATCACAGAAATCTACAAGTTCTGCGACAGTTTGAGTGCTACAACACAAGACAGGCCCGCTGGGCTCACTTCTTTGCCCAGTTCGATTTCAACATTACTTACATCCCAGGACCACAGAATATAGTCGCAGATGCCTTGTCTCGCAGAGGAGACTATGGGAATGAATCCGACAGGTCGCCAGATCTTATGTTCCCCTTGACGAGGAGGATAGGCGTTCTATCCACTTTCTTAAGACAAGTGAAAGAAGCTTCAAAGGGGGGTTTTGAGTCGGAGTGTCACCCACAAGACCCCGTCTACGAAGTCAAGGAAGGCCTATACTTTGTGAAAGGAAAATTATACTTACCTACTTCGGAATTTCGGAGAATGGCGTTAAGATGGTGTCACGACTCCAAGCTGGCAGGTCATCGAGGTATTAAGGGAACATTAGAATTTCTACAGAGGCACTTTTATTGGCCAGGGATGCGCCAAGACGTGACCAGTTACGTACAATCCTGTGTGACCTGTCTTCGCAGCAAGAGTTCTCGTCTGAAACCCTTGGGCCTTCTGAGACCAATTCCGGTTCCCGACAGTCCCTGGGAAGTGGTATCTACTGATTTCATCGTGGACTTACCTCCTTCTGAAGGAAGCACATGTATCATGGTAGTGATCGATTACTTCACAAAGATGGCTCACTTCTCCCCATTGCCAAGGGTACCAACAGCAGCAACCATGGCCGAGACTCTCATCAAAGACGTTTTTCGTCTCCATGGAATACCAAAGAAGATCATCTCCGATCGAGGTAGCCAGTACACTTCTCGTTTCTGGAGACATCTCTGCAACCGGTTGAGCATAGAGAGAGCTCTAACATCAGGTTTCCACCCTCAGTCAAATGGACAGACGGAACGTTTAAATGCCACACTAGAACAGTACCTACGGTGTTATGTGAACCTTCAACAGGACAACTGGGTTTCTCTACTACCCCTGGCTGAGTTCTCCTACAATAACTCTTTCCAGTCTACTCTCGGTTTCACCCCTTTTTTCTGTAACTATGGCTACCATCCCCGAGCTATACTACCGGTCTCTAATGTCTCAACCTCTCTGCCCACAGTCGACTCCACTCTCGCCGTGTTGAGAGACGTCCACCTACAGGCTAAACACAATCTTAGCAAGGCCCAAATGAGATACAAGGTCCAGGCCGACAAACATCGCAGAGCGGGGCCTGACTGGGGAATAGGTTCTCAAGTCATGTTGTCCACAAGATATCTACCACGATGGGCACACCCTTCCAAACTCTCCCCTAAATTTCTGGGTCCATACGAAGTCACACAAGTCATCAACCCGGTGGCCTTTCGGCTAAAATTACCCAAGAATCTTCAAAGAGTCCACCCGGTGTTTCATGCCTCACAACTCAAACCTTTTCTTGCAGACATCTGGTCTCGCAAAAAGAAGAAAGCCCCCTTGCCTGCTACTTCGACCCAGGAGGTATTCGAGGTAGCCCAAATCTGTGACTCCCGGTACCGCCGGGGAAGGTTGGAATACCTTGTACGGTGGAAGGGGTATCACTGGTCGGAAAACTCTTGGGAACCAGCCTCTCAGGTACATGCTCCACTGTTGGTCCGCAAGTTCTTTCGCTCTCATCCGGGAAAACCGGGGGGGGGTCTCCATTGGAGGGGGCATACTGTCATGCCGCGGCAGGGTTGGCGGAAGTGGAATCGCTGGCGGTTCTGTCCGCCGTAGCATTCCGCTACTCGTCATCCGTTTTACCGCTCTAGTTGTTGCACGCGTCCTTGACCCGGAAGTATTTAAGTCCTCACTTCCGGGTCGCATACGCGTTGCAACGTTTCCGGGTTCCTTCCTGTGTTGCTGCCGCTCCATCTCCCGGTGTATTATTCGTGACTTCTTCATATCCTTTGCCAGCCTTCCCTCGCAGTAAATTCTCCACCCTGCCCAGTGCGTGGTCTCGTCCTCGTCCTGCCTCTTTTTTCTCCCTCTTTTCCTTCCTTTCCTTCTTGCCTTGTTGTTTTTTCCCCTTTTCTATCCCTATATCCTATTTGAACTGTTGCCAGACCCTTTGCCTGCCTACCGGACTGCCTGTGAATATCCCTATATCCTATTTGAACTGTTGCCAGACCCTTTGCCTGCCTACCGGACTGCCTGTGAATATCCCTATATCCTATTTGAACTGTTGCCAGACCCTTTGCCTGCCTACCGGACTGCCTGTGATTTCCTTAGTATCTCCGCATTGAAACCACCTTTTGCCATATCCTGGTCTACCGTTTGGATCCGCCTATTTCCCGATTCGGTGCCTGCACATCGGATCGCGCCATCTTCAGCTACTCACCTCCTGGGATCCTCCACGTTCAGGGGTTTTTTGTGCCTTCCGGCTTTTTTCCCCCTGTGAGGCGTTCTCGGTAGGAGTGCCCCCGCTGCCCCTATCTAGTGGCACGGTGGCATCCTATCGAGGGCGTCCTTATCTTCACAAGAAAAAAGAGAAGCCTCCACAACACAAGGACAGAAGGATTAAGCAGAAAGAGGAAGGTGAGGAGTTGAGGGAAGGGGGAGAACTTGTCATCTCTTCAGAAGAAGACGACAAACGTGACAGAAACACAGGCCCGAAATGCTTTTATATGTGATGGCAATGGATGGGAAAATGTGCTAACTGATTTTAATTCCCTCTAGAGATTCAGGGTGAGTGAGAGATGCTTGTTGGTATTAGTTCAGGCTCACTTTAGCAATGCTCCATGAGTTATTACCAGGTTGCAAATGGATTTTTAACAAAGGAAAGAATGGAGCTGCTATTTTGACAAGCGGAGAAATTGAGCCAAAATCGCAAATCGCGGTAAATTTCGCGAGTGCGTAAATCGCGATTGCGGAAAAAGGATAGGGAGTAGGTAGATTTTCAGATTTAAAGTAAAACTCAAAATGACAGGTGACAGTTTGCAGCTTTAGAATGACAGATGACAGCTCGCAGCTTTAGAATGACATATGACAGGATTTCTAGGAGGCAGTTCTACTTAGGTTAAAATAGTTTGGATTAGATTATTTTAACTAAGAGATTGGTTTTGCCCAGTTCTGCTAGGTACTCACAATATAAATTTGAACTAGGCCTCGTCACGGATCTGGTCAACACGTCCGGCGGCGGTTCTGTCTGCTCGGCGGGTCAATCAGGCACCGGTTCTGCTCACAGCGATCCGGATCTCTGGTTCTGCTCACAGCGGTCTGGGTCAGGTCTGCGGTTCTGGCAAAAGTTCTTGGCACAGAATTCAAACAGCTCGCGGAATAGTTTGCAGATGATTTTAAAGATGCTGAGGCCTGCTGAGAAGAGTTCTCAGTTTGTGGGTTTAGGCCCTCGCTTTAGGTTCTGAAGTAAAGTTCTGGTCTTTGAAGATTGATGGATGTGAAGTCTGGAGTCTCCCGGCCGAGCGTCCCGCAGAAAATGTAATTGAATGTCTCTACCTGTCCCAGCAGTCTCTTTATATGTGTTTTGGAAGTGGGTGTGTGTGTGGCATAACTGAGCCTGCCCCTCTCTACTTGTCATTGGCCCAATTCTCCCCTCTCCCATGATTGGGAGAAGGAAATGGATTGTCATCATGATGAGGTCTGTTTATGGGTCAGGGGATCCTCACCTGGTCAATTTGCCCACAAATCTATATTTGATTCAAATACATATTTCCCAGATACACAATTTGTTGAAATTACATGTACACATTATATATTCCTTATGGTCCATGCTTGTCCGCCTCTGATCTTCCTGGGGGCTTGCATTCAAAAATGACAACATTTTGCGCTTTTTGACTGGTTTACCAATATCGGACATTTACCAAGAATTACACACATGTGCGCAAGGAGTATGGACATTAACTGATGAAGTGTCAGATTTTTAACATGCAGACATTTGGAGTAAGACCCTATTTTCCGCTAGCAACCCCCCCAGAATACACCACAGGGTCCTAACGCCTCTTAAAACGTGCACAGAAAAATCACAAGAATAATGATATTACTTATATAATTTTGACCAGTCCGCACTATGAGTTATCTATCTTTTTAACTTATGCCCTGGTCAAAAAGGGGTGTGGCTTCCCACATCACATGGTGGAAGAACTGGTTTATCCACTTCCCCCAAGCTGACCTGGCTCTCACAGGCACTTCTCCTCCCACTTCTCCCAAGAGGAAGCCACTTTACGGCCCCCCCCAATATAACATTTGCCTGAGTCCGTTGTTCAGTTTCCTGCAGTGCCCCTCCCCTAATCTAATCAGAGAGGTGTGAACTCCTTTTGGTGGGGAAGCAGGATGCAGCTAGGCCTGGGAAGAGTGGCTGGGCAGGTTTCTCCTGTCGGGGGTAGTTGTCAGACAGAATTCATCTAAATGTCACTTTAGTTCCCAGTTTAAATCAAACTTACAATTTTTACATATACATTAAATAATTACTTCCTTCAAGTCATTTCAGAATATAGTTTTACATTGTTTCCACCTCTTAGCAAGTCTTTCCTTGGCCTGGTTTGAGTTCCTCTGTTCAGTTTTACACAAAAGTCTGGTGGTTTTAAAACACCGGCTTTCTGATAGTGGTGAGTACCGGTATTGCAACCATTTTTGGGATTAAGAAAAGGAATTCCCCACAGTTCTGAGTTGCTTTTTGGCAATCAGCATTGCGATTCCCAATGGTTTCAGGCTACTGTGTGTGTAGCCCAATGGTGGTTTTAGTTAGTGCCCTCCTGTGCTCACAACATAGGCAAAAATGGGTGGCAGCCTATTCTTCATGTTTTCCCTCTGCACTCTCTGGGGAGTTCTGGCCATCATGATGTTTTCCATGCCAGTACTGCACAGTTTTATGGTAGGGCTTGGATGCATGGGTAAAAACATCCCACAAGCCCCCCCCCTCTTGCGATGGCCATTCTGTCCTTTCACTGATGGAACTCGCAAGATCTGGGATGTTCGCCTCCTCTTCTTCCAATTCCATAGATGGCACAGTTCAGCATCTTTTCCTCCCTTCAGTCGATCAATCAGTTCTCCTTGCTGGTCCTGATGGGAGGATTGGGCGGTACCCCGGGCCCCTCGGGTCTCTGCTCCCGGTCATCGATCGTCCTCCATGGTCAGTCTCCATGGTTTCCTTTCTCCTAGGATGATAAAGCAAAAGCGGCAATACATATTCCTAGACATTTTTCCACCATTTTTAATGAAGGAGAAAATGTTAGAAGGCTTTGCATGGTGAAATACTGAAATCACCAAAAAGGCCTTGGCACTATGGGGAAGACCCATGGCAGTTTATGGTGTGGCGAACATGTACATTTTATACATCCGAATGCATTTCGCAGTCTGATTTTAAAAACAATATATAACAGGGAACATTTGCATTACGTTACTATATTTTTGATATGTGGAATATTTTAGAGTTTGAACTGACTTACTCTGGAGCGGCCCCCTCTGGTATTGCAGAGGACTCCTCCAGTTGTTGCAGAGTGTGCCTGGGATGGCAACACTTTAACTGATTTATATGGACCCACTTGTCTTCCCCCTCTGCCAAACCGCCTTTGGGGATGCGGATCTTGTAGGCCACAGGGGAGATTTTGTCTATAATTTCAAACGGTCCCTTCCATGTAGGCAAACATTTTTGCTGTTTGGCCTGGTTCCTTTGGAAATTGTATAGATAGACCCGGTCCCCCACAGTATATTCCTTCCTGGTGGTCTTCAGGTCGTAGTGGGTTTTCATGCTATCAGCTGATCTTTCTAGATTCCGCTGAGCATAGGCAAAAGCATGCTGAAGGTGTTTCCTTAAATTCTCCACATACTCATGAGTTGTGGAGGCATTTATTAGTGTCTGCTCTTGGGTCCTGTAGAGCAGATGCTGGAGAAGCACCATCTTGCGTCCGGTCATCAACTCAAATGGTGACATTTTAGTTGCAGATGAAGGGGTAGATCTGATGGCCATTAGGACCAGAGGTAGTTGGATATCCCAACTTGGCCCAGAATCTGCCACAAACCTTTTTAAGATGCTCACAATGGTTCAGTTGTATCTCTCTACTGCTCCAGAAGAAGCTGGCCTGTAAGCAATATGTAGCTTCCTGTTGACCCCCAGTATCTCCCACATCTTTGTCATTACTTCACTGGTGAAGTGGCTACCTCTGTCTGACTCAATCCTTTGAGGTAGACCAAAACGGGAAAAGATGTGGTTAATCATCAGGGCAGCTGCTGTTTCTGCCTTGCAGTTTGGGGCTGGGAGACATTCAACCCACTTGGTAAACAAGCATATGACGGTCAACATGTACTTGTTTCCTCTAGACGAGCGAATTACAGGGCCCAAAAAGTCAATTTGCAAATCTGACCATGGCAGTGTCATTCCCCTCTTTTGGAGGGGCACCCGGTGTGTGAGGGATGTTGGCTGAAATTGTGCACACACAAGACAACCCTTCAAATATTGGTTGAGGTCCTGGCCCATGTGTGGCCAGTATGCAACCTCTCTTAAGATTTTAAGTGTTGTGTGAAACCCCCTATGACCGGCGGTGGCCGCATCATGGGCGTGACTTAACATCAGGCTTCGGAATGAGATAGGAACCACCCACTGATCGTGACCAGCTTTGTATTTCCTTACCAGCAAACCGTCTTGGATTCGGAACATTTTTGGACATTTCATCAACACTCTTAGGTTCTCTTTCCCAATGTAATCGGTATCCGTCAGGGGAATGTTCTCAGGGTCCTCAAGGTGTTGGTAAAACTTACCAATAATTGGATCTCCCTTCTGAGCTGTAATTAAATCATCATCAGGGGTCTCCTTACTCCATTGTGCAGTTGAAAGATCATTGTGAGCATTTGTCTGGGACCTAGTGATAGCAGTGACCTGGATTTCCCCCGATAGGGACTCTATTTCTATTAGATCCCCTTGGATGGCCCCGGTTTTGGCCAGCTGATCAGCTAAGTCATTTCCAGTTTTGTCTGGTCCCTCTACTTTGGAATGACCCTTGATCTTTTTCCAGTAGATGGTCATCCCATTCGATGTGACCAGATCATCAATATTTTGGATTAACTTCCCATGTTTCAAGGGTTTGTTATTAGCACATAACATGCCTCTGGTTTTCCAGTTGACCAGGTGCTCCACGAACCCGTTCCGTAGATAATCCGAATCTGTGATTATGACCAGTTCGTGGAGTTGATGCTGGACAGCAGTGAGGATGGCCTGATGCACAGCCATCAATTCTGCCACCTGACTACTTCGGGGACCAATTTATTTCGTAACCAGCGGAGGGTTCTGGAAACTCCTTCACCCATGCATTCCCTACGCCGTCCACCAGTTCTTTCTCCCCGTTGTTGTCAACATGGTAAGAGCATCCATCCACATAGACAGTGGGCATTCCCTCACACTTGTCTTCTTCAAAGACTTTGTGTGGGGAATTAAGGTATGCCTCCATGTTGTCCTTGATTTTTAGACTTTCGTCCTCGAGTTTTCTCTGGCACAATCATGCAAGTCAGCCAGACCTTGTGCGAGGGGACTCTTCTTGTTTTGGCCATATGTGACCTCCACAGGAAAGCCTTGCATTGACAGAACACAGGAAGTGATTCGGGAATTACTCACATTTCCGGCCCGGATTCTGTCACTTTGGAGATATTGCAGAGGCTGGTGTGGAGTCTCCACTATGATGTGTTCCCCCTGGATAAACGGGCGGTAATTCTTCAATGCCCACACCGTTGCCAGGAGTGCCTTCTTACAATCGTTGAATTTTTCCTCCACAGAGCATAAAGTTTTGCTCGCATAGGAGATTACTTTATTGACCTTGACATGCTTTTGGTATAATACTGCCGTCAAGCACGTATTAGAGAACCCTGTCTCCAGGAAGAACTCCTTGTTTCTGACAGGGTAAGCTAGGCAAGGCGCTTGTGAGAGGCTTCTTTTGAGTTGTCTTACTGCCTCGGATTGTTCTGGACCCCATTCCCACTTGACCCCCCCCCTCTTCAAGAGATGAATCAGGGGTCTAGTGATCTCTGCGAAGCCTTCAATGAACTTTCTGCTGTAATTAGTCAGTACAAGGACGCTCCTTAGTTCCCGCAGAGTTGTGGGGTCTTTCAGCTTCTGAAGTGCTTCCACTTTCTTTTCTTGGGGACAGAGACCCTGAGGAGTAATCTCATGCCCCAAGAAATTAACACAGGTTCTACACCACTGTGCTTTCTGAAAGGAAAGTTTTGCTCCGGCGGCCCTCAACTGTGTCAGAACATAACGGATCTCCGCTATGTGTTCTTCCACAGATGAACTTATGATGAGGACATCATCTACATAAGCCAGGTTACCCCTCGCACCCAGGTCGGGCATGGCCTTATGTAGGAAAATGTTGAATTAATTGCCGGAGTTGAGGTATCCGAAGGGAGTCCGGGTCCATGTGTACTGCTGGCCCCCAAAGGTAAAAGCCAGTTTGTATTGGTCCTCCCTACTGACAGGCACGGTCCAGTATCCATTGGTCAGGTCTATTGCTGTGAATACCTGTGACCCCTGAATCTGGGCCAGCCCTTGTCCAATGTAGGGCAGAGACCATCAGGAAGTATGGACCAGTTTGTTGAGCTCCCTAAGGTCGGCGCAGAGTCTCCACTGGCCGTTTGGCTTCAATATTCCCAGCACCGGATTATTGTAAGTGCTGTGGACTGGACGGATTATTCCCCGGGACTCAAGGTTCTTAATTATTTCAGTAAGGGACTCCATGGATGTGAGAGGCAAGCGATATTGCTTCACAAACACTGGAGTCCTGCCAGGGTCCGTGGGAATTGTTGTTGTGTGGATGTCGGTGCGACCACAGTCATATGAGTCTACCGCAAAGAGATCTTGGAAATCCAAGAAAACTTGTTTCAACTTTTGCTTCTGTTCCAGAGTCACGCAGGCATCAGCCAGGCTGACCCTCTCTTCCACCATCTGCCTGAAGCCTGGAAAGACTTCTGGTTTTGCTATCTCAGCGGCCTCCTCCAGCTGGGTGGAGAAGTCCCTGGTCAGAGTGCTGATTTGGACTGGAGGCTTCAGGTGGGAAAGGCAGCCCTCATGGACCTGGAAAATCACCTCGTCCCCTCTGAAGTCACAAGTCACATCTTCCTTACCATAAGGGCAAGAAGTGTAGACCAGGAAGTTCCCCCCATGCCGGGTGAAAATCCTGTCTGGTGTTGTATTGTCCTCACTGTCACTGTCAAAACAGTCCTTGGGGATCGGTCCCAACAGTCCATTTCCTAAATCAATGGAGAAATGTCGGTCATCAACCGCCATTCCAATAATGGTGCCTGCGGCTAGAGTAATACTCTGTAAATCGCTGTTATCCACCTCTATTGGAATGGTGTCATGTTCTATGTTGACTAATGGTGTTGGGTTTACCCCCAACCCTTGCTGTTGGAGAGAAGCATTTAGATAAATATAAGCATCAAGGTTTTTCAATTTTTGTCCTCTTTTAATCTTCACTTGCAGGGAGAATTGTTGGGTCCTTTCTGGGATGGTGACTTCCTCTTTTGATCTGAATTTCAACTGCATAAGGTAGCAATTGAGCTGGCCTAAATGCTTTTTCTGGATCATCAAAGCCCATGGGATTATCCGCTAATCGGGACCAAGCTTTGAAGTTTATTAGGTCCAAACTAATGGCAAAGCGATTGAGAATGTCACTGCCTAAGTAAAAGGTGGCAGTGACGTCTTGCACGACCCAACAATTATGGACTATGCTCTTGTTGCCAATGGAGATTTTGAGCATACACCTGCTTGGCAGGAGATGTTTGGAATTAGGTGCTTCCAGGTCCATTTCCCATTTGTCTAGCAGTTTGAATGTGGGAATGGCTGGATCTTTTGGGAGTTGGCGGAACATGGCTTCGCTGATGAAGCTCTTACCGTTGTTCACACACACTGAAGCGAGAACAGAGTCCTTCCCATCATTTAACTGAACAGGGATGAACAACTGCTCTCCAATTTGCTGAATATCAGCCAGGCTCTGAGCTGATTTCACATCTTTCTGGACTATCGGAGTGGGAGTTTCTGATCGTGGATTAGTAAAGAATTTCAGGGTGTTTCCTTCCAGTGTGGAATACCACCTTAAACGGGAAGGAAGAGTCCAAAGCAAGTAGATTCTTCAGTCAAAATACGCTGTTGGTCCCATGTACACGCATAGTGCAAAGGTAACAGACTATTGTGCCAAGGATCAAAATGCTCATCCCTCATGCGCCTCATGGTGGTAAAATGTATTGTTACATTGTCACCCGTGTGTGATATAAATGTTAGAATGAATAAATGTTTTACCGTATGTTATTCAAACTGCGTTGGAAAACCCAAAGCCCTCCTGGGGGGGCAGATATATGGGCCAATTCTAAAGTAGTTGATTCTCCTCAAGAAAATAAGCGGCAAATAACTGAAAAATACATAAACAGAGAAGCCCAAGGCATGAGTTGCCTTGACAAGAGATCGACTTATGACTTGAATGGGTTGTCAAAAAAATCCAAATGCGTAAAAATAATGGACAGCAATACCTGAAGCAGTCTCTGTTACTGATACAGTGTGGTACATTCCCAGAACATGGGAGTTTGTTCAAACGTTGCAACTGCTAAGGAAAGACAATGCATCAAAACCCAATTCCACAGATGGGTCAAATAACATGAATATTTGTGAAAATCGTTCTAACAGTGAGATACTCTGAAAGTACTGTCAAGCCCATACCTGTGAGTTCAGGGGCTGGTTCCCCACTGTGGCCAAAGTCCAAACGCTTCACGAAATCAGTGTTGTGCAGTTCATTCCTTCCATGTGTTTAGAGAAAAGAACCTAAAAATGTGTCACATGACTCAGTCATGTGGTTAAATTTAGTGCATGGAATTGTGGTAATGGTAGTCCTTGTATTAAATAAGGCAAGCGCTTGCATTTTATATGTGCCCTAGAGAATGTCTACATCCGTTAGCACAACTAATAAATATTAAATAAAAGTCTAATGCATAATAAGCTGTAATGGCAGTGTGCATGCAAATAGAAATAATAAAAATATTTTAATTGGAATAAAAAAAAAAAATTAAAAAAAATTGAAAAAATCACAAATCTCTCGAATATTCAATGACAGCAGTGGACGGATGAGCAATTAGGAACTGGCAGCGATTCCTGACGATCTGGGTTGTTTAAATTTGACTAAAAGTGAATACCTAAAAACAAACAGGGAATAATGAAAATGCAGTTACTGCAAGTATAGGAAATGTGCACCAGCATTTATGTAAAGCATTACAAAAATACATTTAGTTCTGTGTCCGTGTTGAGACCAAGACTGGTACAACGAAGTTTGGCGATGGTGCGTGCCTCAAGCTGGCGTAAAAGTAATTGACGGTCCCCGCCTCTTGGGTGGGAATGCGCTTGAATGAGCCCAATGAACTTAAGATCTTTTACTGAATCCATTTGATGATTCTGTTGCCAATGAAGTGCAAGAGGCAGCTTCGGATCTTGACTCTTCAGGTGTGCAAAATGTTCTCGAATGCGAACTCGCAGTTCTCTTATAGTAGAACCAACATATACTTTGCGGCATACGCATAAAATAGCATACACCACAAATTTCGATTTACAATTAATAAAATCAGAAATGTGAATTGACAAACCATGGTGGCAACTAAATGTATTTTGAATAAGAGCATATTGGCAAAAATTGCATAGACCACATTTGAAAAAACCAACAGGTTTGGGTGGAAGCCAAGCCAGAGGCTGTGCATGAGTAGGCTTTGGTTGTAAAAATGAAGGGCAGAGTTTGTTGCGCAATGTTTTATTACGAGTAAAGATGAGTTTGGGTGTAGCCGAGACATAAGGCAGAAGCTCTGGGTCAAGTCTCAACAAATGCCAATGTTTGCTTAACAGGTGATAAAGCATACAATGGTCTTCTGAATATTTCGTTATGAACTGTACATACTCCAGACTTGGTCTGGTAGATTCTGTATTCGTAACCAACGTCTGATCCTGAGTGAATGTGTTGATACGAATAAACCCTTGCTTAATGCATTGACTACTATATCCACGTTCATAGAACCTCCGCCTAATCATGCGACACTCATGTTGAAAAGCCATGTCAGTACTGCAATTACGTCTCGCACGATAAAATTCTCCAAATGGGATGTTAGAAATGACAGATTTTTTATGGCAGCTGGAGGCATGCAACATAGCATTAACTGCGGTGGGTTTCCGAAAGGTTTGAGTTTGTAGTTCACCATTCACAATGTTTATCTGAAGATCAAGGAATTCCATAGACTGAGAGCTCACATGTCCAGAAAATTCTATGCCAAAATTATTACGATTAAGATATTCAGAAAAACCAACAAAGGACGAAGACGTCCCATTCCAAATGACCAGGACGTCATCTATGTAGCGTCTCCATACTATGAGATTCTGTTTATATGGGTGGTCTGTGTATATGTGTTTGTCCTCAAAAAAACCCATAAATAAGTTAGCCAAAGAAGGGGCATATTTCGCACCCATGGCTACTCCTTTCGTCTGTAAATAATATTGATTGTTAAACAAAAACTGGTTATGTGCTAACGCGAAATGCAAGATTTATTCAAATTTATTCGCAAGCTTAGACTTAAAAAGTATTTCCATCAACAAGTTGCAATCCACACAATATACACAAACAAATAGATCGTTCCCAGTTTCAGTCAACCAAGAGCAATCTCACTCTTTCCGAAAAAACTGCTCTCAAAAATCTTGCTGAGGATACGAGCATTGTCATTAAAGAAGCCGATAAAGGTGGTAATATTGTCATTTTAAATACTGCAGATTATATTACTATGGCTAATGAACATCTGAGTACTCCTGGATGTTATCAATTGTTACCTGGCAACCCTACCAAAGAGACGGTATCTGAATTGAAAGTTTTGTTATATGACTGGCACTCACGTGGGACATTGACAGATGAGGAAAAGGCTTTCCTTTACAGACCTAATCCGGTCATTCCTACAATGTATTTTCTGCCCAAAATTCATAAGGCATACACAACATTACCCCAGGTACGACCTATTATGAGTGGCTTAGGATGGGCCACTGAGGGACTTTCCCAGTACATTGATTCTGCAATCAAGGATATGGTACCAGCATTACCAGCCTACCTACGAGATTCCACTCAAACACTGGAGATTTTACATCAGTTAAAATGGTGCCCCAATTATCTTCTAGCCACGTTTGATGTTAAAGCATTGTACACATCGATACAGCATCGATTAGCTCTTCAAACCATTGATTACACTTTTCGCAACCACTCAGCATCACACAGTCAACATGTTTACATGATCAAAGATTTCTTGCATTTCGCGTTAGCACATAACCAGTTTTTGTTTAACAATCAATATTATTTACAGACGAAAGGAGTAGCCATGGGTGCGAAATATGCCCCTTCTTTGGCTAACTTATTTATGGTTTTTTTTGAGGACAAACACATATACACAGACCACCCATATAAACAGAATCTCATAGTATGGAGACGCTACATAGATGACGTCCTGGTCATTTGGAATGGGACGTCTTCGTCCTTTGTTGGTTTTTCTGAATATCTTAATCGTAATAATTTTGGCATAGAATTTTCTGGACATGTGAGCTCTCAGTCTATGGAATTCCTTGATCTACAGATAAACATTGTGAATGGTGAACTACAAACTCAAACCTTTCGGAAACCCACCGCAGTTAATGCTATGTTGCATGCCTCCAGCTGCCATAAAAAATCTGTCATTTCTAACATCCCATTTGGAGAATTTTATCGTGCGAGACGTAATTGCAGTACTGACATGGCTTTTCAACATGAGTGTCACATGATTAGGCGGAGGTTCTATGAACGTGGATATAGTAGTCAATGCATTAAGCAAGGGTTTAATCGTATCAACACATTCACTCAGGATCAGACGTTGGTTACGAATACAGAATCTACCAGACCAAGTCTGGAGTATGTACAGTTCATAACGAAATATTCAGAAGACCATTGTATGCTTTATCGCCTGTTAAGCAAACATTGGCATTTGTTGAGACTTGACCCAGAGCTTCTGCCTTATGTCTCGGCTACACCCAAACTCATCTTTACTCGTAATAAAACATTGCGCAACAAACTCTGCCCTTCATTTTTACAACCAAAGCCTACTCATGCACAGCCTCTGGCTTGGCTTCCACCCAAACCTGTTGGTTTTTTCAAATGTGGTCTATGCAATTTTTGCCAATATGCTCTTATTCAAAATACATTTAGTTGCCACCATGGTTTGTCAATTCACATTTCTGATTTTATTAATTGTAAATCGAAATTTGTGGTGTATGCTATTTTATGCGTATGCCGCAAAGTATATGTTGGTTCTACTATAAGAGAACTGCGAGTTCGCATTCGAGAACATTTTGCACACCTGAAGAGTCAAGATCCGAAGCTGCCTCTTGCACTTCATTGGTAACAGAATCATCAAATGGATTCAGTAAAAGATCTTAAGTTCATTGGGCTCATTCAAGCGCATTCCCACCCAAGAGGCGGGGACCGTCAATTACTTTTACGCCAGCTTGAGGCACGCACCATCGCCAAACTTCGTTGTACCAGTCTTGGTCTGAACACGGACACAGAACTAAATGTATTTTTGTAATGCTTTACATAAATGCTGGTGCACATTTCCTATACTTGCAGTAACTGCATTTTCATTATTCCCTGTTTGTTTTTATGTATTCACTTTTAGTCAAATTTAAACAACCCAGATCGTCAGGAATCGCTGCCAGTTCCTAATTGCTCATCCCTCCACTGCTGTCATTGAATATTCGAGAGATTTGTGATTTTTTCAATTTTTTTTTATTTTTTTTTATTCCAATTAAAACATTTTTATTATTTCTATTTGCATGCACACTGCCATTACAGCTTATTATGCATTAGACTTTTATTTAATATTTATTAGTTGTGCTAACGGATGTAGACATTCTCTAGGGCACATATAAAATGCAAGCGCTTGCCTTATTTAATACAAGGACTACCATTACCACAATTCCATGCACTAAATTTAACCACATGACTGAGTCATGTGACACATTTTTAGGTTCTTTTCTCTAAACACATGGAAGGAATGAACTGCACAACACTGATTTCGTGAAGCGTTTGGACTTTGGCCACAGTGGGGAACCAGCCCCTGAACTCACAGGTATGGGCTTGACAGTACTTTCAGAGTATCTCACTGTTAGAACGATTTTCACAAATATTCATGTTATTTGACCCATCTGTGGGATTGGGTTTTGATGCATTGTCTTTCCTTGGCAGTTGCAACGTTTGAACAAACTCCCATGTTCTGGGAATGTACCACACTGTATCAGTAACAGAGACTGCTTCAGGTATTGCTGTCCATTATTTTTACGCATTTGGATTTTTTTGACAACCCATTCAAGTCATAAGTCGATCTCTTGTCAAGGCAACTCATGCCTTGGGCTTCTCTGTTTATGTATTTTTCAGTTATTTGCCGCTTATTTTCTTGAGGAGAATCAACTACTTTAGAATTGGCCCATATATCTGCCCCCCCAGGAGGGCTTTGGGTTTTCCAACGCAGTTTGAATAACATACGGTAAAACATTTATATCACACACGGGTGACAATGTAACAATACATTTTACCACCATGAGGCGCATGAGGGATGAGCATTTTGATCCTTGGCACAATAGTCTGTTACCTTTGCACTATGCGTGTACATGGGATCAACAGCGTATTTTGACTGAAGAATCTACTTGCTTTGGACTCTTTGTTTCACTGTATCTGTTGTCCAGTTACACACTCAATTTGAATAGGACATTTACCATTTGCTCAGGGCTGCGCAATCATTTAGAGGTGACAATTTCAAGTGTTTGTATCTATTAGCAGTTTATGAGGTGACTGATGGTCCCTCTTTCGTGCAGCAACCCAATCTTATTTGGTTTGTAAGGGTCTCATTGACTTTAGTTTGTCTTCTCAAATTTAGTTCTAACCCAGCGCCTCACCACACCGGCACACCTCAATTTTGTTTTTAAACTGGAAGGAAGGTTGATTTTCAGAAATAGAGAGGACCCCCCATCACCAGTCTGTTGTCCTACTGCTATTACTGTCACGTCTGGAATTTGGTTGTTCTGGAAGTGAAATTCTACTTGGTCAGATTTTTGTTCAACCATGTGGCAGGTGCTGTTTAAACTAACATGGTTGACACTCTGTTTTAATTTTATTGGTCGGCTAGTCTGGGTCCAGAGGACCTTGTTTACGCAATCTTTTAGGGGTGACAACCTTCTAAGGAGGTCATTCCCTAGTAAAGAAGGTGTGCCCTCTGGAGTCACTACTATGACCGGGTGTTTCACCTTGTGTCGCCCAATTTTGATGTCCAAATCTGCCGTCCCCTCGACAGGAATTTCCTTCCCGTCAAAGTTCTGCAGTTATCCAGGAAGATAGGTGAGAGGAATACGGTAATTCTCCCCCTTCCAGCATTTAGTTCATCAAAGGCCCTTTTGGACAGAAGGGTAGCTTGGGATCCAGTGTCCACCAGTGCCAAAATTGTACCCTTCCCCTGTACTTGTACCGGGGCATTATATCTTCCCTCCTTCTCCTCAAGGGGGCATAGATAATGCACATTTTTGGACAACTGGTGGGCTAACTTTCTGGTTTTGGACATTGCTAGCGAAGAGATTTGGGCAGAATTCTGTGAAGAGCCTGGGGAATCTGAAAGAAAAAGTTGGCAACTGGAAATCAGAGCCATTGTGGGTTCCCCTGGTTCCGGTTCTGGGCCGCCCCCCCCTTTTTGGAGGCAGTCACCAGGATGGGTTTGAACTAGGGGATTTTGGTATTGTCGGTTCTGGGATGAGATGATGGGCGGCGGTAGCTAAGTCTCCACATCTCCCCAGTCTGAATTGGCATCCCTTTGGACCCATTTTTCCTTGGGAGGAGTTCCCCCATCTCTGAAGGAGAAGATCCTTTCCCCAGGATCCTCTTGGGATCCCTCTCCCTCAAATTGGAAACCTGTACCTCCTCCACAAAGTGGGTCTGTTTGGGTCCTTTGTTTCTCCTACCCCCCCTCTGCTCCTTCGGTGGCAGACTTTCAGGGGCAGGAGATTTTGTTTCCGGTTCCTGGTTTTCCAGGGGCTGTTTACAAGTTGGGAAGGAAGCTTCCTCCAAAGCTTTACAACCCCCACCCCCTTGTGCCTCCTCCCTGGGAACCGGTGGGTTATCGGGGTGCTGCCTCCGTCATTGTTCTGGAGCACCAGGTCCAGAGTTTGGGGCATTCTGCGGTGGCATGCTCATCTGAGGGTTCTGTTGAGCCCTCAGTATGTGACCCAGATCCCGTGCCATATTTTGGACCTGCCGCTCAAGTTGGGAAACCCGCTCAGGTTGATACGGGGTTCTGTTTTCTCCCCTGGGCTGATCCCGGGAAGGGTAGCTATGCCTTCTCTTGTAGTACCCCTGGTTGGGAAGATTTGGGTACCCCTCCACCCTTGGCCTCCCCTCTCCCGGATTAGGTTGTCTGGGCTCAGGGAATTGGGGAAAGAAGGATGGATGATTTTGGGGCTGGAAATTGGGTGGATACCTGGGGAAAAAGTTCTGCCCAGGATTTGGTGAATTTCTGCCCTCCTGGGGGAAGTTAGGAGGGAAGTTCCCCGGGTCAGGTGCTTGGCTGGATCCCCCCCTTGGGCTGGAGGAGTTCACACATAACCCAGGATTGGTCGGTTTCCCCTTTAGCGGGGATTTACATAATCAGGGGAGCGAGGGACCCCATTTGTCGGACTACCTCCTCGACTCCCTGTCTGTGACTGGCCCGAGGGCCTTCTGGGCTTGGCATTATTAGGTGCAGGTAGGTTTTTATGCCCCCCCATCTCCAAATCCAAAACGGGGGTGACCTTTACCTCTGCCACCTTGGCAGCAGCAGGGGTGCTGTTGGTTTTGGGGTTTTTCTGCGCATTATTTTTATTTTCGATGGGCTTCTGCACCTCATAGATCCGGGTAGCCTGTTCAATGACCCAATCTAGTGACCTCTTCTCGTGAAAATCTCTCACTAGCTGGGTCATGATGTATTTGGGCAAGGCATGGAAAAAAGTATTAACAAACTCTTTGCTGTCTGTGCGCACCCTTTTTGTAGTCTGTCCAAAAGCACGCTTTAACTCCTGCACAAATTCTTGTGGGGCCTGATCCTCCCCACATTGCAAATTGTAGGCTGCCTTGCGAGCCTCTTGAGGATTTCTGTGCACAGAAAAATGTTTCAAGATGGCCGCCCTGTATGTGGACCACCTTCAATGGTTTTGATCCTCCAGCCCTGCAAAGAAACTGGAGTATTCTGGTGAGAAGGTCCATTTGATGTACTGGATGCAGCTACTGCTGTCCTTCAAATGGAAAGTCTCCATCATTTGCTCATAGAGCTCCAACTGTTCCCAAACAGAATACTTGGCGTTCTTATGATAAGGCGTGATGACACTCCTTATTGCCTTTATTTGTTTCAATGGGTCCTTAAGGAAGGCCCTTTTTGCCTTATTGGCCTTTTTGGTTCGGGTAACCCTGGTCCATTCATCCTCTGACTCAGAAGCACTGCTCCCAGAGGTGCCCGTCTGATCTTCCAGGTTTTCCCGGATTCTGCGAGCCTGGGAATGGCTTGCAGAATGTGGGGACCTGGTCTCCTGTGTCCTGTGATGCTCAGAGGAGTCTTGAGATCCCTCCTTGCTACCAGGATTTGATGGGTACCCCCACCCACTGACCTAACTGGGCAGAGGTTTTCAGGATGCCCTTAATGGGCCTACTCTCCTGGGGTTCCCCACTAATTTGCACTGTGCTTTGGTGCCCGTACCCGGATGCCCGCCCATCCATTCCTGGGAAGTACTGGCCTATGAGCCCCATACTTTTAGCTGGATAGTAGTCTGCCATCCCCGTGGCCCTAGGCCCATGTGCGCGAGGGGACATGGGGGTGGCAGAGTCCAGAGACTGGGAGAGATGAAGGCCTCTGGTACTAGGGCTTCTGAGGTTCTGCTCAGGAGTTTCTCTTTCCCAGCGAACCTCATCTCTATCCGCCCCTGCTCCCTGTTGCAATACAAAAGCCTGCACTTTCAGTTCCTCAGTTAAGGCCTTACTAGACTCTATCAGTCTCTCCTGCATCGCTACCTGTTGCTGGAGCCTATCATTGTGCTGGCAGAGAGCCTCATTCTCTCTCTGTGCCTCCTGATTGGTCCTGGAGTACTGGGCCAGTCTCTGCTGCAGGAGGGTTACCTTCTGAGCTCTGTCCCTATTGGCCTGCTCCTTTCTTGCCAGAGCATCCTCCACCCTCCTGGTGTGCTCTAACAACTTCTGTTGTTCTTTTTGGAGGTCACCCAGTCCCTGGAGGGCCAGGTGATTTTCTTCCATTTTCCTTTTTAAGTGGCAGACTTCCTGGCCTAAGGTATCCCTTTCCTGACTAAGAGCCTGCATCTGTGCCGCCAGGTCGTCCCTTTGCACTAAGACAATTGGAAATCCATCATGGGATAGCGGGAGTATAGGGGGTAGAGGAGAAAAAGATTTTGAGTGTTAGCAGCAAAAAAGGTTATAATGAAATCCAGAGGATGATATAAACCTTCATAGCAAAGAGGTGGAAGAGCAGGCGTCCAGGCACTGATCCTTGGGGTTGCCAACATGGAGAGGGGTTGGATCTGAGGTTTGAGAGTTCTGCAAGATGTTAAAGGATCGACCTTCCAGATAGGAAACAATGAGGGCGAGCCCAGATTTGGAAGTGAGAAGAAGAGACGGGTGGTCAACAATGTCGAAAGCGGCAGAGAGATCCAAAAGGACGTGTATAGAAGAGAGTTTGGAGTGGCGATCTATAGAGAAAAAGTTGGATACATGCATGGGTGCAGTCTCTGCGGGGTTTTTACTATGGAAGTCAGAGTAAAGTGAATTTCCAAGGCCATCATCCTCAAGGTATTTAGTGACCTGGCAGAAGACCACCCGCTCAAAGACCTTTGCGCAATGGTGTAGGAAGGAAACTGGGCGATAGCTTGCTGGGATGGTTGCATCAGCAAAGGGTATCCCCAAAAGTGGTAGGACAGTTTCAGATTTGAAGGAGATAGAGTGGAGCCCAGAAGAGGGTGCAAGAGGTTAAAGAGCTCAGAGAGATGAGGGCAGTTGTTTAGGATTTAAGAGATCATTCCGGGTTGGATACATTTCCCTAGAAGAAGTCTGCCCAACATGGCTACCCGGATAGATTTCGTTAGAAGAAGACCGCCCAACATGAATACCACCTCCACCGACTGAAAATGTGGCTAACCAACTGCAGTCAGAATTTTCTAGTTTTCTGTCATGACACAGTAGCAGTATTCCAAAAACATGAGAAATGCGATTTCGACAAAAATCATTACAACTTTCGTTGCAGAACCATTTAAGGATTTACAATTGTAAAGTGCTCATTGTGGAAACAGTAAAGACAGACACAAGTGATCACAGTTCAAGGGTGTTTATTACACTGTATGCAGGTTGGCAAAACGCCTATTTTAAACATAAATCTAAGATGGGAGCCAGCATCGACCATCAAATGAAAATAAGGCAGTCCTGGTGGCGTTGTGTCAAATAAAAAGGGCTTATACTAAGAAACCTATTGCCAAACCTTACAACTGATACAAAAAGGGTGTGTGATAGTTTTCAAGAAAAGAATGACTTGTTCACAAATAATATGCCAGGATGCAGTAGCCCGGGTCTCCCTTTCACACGTTTTGAGCATGGTGTAAGGTAGGATCTTGGAGCACAGCACTCTCGAGCTTCCCCAGCATGAGATGACAGTTCTGCTTGCGGCTATCAGGGTTGTCGATGGCCAAGTCTCTTTTCTCTTGAAAGTCTCTTGCCTTTGCGGGCCTGATGTTTTCAAATACCAAAACAGAATTTCCTTCAACAAAATGAAATTTTGTTTCATGGTTTTACTTAGGGTGAGGATTCTTCACCTCTGGGTCCCACTCTTCTTGAGCTGACCCCTCTTTACTTTCAGCCTCCCTCCTCCGGGTACACTATGGCTGGTCCTTTCACTCACAAATCTTAATGTCTTTTTAAACAGTTCCAGTGGACATCCCTCGGCCGGGTTCACTCTTGTCAACACACTGTTTCTTGGGACTTTAAACTTTGCCCCCTTCTCAACAGCATCCCTCTTCCGGGTTCACTCTTGCCAACTTCACCATCACATTTACTTTCAAGTTTTATAGGATTCACTTCCCTTGCTCTCTTTATAGTTCTTAGGGCAAAGGCTTCGACTGTACAGGGATTTTGCTTGACCTCCTGTATGACCACTTTGACCTATTTTGGCGGCTCACCTACAGCCTTCTGGTTTCTGTAGTTTTGCCCAGATGGGGCTTGACCAGAGTTTCGCAGAGCAGCAGGCATGTGTTGCTGGTCCCCTTCTGCAGCTGGTCTCCCCTTTACAATTTTACAGTTCTTGAACTTCTCTCATGTTTCCATTTTGCGACTTTCATTCACCACAGCCCAGTTCTTATCGGTTCTCCCTTCGACTCACCGGCTGTGATGAACCGCTTGGCTTTCCTTGTAGCTGGAGTCAAGGCCAGTATGTTACTCACCACACCGTGTACTGGTTGGGGCATTGGTAATATGACCTCGACGAAAGGAGTGGTATACTGAGTAGATTAGTGTTCAGCCTCCAAGACTCCAGCTCCCCTGAATTCTAAGATTCAGGCTTCCTCTGAAAGAGGGACTCTTCTTTACGATGTACCTCCCTGCCGTTCGGGTATAAACAGGCAGAGGTGTCAATCACACAAAAGAGCAGGGAAAACGCGTACCGCCAAAACCAATGCTGTAAAGGAATTACAGAAATGATTAGAAACGATATGGTAAGGAATGTAATGAAACAAAGCAACAACGCACTAATTGGAATACCTAGGGCAAGTTTTGAATGGTGCTGAATACGGTATGGATCCTGAACCTACAAAGAAACAAATCCCAATACCATGAGTTATTAACCCAGCCCAGTAGGACCCCACTATAGTCAACAAATCACAAGACTGACCTGAGGAAAGGGATTGCAAGGGGCCAAAAGGTTCTAGTTGAAAGGAGTACAACAGAAGGAAAAAATAATAAACAGGGAAGTTAGTATGGAAAAATATACCCAGGCGGCACGAGGGACGCAATAGGTACAGGTTGGTGCATACACAGGAAAGCGTTCAGAATAATGCACGTAGTAGAAATGTCCCAGCAGAACCAGAAATACAACTTCAGGTAAATGACCCAAGAATCCCAGTACAGGTATGAAGGATAACTGAAGCAGTCAAGGTAACATTGAGGCAGAATGCTTATCCCAAGAAGGTAAGTGGAATTTAACATTTGTAAAAGAACTCAACATCAGCACTGAACAGTACTCACGTTTTCAGGTAAGTTTGAAGAACTCCGTAGGATCTCTGAGGAATTCACGTGATGCAGTGCACTCTGAGAAGAAAAGAGGCACCCGTCGCGTGTGAGGCAATCCGGAAACGTTCCGAAGTCGGGCACCAGATCACAACAGCAGACGAGGGAAAATGCAATTGCAGTCCAAGAGGGGTCCGATTCGGCAAAGTATCGATCTAATCAAAGCCAATGGAAAACACGAAGACAGTTCGAGTAGCTTAGGCAGGGATCAAAGAACCAGGAAATCAGCAGAACTCCGAGGAGGATAATCCGAGGAAGGAGAGGAATGGGAACAAAAGTTGATACGTGACTAACGCCACAATTAGCAGCAAAGGGCAACCGGGAGATGCCGGATTTAAACTGCAGGTGGGCGGGGCTTCCTTGCACGTATTCTACGCAGGGGACGTATCAGCTGACTCCGCCTTCTCTGTTGTCTAAACAGGCTCCATGGCAACCTGTATCTGTGCCATAGGGAAGTCCAGGAGTGCTTGTTACCCTGCAAGGAAGACGTATGAAGTAAAGGAACAGAAGGTCCCTGCTGAAGCGTAACACGGTACCACGGTAGCAGAAATCTCCCTCACTCCGGCTTATCAGTGTCCATACGCTGCATGTATCGCTGAAATCTTCTGCAACACACTTGGGTTATTGTCCTCAGTCTTATGATTCCCCCTGCAGAGGTTTCGCAGGTCTGCATCAAAAAGGGCAAGGTCGTGTCTCTCCTTGTCAATAATCGCTGTCTGTTTCCTCCTCTTGAACTGCTGGGTCTGGATAGCTGTCTTGTCATGCGGTCCGCCTTGTTGGTACTGTGCTGTCTTGCTCGACCTTTTATACCTGTGGGGAATGGAAAGGGCTGTCAGGTGTTTTTGTCAGGTGTGTGTGATTCTTGCCAATTGTCCGACCCTTGTATTGGAATATGTCAGGTAAACGGCTCTGGTGTTAGTCCGTTCTCTTGTGCGTCATGCAAAATTGTTTGAGTCGGAAAAGCTGGTCGGGGTAGTGGTTTTGAATGTTCTATGTGGTAGGATGGGGAAAAGGTGTTGAAAGAAGGGACCGCGTCTCACCCGTCAGTGTCCCACTCCCACACCCAGAGGACCCCTCTTCCAGGTGATCCTCCCTCACTAATCCACCCCCAGGAACTGGATCCAATAGCGATGCCCGTGTCCTGGCCATCTGGATGACAGATCCCTGGGGATTAGTTAGGGAGACACCTACAGGTTTCTCACACAATCCATTGCCATCCAGCTCAGGACAGTGCATTGACGAGTGTGAAAATTCAGTCAAAGTCCAGAAAATAAAGTTTAGTGAAGAAGAACGGGTCACCTGTCTGCATGAGGCTGTTAAGGAAGGCCTGTACCTTTTCAGTTATAGAGAAATGGATGTAGGGACGCACTACAGGTTATTATGTACTTCAATAGGATTGAATTATGGTTGAAAAAATATTTCAGGTGCGCCAGGTAAGTGTCCCCGGATTTAGGGACACAGAATACTGAGAACATATGGTTCTTCAAAATGTTCGCAGAAATACCCGGGCACCCCTGTGGGAATATCCCAATGTAGCTAAACAAGATACAATCCTGAATATATATGGTGCTTATTTTGCACAAGTGTAGTTAAACGAAGTTACAAAAGTCAAATATATACCAATGATTCTGTTCACATGTAATCCTTTACATTTTCAAACAACAAAAACACCTTAAAGAAATTTGACCGATGATCTCTGAAAAATAGATGCCTTGTATATGTGCAATCAAAAATATTCTGTCTTTACTCCATGTTGGTCGTTGGATCACTCCAACACATTCCTAAAATAAATACTTTGCAAGAGTGTTGCTTCATGTGGACAATAATGTATTGTACAATTCTGCACTTGCACAATCCCAATGTCACAAGGCCTAGCATGACCATTGTTATTATCTTTCTCCCCTGCCTCCTCCCCCTTTTGGTCTTGTGAAGCCTTGATACACCATTTGTTGTAAAGGCGCCTGACAAATATCCAATAAAAAAAATAAAAATAAAAAAATGGTGCTCCTGCTTCTACTACGCGTTTTGAAATTCAAGCTCTCCCTTCTTCAGGTAGGTGCATACTATCTTTCTTGTGGGAATATTGGCTGCCAAAGGCGACCTTAGTTATTTAAAAAAAATCAGTAGTGTGCTAATACAATGCCTGTCAGGCCCTCTACGGTGTCATTGTAGTCAACCATTGAAATAAGCATTGGTCAATAATAAAGGAACTCTCTCTGATGCACCACATCCAGTTAAGAAAATTGCCTGGCTGGACATGATGACTACAACGATGCCCTACAGAGCCCGACAGGTATTGTATTGCCACACTACTGATTTTTTTTAAATAGCCAAGGTCGCCATTGGTAGCCAATATTCCCAATTTTCAAGGCCATGACCCACAAATAATCAACTGGAAAGACTATAAAGCTAGGGGACATACGCTTCCTGATCCCAATCTAGGGGGTGGTGTACTGCCGGGGGGAGTGGGGAGATTTCGCAGGGTGAGACTTGGTATGTGTCCATGGATAGTTCTAAGGTCATTCCGAGACAGGTTATAGCTTGTCGCATTCTGATGAATTTCAGCCTATTATTAAAAATAAGCTAACGAAACCCAGGATTAAAACATTTAAAGCTGTCATATCCCCAGAACCATTCTAATTCTCCCTAAGTGTCCACTTTCAAATCAATGGTATACCAGTAGGAATGACAGAAATGAAGCCTTTCCTATTTCATCTATCATTATTTTGGTTAAGTCATAAAATCCTGCTTTTAAAAAAATATCATGGGCACTAAAACTGTTGTTAAAACCATCAAAGTAGTAGAACAAGCGAATTTCCCTGAAAGGGACTACATATCCCAGAATCCCGCAGGGACTGTGACGAAGAAGAGGGCTACAGAGGCATGCAGATGTAGAGAACGGGCAGGCTAGCCTAACAGCCTGTGGCAAGGTCAGGCAATTAAGACTGAGAGCCTGCACCTGAAGCCAATTAACCCACTTGAGGGGTATAAAAGGCTGCAGCAGGGAGGAACAGAAGTAAGAAGCTGGTGCAGGAGCTTGAAGGGGTTCCATGTGTTAATATCCCTGCAAAAATATTGCGATACAAAAATATCACCATATTTTTGCAGTGATATTAAGGCATGAGACCTGCGGGGGACACCCCTGTAAACCCTGCATTATTTTTAAAGGAGCGGGGGACACCCCCGCAACCCCTGCTCCCAAAAACCCCAAAAATTACCCCCCCCCCCAAAAATGGCACCTATGGCAGTTCCAAGCGACCATAAATACGGTGATATTTTTGGTGGGGAGACTATTACCTGATACCCTGGAAGGCCGGCAGCAGTAGCAGAAAAATAAACAGAGCAGGAGGCTGGCAGTTCACAAGGGAGTGTGATGACAGAAGGGACGCCGGAACAAAGGAAGAGCAGATTTCACCTGCAGGCTCTGAGTAGCTTTGTGCTCACAAACACTTTTTCGCTGTGGCTACATTGGAAGAGACTGGGAGAAGCTGGCAGTCTTTCCAGGTGTGCCTAATTGCCGTGAATGCAGAGCTGAAGTCCTGTATTTTTACCCAAGGCCCGTGTGCAGAAGCAGATGAGGGAAGCTGAAGAAAGGAAGACTCTCCATTAACGAGGCCAGATCCGAGACACCAGTGCTGAAGACGGGTGTGGATCCTGAGAGTTTATGTGGTAGCAGTAGCAGAGAAAGAGAAGTCGGGAAGTGAAAGCAGCCCGCCTTCGCTGTAACTCTGGAGCCGATAAATGAAGTGCCACACTCCAAAGCATCCAAAACTCCTTGCTGGTAACTGTAACCGACTGAAACTCACTTGCATAGAAGGTAAAGTGAGTGAAGTCGCTTGTAGTTGTGAGAAGTCTTGTTGAACAAAGGGAAAATCATGTGCTTATTCTACAACAGCTAAAGTGCTCACGTGTGAAGAAAATGTTTCTGTACAGATTTTTACATTAGAAATCATTAACCGGAGATATCACTTGTCTCCTAATAATAGGGGTAATGGTAGCGGTAATGGATTAATCAGTTGTGGCAGACTTTCCCAAAGAGTTACATGAATATTTCACTTTAGAGTGGCCGCGTACGAAGTATTGTGTTTCCCGATCATTGTCAAAGAAGAATGATGTGTGACGCAAGTAGCAAGTTGGAGTTTACCATCAAAGAGGAATTGTGTATGCCTAATCTGATTTTGAAGTGAACCCTGACTCTTGTAACACTCTAAAAAAATATTTAATTGTTGCAGAAGTTGTAGAACTCACAAGTAGAATAAGTCAAATGGGAAACCAGCCCAATTAAGAAATGAACCTCGTTATCTTGAAGTTGTTGAAGTTAATACAACCCCAGAATCCTCTGATACAGGGGTGAGAAACTTATATAAGACTGGGAGAGTGGCATTGCAGGTCTGAGGTAAACCCTGAAAACAACAAGGTGCACATAAAGCTGGGGAAGGGAGCTGGGTGTTTGTAAAAATACAAAATCAATAAACTGTGACGCTGAAACTATGGCAGTTAGAAGCTAAGGCACATTTTGTGGTAGCTACAAGACTTAGAGGTGAGGCAAAGGGGTTTCCCTTTCTTGTAATAGTGGAACGAAGACTGCCTTGCCAACCTGTAGAGGTCGAAGAGTCTTGTTAAAGTTGCCTAACACATTTCCACAATATCAAGTTTCAGCAGAAGAAGTAGAACTGTTATTGTCTAGAATTCTGTCAGAACATTTGCATTCTGATGAAGTTGAAGTCTGTGAGGCAGAGAAGCCTGCTTTCGCAGTAACATTGGCCTGAGGAAGTTGCCACGGAGAGAGCAACTCCCATAAGAGAAACATCCTCACAAATTGTATTCAAAACACTGCAGAAGTCACAAAAGTAAAGTTGTTGTCAAAGTGTAAGAGGTACTTTTGTTTTGAACATTATACAGGATTACCATTGGTGCAGTTTTCTTTGTGTAACTGTAGAGGAGCAGCTGCATGCCTCTGCAGGAAGTCCCTCCACCCTACTTCCGGTATGTTTTGAGCCTGAGATTGTTCCATGGTTGACACCAGCAGTTGTGACCATACCTCAGAGAATATTCGAAAGAAGGTATCCACTAAGAAAACCATACCAGATGTATTCCTGAAGAGACGACAATCTGAGGGAAGAACTCCCCGAAGGAATATGTAAAAGAGCAAAAGAGGAGCTGGTGACATCACGAAAGCCAAGAGTGACGTACTAAGAAGTCTGGCAAGAATATGCATGGACCCTATAGAAACTGATTATGAAGTTAAGAATCGAGTGAAGTTTCTTATGGGAAAAGAAGATTGCACGTGTGTGATGCACTCCAGAAAATGCAATCTGTTCAATAACTGCACACATTCAGCAACGCAAGTAAACTAAGTGATCTTAGAAGCTGCCTTTACGTAGTGAATTGACTGCAGAGGGAGCCGCCATTGTATAGAAGCTGGACATTTGGTGTCATGAATTAGTAAGCCCGTACCCATAGAAAGGAAAGGCTGCGAGCTGTGTCACAGCAAAGAATTAGCTCAGATCGTGGACATGAGTGGTGAGGCTGTCTTGCCTAGTATCAAAGTTGAAGTAAGCCAAGGTCGGTTAACTATTCTCAACGGTAGTAAAACGTGAGAAGCTGAATTACGCCTTGTTAAGGTGCAAAGAAAGAACACAAGGCGTGTCAAGTTTTATACATTTAAGACTTTTAAATGCTGCAAACTGGTTTGAATCATGGTCTCCTGTCAAATAGGTCAAGGATCAAAATAGAGTTGGGCATGGACTTCCAGAACTACGATAGTGTGTGCTCACACACTCTTATATTCCCAGAGACAAGAATGCACTGCAAGGCCAAGATCAAAGACAATCTTCATGGCAAAAGGCATGGGTGATGAGAGACGTTGGGCTAATTGGGTGGGGAGGTAAAGTCATGTCCACCTCCTAGCACCTGGGTATGAGCTTACGTGCTGCTAAGTGAACCGAATGTTCCAGCCGTGGCACAAGCATGCCAACCAATTATAGAGGGCCAAATAACGAAGGGTCGTATAGTTTGAGAGCCAATAATATACTGTGTTTTATAATAAGTGTTGACTTGTAGTAGAGGTAGGCACACGTTGTTCACCTGACAGTAGACATCCAATCACAACCTCACCCAGTATGGAAGCATACTTAGGTGTTCCCCTTGATCCTATCACAACCCCTCATAGGTTTTTCTTATTTGCCACGTAGTATGACGTCACTTATGACAAATTTTCTAGTATAAAGATGTGATTTTTTTGTAACATGTACTGAGAGACTCGAGCAAATGTCAGTTGATGTCCGTTGTGACTACCTGTTTTAGACAATTGATATTAAAACAGAAAACTTTGCCATCTTCCTGAGTTGGTTTGATTATTTGGTGTTGGAGTTATTCTGCATCCCATCCACTGCATGTGTGCTATCCAAAGGGCTCTAAGCCCAGAACTTTGAAAGGGAAGGTTTTCATCCAACGAGGAAGAAACTGTTACACGTGGATTTTTTGTTTGAATGACTTTTTGTTTCTTTGGAACTTTTCAAGAATTGATTTAAGACTTTAGTTTTCCTTTGGAGAAAATGTCTTTGGGGATTTCTAGGGGAGCGGAATCTGCCCAGAACAAGTAGAAGTCATTCAAGACATTGGTTATGTGGTGATCTTTTATTTATTTTCTTTATGCTTTACGTTGAATGTGTTGTTGTTTAGCATGAGGGTTCATTTTGTGTATGCTATGAGGTTTTCCCTTAGATCATAGAGTAGGTAGGAATACCCTTGTAGAGTAGGTTTACTTTTATATATTGTTTGTGTTGAAAATAAAATGTCAAACCTTGAGAAAATTAAACTGGTGTGAGCCTCACATTACGGACCTCTCACAACAGTGATTGGTTGTTAAACTCATCTAATATGTGTTACTCCTTTCCTTTGTGTACAAGTGAAGGGTAGTTGTTTAATGAAATTCTTTGCACATGTTTTGGGACTCATTACAAGTTCGGTGGTGCAGTAAAAATGTGGCAGTTATTTCTTTACTACCCCTTTTTTGGTAGTAAAGGAATTACTGGCATATGTACCACACTGGTGAATTCCCAGTTTGGAGGTAAGGTGGATGATTCACTTCCAACAAAACGCTGGAGGTGAAACCTCCACTTTACCTCAAAATCTCTGCGGATTTGTAATAATGTATTACCACTCATGGTAAATCTGCCAACAATCCCCATGTACTCCTAAGGACTCCAAAGAAGGGGATTTACACTGCCATAACACCACTTGTAATCCTATGTTAATCCCACGGGTCCGAGTGCCAGTATCACTAAAAGAGTTTGGTGGTAAACCAGAGATTTTCCACCAATTTACGCTATACTGATATTGACGTTGTTTATATTTGATGCTGTTGTCTGGCAATTAAACTTAGAGAAGCAAAATAACTTGCCTCAGTGTAATTATTAGAGTCATGGCTTTCCAAAACGCTAGCATGGAAAATCTGTTTTCGGACCCTATTCTAGACCCTATTGTTCTGCTCTAAACTGTGCCCCAACCAAGCGGTAAATCAGCCCACTATTCCATGTCTGTCTTCGTCATTCAAGAATTTACTTTTGAAGTACCAACTTCCATGACAGGAACCCCCATGCAATGTTTTCTTTTTAAACTGCACCCTTCCTCTTCTAGGAGTATATCTCCAGAGAGCAGACTGGCTGTACAGCTGAGAAGCATGCTGCAATGGTTATTCTCTCACTGCAGGGCTTCTGCAGGGTAACATTTTGTGATTCCCTGGTGAAGTTTCCCAGGTTATAAGATGGGCTCCCAGATTGAAAAGCACTCAGGCGACGTCTTTGGAGCAAGAAGGCCAAGTTGAGTGAAGGATTTTCTAGCAGGACAATGCTGTGGTCCTAGACTAACCCCAAATCAGGCAGGTCAGAGTGCTAGTTAGCTCGAATCATGATTGCACAATTAACTTTTACAAGGACACAAACAGGCCAGAGAATTTGTCAGCCGCGTCTCGTTTTCTAATGTTCAGTGTTAAGAAAGATTTCTCTTTTGGCAACTTTTCCTCCATAGTTCTTATAGACCCCCAATCCTTTTGCTTTGTTTTTTAGCCTTACTGACTTTTTGATGGCCTCCCCTGTTCTTTTTGACTGCCCAGTGGCATCTGACAAAGTTACATCTGGGTTACTTTGGGTATATGAGCACTGTCCTTTGGGCATCCATTTGCCTGGGCACCCAGAGCAAAGGGAAGATAGCTAAGGGTTGCTAGTTTATCCATCTCTATTTCATTCTGTGTTCCCTGTTAGTCCCTCTTTTCCACAGGTTGCCACAAAACGTCCTTGCATACACATGCACCTGTGAGTACCCCTAGCTTCCTCATTAGTTTAAGTCTCTCCACACTGTGCTTCTCGCCTATAATGCATTCACTTCTGCGCCTCCTCCGACTCACCTCTCCCTATGCTTTCTCCAATCACGATAAATCTTCCTTCTTGCCTATCCCTATTATAAAACCCACAACTCGAAACTCTCTCCTCCACCTCCTTCCAACAAACAAAGCAGACAAGCTAACAATACCTCCTCTAGCACCTATCCACCTTGCTTCTCGTCCTTCTATAATGGTCCTTTCCTCTTCAACTGAACATTGCACTCCAGAAAGCTCAGTCTGTATGCAACAAAACCTCCTTTATCACTGACTGCTTTCGCTCCAACTTTCCTCCCCTAGACCTTCTTGCTATCACTGAAACCTGGATTTCTCCATCTGACACTGCCACTCTGGCGGACCTACATGACTCCAAACTACTACTCATTTACTCTCCTCGAATGACTGGCAGCGGTGGAGGTGTCGGACACCTGCTCTCTTCCAGCCTCAATGCCTCACAAATCTCCAATGACACGTCCTCTCCTACCTCATTTGAAATCACCAACTCAACTGTGATCTGCCTTGCTCGATTTACATCATCTTCATCTATTGCCCTCCTGGTCCCACTGGACCATTCTTTGATGATCTTGGCACTAAACATCACCTAATTCTTTAAGGTGACTTTAACATTCCCTCTGCAACCACTTCTCAGAAATCTGAAATTCAGTGTTTTCTTAGTGACCATGCTCTCCACGCTATCCATAGCCTACACCGGGGGTAACTTTTTGGATCTCCTATTCATCTTCACCTCTTCTCAACCACTAATACTACTTTCAGACCATCCATATCTGATCAATCAATTGTTTCCACCACCATCTCCTTTCCTCCCTCTGACCTTTCCAAACCACCTGCTTCACCTATAAATAAATGGAATTGTAAACCTTTTGCCATTTCCCTCTTTCTCTCCGACCTACAGCTCTGACTCACATCCTTCACACCGATGCCTCTTCCACCAACACTGCCTTCTCCTCTCACTTCCACTGCTTACTTTAACCCCTAAATCCCAGCATCCTCAACCATGGGTGACCCCATTCATACACTCTCCCGCACAGACATGCGTTGGCTGCTGCGCAAATGGAGGCATACCCACTCACATTACAACCTGCAACTCTACCTCTCTGCCCTGAACTCTCTCAAGTACACTCTTGATAGAGCCAAAAGGGAATTGTGTGTTTGTTTGTAAAATATTTTTTAAAGGTTTGTAATAAACCGAAAAAAAAAAAAAAAAAAAGGAATTATACCTAACCCTCATTTTCTCTCACTCCAACTATCCTCACCGGCTACAGGGCACCCTAAACTCACTCTTCACTCCTCCTAAATCTATGACTATCAACTCCACTCTCACAGCTAATGACGTAGTTGAATACTTTGCTGCAAAGATTTCAGAAATTCTCGCTCCTGACATTCCTCAAACTCTCTCCTCCTACATTCTACACTCTGCCTACTCTACCATCATCCTTTGCCTCTTTCTCCCACTTTAGTCACACTAATACTGATGAAGTACTATCCCTACTGATGAAGGCTAAAACCTTGTGCGCCCTATCAGACCCTCTTGCTCCTCAGCTAGTCAAGCCTATTGCCCCTTTAGTGGCCTCTCACCTTTCTGTACTCTTCATCTTGTCCTTCGACTCTGCTTGCTTTCCTTGTTTCCAAAACAGTTACGGTCATCCCTCTCCTAAAAAAGCAAGGGGCTGACCCAAACCTAATGGCTAACGTTTGCCCTTTGTCTCTCCTTCCACACTACTCTAAAGTGTTTGAAAGGGTTGTGTTCAATCACCTTATTATTTCTTAGACATGTACAACCTTCAAGACCCCTTACAAGCATGTTTCCACTCTTGTCACCTCATGGAAACTGCTCTCATGAATGTGTCCAACTTCATCGCCTCTGCTAAGCACCCCAACCTATCCTCTATCCTAATTCTCCTTCACCTGTCTGCTGCCTTTGACACTGTTGATCACTCTGATTTCGTAAATACTCTTTCTTCTTGGGATTCATGATCACGCCCTTGCCTGGATTGAATCCTACCTTGCACCTCACCAAGTCACTGTCTCCTGGAGCAAAATAACTTTTCAACTCACTCCTCTAACTGTTGGTTTTCCACAAACTGTGTCTTGGTTCAGTTCCTCTTTACATTCTACACATCTGCCATTGGGGCACTAATCTCCTCCTTTGTGTTCTCGTACAAACTCTTTGTGGATGACACACAGATCTTCTTTTCCAGAACTCTCCTCTGATCTCTCTAACAACATTTCCAACTGTCTCTCTTCCAATAAATATTGGATGGCTTTGCACTCTCTGATGTTAAGCTCTTCCAAAACAGAGGTGGTCGTCTTCCCTGCAAAAACCTCTCTCTCATCTCTTCCTCTCCCTATCCAGTTCCCACTTGACACTCTCCCCTACTGTTCTTCAGTTAGAAATCTCTGTGTCCTCTATGACCCTTCTCATATCTTCTCTACTCATCTCCAAAACTGGAACAGCAGCTCGCTTCAACCTCCTAAATATTAGGAAAATCAGACACCTCCTTCCTTTCAACATCGCCAAGCATCTCTTTAAGTTAATGTTAAAGAATATTTATACTGCGCACTATCACCACCAGAGTGGTCCCCTGGCACTCGCTTTATCACGGTTTGGGTCTATTTGAAATAAGACATTTGACCTAATCACATTTGATCACATTTATTGGACCTAAAATACGGGGGAGACCCCCTGCAACCCTTCCGTATATATATTTAATTAAATTTGACCGAAAAAAGGGTCAAAGAAATTCGATCAAATGTTTAGGTCAAATGTTTTTAGGTCAATTCTGCTAAAACCCTTTATCACTCTTGTCTTCTCTAAACTGGACAACTGTGCCAGCATCATCTTTGGTCTCCCCAACTATGCTTTCTGTCCTGTAAGAAACCTGAAGATGTCTCACCCGCTAGTCCCCGGGGATCTGTCGTCCAGGTGGCCAGGACACAGCCATAACTTTTGGATCACTTTTGGATCCAGTTCCTGGGGGTGGAACAGTGCGGGAGGATCACATGGATCAGGGGTCCTCGGGGAGTGGAAGTGGGACACCAGAGGGTGAGATGCTGTATCCCTTTCCTTGTAACACCTTTTCCCCATCCTACCAGGTAGGATACCTAGGAATTCAACTGGCACCCCCCCCCTTTTCCGTCACAAACACTTTCTCACAGGCAGTTCACTGTGAGCGACCACAGACTAACACCAGAGCCGTATACCTGACATGTCCCAACACAAGGGTCAGGCAGAGCCAGGCAATTACTGATAATTACACACACCTGACTTTCATCACACTTCCCCACACGGATAAAAGGCGGAGCACGAAAATCACACTCTGAGCAAGGCACAACACACCAGGAAGCAGTAGTTGCAAGATGACTGTTTAATATGAGGAGAAAGACAGCAAGACCAGAAAGGGTTAAAAGGAGGTGATTGCCCTTGGCCTTTTCCGAAGAAGAAAAACACAACTTCGAGCCCTCAAGAAGAAGAAACATAGGACCGGGAATTAAAGCTGAAGAAAGTTTGATTGTGTGTCGAAGGTACCCAGGGCACTCCCGCATCGATAGCTGAGGTGGGGAGGAGCGATTGGCGTGGTACTGTCCTTGGCTTCTACAACAAAACCGCTCCAGTAAAGTCAGCAAAGTCAGTGAGTCCGGGAGACTGATAGCAGACTGGTCTGTGTTAGAACCAAGGTTGCAAACAGGTACATTGTATGAATAAATCTGCAAAGAACAGAGTGTAAGGCGTATGTGATGAGCCATGCACATATAACTGAATATCCAAGAAGTGACTGAACTTTTGAAACCAAAATAGATGCCATACACAGAGTGGTTCAGAGCCACGTGGGTGCTCATTTGAAGGTCTCTATTGGGTATGCAACTGAAAGAGTAACATTGTTGAACTGTGAAATTGAAGTGGTCCTGCAATGGGTGCGTCAAGCTAAACCCTGGGCACATTTGAATGTCTTCGATAGCTAAGACAAACTGCAATTGGTCCGAGCCCGGTGGAGGGAGATACATTTTGAAAAGGGAATTGAGCCTGGCCGAGGGGGATCCGGGGTGAACCGTGAGTCACTCGAGAAATGATATACAAACTGAAATTGGTCTTAGCCCGGCTGAGGGAAACTAATTGTGTAAAAGAGATCTGAGCCCAGCTGAGGGGGATCCAGAGTGAAGAGTGAATCGCCCCACTTGAATACTTGGAAAGGAACCTTTCGTTTGTTAGATACATCAGGCCCTCTGAATCAAGAGACTTTTGATAACCTAAGAGACTTGGGTGCTGAAAATGTGGCGAAGGGAGGCCAGTGGCCTGAACATCCTGACTTATCATTTTTTGTTAACACTTCTTTCTTCTTTGTGAAAATTTCCCCACATTATTTGTAAATTAGCGGTAAGGATTGGCAATCGTTTTTTTTAGTATAGACCCTTTTATTTTGATGAGACTCCACTAGGAATACATTATTATTATTTGATGGTCGTAGCTTGCTCCCATCTTAGATTTAGGTTTAGATAAACTTTTATCACACCCTTGATAAAGTTCAATAAACACCCCTGAACTGTGGTCACTTGTGTCTGTCTTACTTTGATACCATTCCTTCCTTACATATGGTGTCAGTAGTGGGATGTGACTAAATTGAAACAAATTGAGGAACCCTACAATTCCAGAAGCTTAGACATAGAGCCTCCAACCCCTCTTTTGCCATGAAAGAATCAATAGGCTTTGATATCTGTAGCAGTAAAGAAGTGGGAACTAAGAAAAGATATAAGCAGGACAAAAGCAGCAAACCTAAATGAAGAAACATATAAAAAAGAAGTTTCAAGAAGTAAAAAATAAATATAAGCATTCGTCAAAAAAACATAAAATTACACGACTTCAAAAAGACGGGGAGCTAATGCTAAAACTCATGGCTGAAACTAACACAAGACATTTTGGTCAGTAATGGGCGAACTAGACTCACAGTCATATAGCTCTTTAGGCAACCTGGTGCCAGAAGAGATTTGGGTACAACATCTCACAGAGATCTTCTATAAGCCAAAAGGTGTAGAAGAACAAAGACCATGAAGCCCGGAGTGAAAGCCGGTGATTAAGGAGGAAGAAATTGCAGAAATAATAATAAAATCGTCATCATCTAAAGCTGCGGGCCCCAATGGCCTTACGTACCAAGTCCTCAAGAATGAGGTACAGCTTTGGTCCAAACTTCTAAAACAACTATACGAGGAGATATTGAGGACAAAGAAAGTCTTCCTGTCATGGAAAACTGCTCTAATCACCCCGTTCTTTATGGAGGGCGATAGGACAAAGCCGGAGAATTATCGTCCTATCGCCCTCAAGGATATCGAGAGCAAAATCTTCATAAAATATCTGCTGAATTATCTTAATGTATGGCTGGACCATGATGAGGTTATGTCTCGCTTCCAAACAGGATTCAGGCGAGGTCTCTCAGCATCAATAAATGGATTGACTCCGAACCTTGCAATCGAATCAGCCACAGGAAAAGGAGGAGCTCCAGTCCATGGTGCATGGATAGACTTTTCCAAGGCATTCGACCAGATTGACAGAGTGAAACTTTGGGCTAAACTCAGGGCAAAAGGAATACCAGAAAGTTTGTTGTCAATGCTGATGGAGCTACATAGCGGTACTACGGTATAGGTCCGCCTAGACAAACAAGGCCATCTTTTAGACACAATTCAGGTTAAAAGGGGAGTAAGGCAGGGGTGCCTATGAGCACCCCCAATCTTTAACCTATTTCTATCGGACCTGGGAGACTTTCTAGAGTCGTCGGCCTTGGCTTGTCCAGAATTAAATCAGAGAAATATATTCTGGCTGTCCTAAATGGACGACATTGTAATACCGGACAAGACGGCCATAGGGCTGTAAAGACTTTTGACAAAATTAGGAGAATATGCCATCCAAAATGAGCGGGTAATAAATCCTGGGAAATCAAAGATCCTGCTTTTTAAACACCCATAGAAGAAAATTAAATTAAAAAACTGGCCATTGAATGGACAGTATTCCCCAGGTGGAGGATCTAACATACCTGGGGTATAAACTCTTTGCAAATCCCACAGCATCTAAACTGGAGCTGGACATACTAAACAAAATGCAGAAATTGTTCCACATATGAAAAAAAAAAAATAACAACAAATACTGCAAATTCTCCATTTTGCCTATGATCAAGTACTACACAATGAAAGTGGTCCCCATCCTGCTTTACGGTTTGTAGCCAAACCATATCTATGGAACCAAAATTGGTCAAAAATCGAAGGCAGAATTTGGAAAGAGGCCCTGAACTTACCATCAAGTACCCCACGGTGGAACCTGCGGTTCGAACTAGGGCTTAAATCATTAGAATGTCTGGCAGAATGGAAGCTAGTCTCACTGTATGGAGAAATCACAAATCCTAGACCAAAGTCTCTATATGAGTACATCAATAAAATGATCACCAATTCAAAATCCAGACTTTTGAGAAGATTAAATGAAAAAGTGGAGACCATTCTGGCAAGAATGACAGTAGATCCAGAAACACTCATCACCAACCCTCTAAGGATGAAGAGAGATCTAGAACTATTAGATTAGATCGAGACAATATCGAAAGTCCAGAACTCTGTCCCAAGGAACACCTTTCTGGTATTAGATAGAAAATGAGGATACCTTCCAAGATACCTGGTGAAATACCCTGACCACAAGGTAAGGAACAGCTTCTTAAGGATCAGGCTGAACCTAGTGCCCACAGGTGAAATTTTAGCAACATGAAATCAGAGCGCCAAAGCGGCTACATTCTGTCAAATCTGCGCCACCCCTCTGAAACACACTCTTTATCACCTCCTAATTGAATGTGAAGGGACCTTGACCATGAGGCAAGACAAAGTGGGAAGATTTGTCAGGGAGGTGGAAAGAATCACGTCAGAGCATCTGTGGAATGGAGTGATATCAGGACATGAAATTCTCCTCACGTTGGCAGTAGTGGAAGTAATGAGGGCCTTTAATCTTCTAAACTAGATCACTGGAAAAATTGGGTCCCGGCAGGGATGAGGGGAGGATGAATAAGCATAAACCAGACTGTAAATAAGACAGGTGAGAAGAATTATTAAAGACTGTGATTATATAGTTGTTTCGAAATCTGTCACTTGCAAATTAATTTTTCTTTTTTGTATAAATAGTAAACAAAGATGTAAACTTTTGTAACGGTTTACATTTTTACTAAACGAAACACAAATAAATAAAAATAAAAAAGTAGCAGGAAAGAGGCTATTATCCCTCCTGCGAAAAGAGGAATGATTCCCACACAATTCGTTTTGATACCCCCTCCTGGGTGATATGATATGATATAATATGACATTTATAACGCTCCTATACGTAAATGTTTCATGGCGCGTTATATGAGATTGGCCCAAAAATCTGGCCTGGCCTGGAAGTTCAGTATAGACGTTCTAGCAGGCGTCACCGAACCCGACTTCTGGGTTCCGGGGAGACATAAAGGTTCTCTTACAGAACCATGTAGAGATCCCATTTGAAGTACATCGAGGATACAATATTGACCAAGGGATTCCTGAAAAAGCTTTATTTTTCCATTTTAGAGAAAGTGAACCAGAAAGAACGGAGAGAGGTACCTTAGGCTTTGGGGGAAGCTGATGAACCATCGAGCACTGAAGAGAAAAAGGGCAAAGAGCCTACCATCTATCCCGACCTAGCCTTCGCCCAGAGAAATTACCCAGTTCTCGCTGAGGCTTTTTTACATGTAATTCCCGAAGGAGAGGATGTAGAGAAGGGAGGATCTTTCTTCTTCTTAAATCAAGGATTGCTATATAGAAAAGAAACATCCACAGAAGGCTTAAGTAAAACCCAGTTGGTGATACCCAAAACCCACAGAAATATCATGCTTGAGATTGTGCATTCCCATCTGCCCGAGGGACACTTAGAACCATCTAAAACCCAGGCACACATCAGCAGGAAGATTTACTGGCCAGGAATTCATGCTGATATAAAAACCTTTATTCAGACGTGTGAAATATGTCAGAAAACCAGTAATTACATCCCATTGCCTGCCCCTTTGAATCCTTTGCCAATCATAGAAGTGCATTTTCAAGAATTGGGATGGACACCATTGGACCTTAAGAAACATTTAGACTGGGCAACAAATATATTGCCATGATGCCTACCCCTGGGGACCCAGACCAAGTCCAGCAACCCCGGAAGCAGGCATCAAGTTACCCCAAGCAAGCCCAACAACCCCCGCAAGGGGCTATTTGGGTGCAGTCCTGGTGCCTATGGCGCCAGGCTCATATGGAGAATCAGTCTTGGCGCCATAGTCGCCAGGCTCATAGATTAAAACTTACCTGATGCAGATCATGCTGCAAACTTACCTGATGCAGACCATGCTGCAAGAGCTCCAAGCCAAATGAGGCTTGGAAGGGACTATTTTACCTAGGGACTCTTTTTTTACTCGGGTGGGGCTGGGGAGGAATACTTACTTGGGACTACTTTGGAGGCTATTTAAACCACATCCGAAGAGCAGCACATGCTTCGTGTTATCCTGCATCCAGCAGAGTAATGCTCACCGTGTCTGCAAGTCTGCATCCAGTCTTCTGCCACGCCCGCTTCAAGTTTGGAGCTCCTAGAAAAAGGGAGAAAGAAGGAGAAAAGGTTAGAACAAGGGCAATACCTTTGATCCTTACCTGAATTCCCGATCCATCGCGCCTTCGAGCTGGAAGAAAGAAGTTATTTTATGCGCGTCGCCTCGCCTGCTGCAGCGCCGCGCTGAACTCACCGGCCTTCGCAGCATCTTCACATTTCACCGCTTCCTCCTGCATGTTCCCGCTGCACTCCGGCACCTAAGGAGAAGACAAGAACAGCAAGGTGAGCCAAGGGAATACACAGAGGAATACCCCCCATAGACTTACCTGATTTTACCACCGGGGGTAATATTCTTCTTCACGGGTCGGCGCAGCTTCCATTGCATCCTAGCCGTACCCCGGCCCCTAAGGGGAAACAAAAGGACAGCAAGGTGAAACAAGGGACTAACAAGGGGAACCCTCCTCACCACAAAAGACTTACCTGATTTTACCGCCGGAGGCATTATTCCCCGAGACTTCATACTTTCTCTCAGCCCCTGAATAAGGCAGAAAGCAACAGGTTACATATGAACATTATTTTATCGAACGGTGTTGAATAATACAAATCCTTACCAGAACATTACCGGTTGCCACGAGGAACTCTTCAGTAGGGTCAAGCTGCAACCTGCAAGGAATCGGACAAGAGTGAAAGTCAGGCATTTGAACTCTTACGAACTACATACTTACGGCGTCTTGCAGGGAATATCAGAGTCAATATTGTCCTGAAACTCACCAATTCCTTCGAGCCAGTGAAACAACTGGTTATCTACGCGCCCTTGCGCTCAATGCAGGATGGAGAGCTCATCTTTTCAAATCATCAGAAGAATATTCCTACGGGCCAAGCAAATGAAGCTAGGTGGGCCAGTCCAGTCCGTCATCTCGGCCCTACGCGTCACATTGGTGGAGACCACAGCAGTCCAGTCCAGATCGACGCCTCTGTGGGAGCCAGGTGAGCGTAACATATATCCTCATAATTGTAGATTACACAACCAGATACCCAAGGCATTCACTATGCGGAACAACACCACTTAACAAATTCTAAAGCACCTCCTATATATTTTCCAGGAAATCCTAATGGATCAAGGCTCATATTTTATGAGCAAGCTCATGGGGAAATTCAAGTAACTACTACATATTACTACCTTACGAGCTTCAGTGTATCATCCCCAAACAGATGGTTTGGTAGAGAGATTCAATAAAACGCTTAAAATGATCCTAAGAAAGTTGATAGATAAGGATGGGAAGGACTGGGACCGTATGCTACCCTGCACACTGTTTGCAGTGAGAAAAACCCCTCAAGCACCTACTGCATTCTCTCCTTTTGAGCTACTCTATCGTAGAGAACCTAGAGATGTCTTGGGCATGCTCCGGGAGACCTGTGAAGAACGAGAAGAAGCACCCATTCCCCTTTTGCAGATTGCTACCAGACTGCGAGAACATATGACACTTGTTTGCAATCTAGTTTATACTCATATGGAAAAGGCCCAAATCAAGCAAAAATCTTCCTATGACAAAAAGGTAAGCTTAAGATCTTTTTCCATAGGACAAAAAGTATTGGTTCTCTGACCTACCTCGGAAAACAAGCTTGTCTCTAAGTGGCATGGGACATATGAAATACTGGATCAAACAGGAATCTGTATTTATAAGGTGGCACAGCCTGACAGGAAACAGAAGGTCCATCTATGTCAGGAAAACATAGCCATTCCAACAAAGTTTATGATTTCCTAACACAGTTCATAATTTGCCTGTCTCATCAGAAAGTGGGGTTCCCTTCCCCTAGCTTTCTTTTGGCCTCCCTCTGTCATGTTCACACTTGCCACAGTCTCAAAACAGTCTCTTTAGACCTCGTATGTTCTTCCCTCTACCTAAGGCTTGGTCTCAGCCCCCAGTCAGGCGTTCCTTAAAGCCCCCAGACAGGCTACACACAATTCTATGGACACAATTCACTTTGCAGTTTTCCTCCACATTTCAAAGACTTTTGAGTGTAAAAGGGGTTTTGCTTAATCCTTGTATGACCACCTTGACCCCTCACGCTGGCCTTCCCCAAGGTCTCTTGGTTCTTGTAGTATCAACACAACAAAAAGGTTCCAGTCAGAGTCCCATGAATGGGCGCCCACACAGCGCCAGAACACTCTGCCTCTGGACCTTCACTGGGGTTTCTTTAAAGTTCAAATACACAAGTTCTTTGTTCAAACAATGTCGCTACCTGCAACCTTGGGCCCAGCACAGTTTGGCTTCCTATCAGTCCTCTCCGACTCACCGGCTGTGCTGAACTGTTGGAGTTTCTTGCCTCGGGAGTGAAGGACGGCACCACAGCGGCAAGCGCTTCTCCCCACTTGGGCTAACACAAAATTATATGATTGAAACATTTGAGACGGCCAGCAGAACTTTATTATTCTGCCTGGTCGCCTCTTCCTGTCTCCCATGGGAACGGCTACCCACAATGACATCATCAGAGCCTTGTCCCAAGGACATACTTTAAAATAATTGTTGCATATTGGGAACACTCTAACCCTCTTCCAAGGGAAAATGGTCTGTGGGCGATTTCAAAATGCTGTGGGTCTTGCCGGCTTCACTAGAAAATCACATTTCATAATGATTTTGAATTATAAAATGGTCATATATTCCTCTTTCACTGGCAGACCGTGAGTGCTCTATTCAGTTAACCTTAATAAATTACAACCTTTGTGTGCTTCTCTATAGACATGGCCAGGGATCGCATGCTCTATGCTTATTAACTGTCTGCAGTGACGAAATGCTCTCGCGCGTTTAAAACAAAGCAGGCTTTTGGGGCTTATTTACTGCGCGTAATTCTATCACTAAATTTGATTATACTTACCTATGCCCCAGGATTTATGGATTAGCTTGATTAAGCTTTTAATTTTGCATATATGAGAAAGGACCCCTCCCCTTTTAGAGTGCTACTCTCTCAGCTGATAACTGCGTTCCCTCATACTGCGCTGGACTTGCATTTGTATTACATAATTCCTCCCTTTTATTAATTTATTAATAACTAAATCTTTTTAGGCCTCTCGTTCTGTTTTAGCCACTTCATCTTTATGGATCCATATCTTTTCTAACCGGGTCATATCTCCACCAGTATCTTCCCAGCCAGTCAGGTCTTCTCCAACCCAAACAAGGCATTGATTAGCAGAGCTTGCTTATTAAAATGTTCTTGATTAGCAAACACACCCATTTGAAAAGCAATATTGTACTAATATGTGTAATGTCACCACAAGCTATTTGGATCCAAAACATAAAATGAGCATCAATACAGCATTTTTGTGTACCGCTGAGGTAAGATATTAGTGAGACGAATCAGGACTTGCAAATTCATTAAAATTTCACTAGACTGGCAGGTTAAGTAATTTAGTTTATCTACTCGACCTAAAAGAAATGCACTTGACCCATAGCAACGGGTTACAAAAAATGTAAATGTGCATTCTGCAAAATGACGCATGTCACCCCAAACCCACTTATGTTTGGCACAATGCTGCCATCCAGATGCCATCTATGCACAGTGAAACTTAGTTGACATTTGCTGCAAAAAATAAATGCTACATTTAAGTTTCAAACAGCCCATGCAAATGGTACTCACCCTTCATAAAATCTACTGAACTGTGCGAGTGCGTGAGTGGATTTTGAAAGCTCTGTCTGAATGTCTGTAAAATGTAAAAGGTTACCTGCATGAATGGACACAAATAAATAGATGTGATATAAAAAGGCTCTGAAAACAGTTTGGCCAGCTCTCTCCCAGAGGGGCTAATATATAATGCAGTCATAATCATAGAGCAAGGTGATCTCTGGAGGCTAACTACAGTCTGTGTTATTGCAGTAGATGCGTCGATGTACAGTCTGGATGGAACTATTGATCATTCTTTTGCGTAAACATCTAGTTAGCCTTGTGTATTCATTATGTCAGAGGAAATCAAGTAAGAGACTAAGCAGAGTTTACAGTGTAGCAGGCAGAAAACTGGCTAAACTAAGGGGAATATTATAGTTTGCTGCCATCTCACTTTCAGGGTAACTGATAAAATGCCGCTCAAGTGTTGGGCACCAGTTGCACAGAAAAATGCAACCGGCAGGTCACAGAACTAGATTTGCCACTAAAAGCAGTTGACTGTGTGATAATGTACATTTTCAAAAGTGTTCACTCATCAATGTGATGCATCTTCCTGCAACAAAAGAAATCTAGTTGACACTATGAGATTTAGATACACTAACCTAAACTTTATTGTAAACAATGGAGACAATGCAGTGTTTTACAGAAGCAATACTTTAGTTCTGCATTATGAAACAACTCAAATTGTTAGGAATGGAATTGCATGACTGTTTGTAATAAAGTTACACATACTGGTCTTTGCCAAAGAGAATATATCTTTACCAAAGAGGATACAGTTAGCTTAATAAAAGTATCATCAAGATTACTTCTGGTTTTCAATTGATTGGAAAAGAAACAAATCTTGCCTAGTACACCCACAAGGGCGTTTGTCACTTTAGAGCAGGGGTCTCCAACCTTTACGTTAGCTAGAGCTACATGTAGTGGAGGACAACAGTGGAGAGCTACCAGCGGGCGATATCAGGGTGGGGATATTGATAAACTTCAGAATTTTTACCAATATTTTTTTGCCACGATTATTTCCCCTCTATAAACAGATGGAATAACATATGCCTTCACGATTATATTAAGAACTTCAAAAACCTCTTTGTTGCATTATTATTTATTAGTAGCTGTCTCAAAAAGACAGATGTTTGTTGGACTACCACACAAATATCCTGTAATTGTTGTGCCCCTTCCTTTGCGTTTTATGCAGGCTTTCTACATGCTAGGCACACTATTGTTTTCCAAATTTGCATTTCACACTTTCATAAAAAAACAAAAGTAATTTAAAAATTGAAAAATGCTGCTTGCATTCACTAGTTTTCTTTTAAATGTTTTTTTTTGTCAGACACCACACATACTCTGGTATTTGTGTGCCCCTCTGTGTTTTAGCACAGGTTATATTTATAAAGATGTTATATGCTTGTCAGACTGGTTAATCACAAATAAATGCTTCTGTTGTGCTGACAGCAGATTTTAGGAAATTAAACTGTGGGTTCATGGGTGCCATTTTGATTTTCACTACAGTGGCAGACATATCCCCACCTCCGCCCTGAATATAAGCAAGCAACCAGCCCAACCCATACCCTGGCCAAACACATTTTATAGCACTTTTTTTATAAGGCATTGCAAATAGTCATGCGATTAAAAAACAACCTGCAATTTTGAATATATAACATCTGAGCATCGGTCTGTCAACCTGCTGAGCTATCCTGGTAGGCTTCTATGGATTGCTTAATGTACTAAAAGTGGGTGTACCTGTGTCATGGAAGTGATTTAAAGTGGAAATGTAAAGTGTGGAGTTTGGAAAGAAGCCACATGAAAGAAATTGCACAATTTTTTAAATATTATTTTGAACATTTCCAGGCGAGCGGCAGCGCTACTGTGATATTTTCATTGTGTGGTCACAATGATCCTGATCCTGCCCCAGCCCCTCCGACATCTCTGGCAAACAAGAGCAGCTTGCTTAAGCAAGACAGTGTCATGGGGGCGCACAAGGCCAACTGTAGTACTACAGGCGGCCTGCAGAAGCAGAACCTGATACTGACCTCTGTCATGAATTTACAAGCAGCGCCACGTGGCACAGTAGCCAAGCTCCCCGCCCGCAATTGGGACGACCAGGGTTCGGATCCTGAACACAGAAAATAGCTGCAAAACAAACCATTAAATAATTTAACTTAAGAAAGTGTTTATTTTTTGGTATCTCCAGCGTGGGCGACTGAAGAGGCTCAAGCGAGCTACTAGTCGCCCGTGATCGACCATTAAGCAACCTCTGCTTTAGAGTGAAGGAGATGGTTACTACTGCACTCTCTCTCCATGTGCCCATTTGAACTTGCAGTGAAAAGAGAAGAGGGTGGTGAGAGCCAGAGTGGAATTCAGGGCTAGCAGTGCTTTTATTGAACAGGGTAACTTAAAAAGCTAACTTTGCTACATAACTGTAATTTAATTAGCAAACCTACAGAATTGAATAGCAAATTGCTATGTGACACTGCTTATTTTATGAATGCACCCTGTCCTATCATTTAGGGATTGGATCCAGTAGTGGTTCTCATTTTTTATATCAGCAAGCTGTGTAAACACCCATCCATCAGGATCCTCCCCTTCATTTTCCAAGGTTACTTACTTTATACTTTTCATGTCAATGTTATTTTCATCAGTAGTCAAGGGTAACATCAGATCTGCTTTTTGCTTATTAAAAATTATTTTACAAATGTTCTTAATAACGCAGACGGTGATGAGAAGCAGCACCAGCACGGGGACAATGACACTAAATAGTCCAAAAAGCCAGATGGGCACCCATGTGAATATGCTGTCCAACCAGTCTTTTGCTTGCACTCCATTAACCTCGCTTGTCATCTTTCCCTAGAGCGCCCTTATCTCTTGCATAGCTGCACTTAAAGTTCCATTTGAGGCCTCCCCGTCATGGTGTGTCGTACAACAGCTTGACCCAAAGTGGGCGCACACACCTTCTTCTATGGCTGTTAGGAGGTTCAGGGTGAAGCGGTTCTGTAGGGGCACCAAGCACAATGCCCTCATTTCTTCTTTGATTGCATTTAGTCCCTTTGCAGTGAAATTCACTAGTTGCAATAACTTTTAGCGGGTCAGCTGCAGCCATTTCGCACTGACTGCAGCTTGCTGTTATGCTCACCTGGCTCCCACAGAGGCGTCAATCTGGACTGGACTGCTGCGGTCTCCACCAATGTGACGCGTAGGGCCGAGATGACGGACTGGACTGACCCACCTAGCTTCCTTCGCTTGGCCCGTAGGAATATTCTTCTGCAAGTGGAGAAAGGGAATTAACCACCCGTGGAGTTGAGCGTAAATCCCCCTCCCCGCTGTTCTCCCCACTGATCACCTTGGATGTTCCCTCTTATAGTCTCACCTTATGATTTGAAAAGATGAGCTCTCCATCCTGCATTGAGCGCAGGGGCGCGTAGATAACCAGTGTTACTCACCGGCCGGCAAGTGGGTCGGGCAAGCGACCAGGAAGGTTGTACTGGATGTTGCTTGAAGAGCTTGAGATGGAGCCTCCACCTGAGCCTCCTCTCTGTTGAGGGAAATAAGCTCTTTTTGATTATATGACTCTCAGCTGCATTAAATTACAGACTGAGAGACGGATCACCCAAAAGAGCGGGGAGAACACACCGCCACGGACCCAGCTAAAAGAAAAAGACAATAGGTAAATATTTGGGAAGAGCAAAGATCACCACAAGAAAAAAGCCTCTCAAAAGCAGAAAGTACCTGGGTCACCCACTCCCCTTGTAATCGAAAAGGAACAGAAATAGATTTTCCCCTGTAAGTACAGAAAAGAGATTAACTTCTATTTTGACGATTCAGATAGGAATTAATAAAGAAAGTTAAGGAAGTCTTACCAGAACAGGAATTGAAATAACCTAATCAATCCAGTTTAGAACAACTGAGGTACAAAACAATAAACAGGAAGGTTAGTAGGGATGCTATACCCGGGCGGCACAAGGGGCGCACTAGATACGGGTAGGTGCACTTCTCAGCAAGGCGTCCCTGTGTGCACTTTGTGTAAAATCAGCAAAGCGTCCTTGCGTAAACTTGAGGGAGCAAATCCAAAACAACGGGATGGAGTCGGAATCCACAAAAGAACACTGGAATTGAAGAAGGAAACAGTATCCAGTACTTGGAGTCAGCTGGGAAGATGAGGAAAACCAGTTGAAGGCGGTGGTAGGTAAATCAGGACAGAAGTTTCTGTACGGTAAGAATTTAACGGAAGGCAATCCAGTAAACAGGCAGCGAGATCTGATACACAGGCGGGCTAAGGACAGTACAGAATCAGGAAGTAAGCAATCCGTAGGACAGGCAAAAGTCCGGTACACAGGTAGGCAGAAGACAGTAGAGAATCAGGAAGCAAGCAAACCGTAGAGCAGACAAAGGTCCGGTACACAGGAAGGCAGAAGAATTGAGAAGTCTCAAGGCAGTCAGTAATTGGAAAAAACAGGAATTGGTACACGGGAAGGCAATGATTGGGAAGGCACAGAAGACGAAACTTTAATCAGAAGCAGCGTCCTTCCCGCTGCAGTACCTAATATACCCAGGAGGCAGAGCGCCGTAAGCCCGTCAGAGCTCACGTTCCGAATAGTCGGAACTACACGTAAAAAGTAGGTTTCCTGGGAGTTGTAGGCAAAGGCTGGGTTGGCGATACCTTTGATGTTGTTGAGACCAATCTCCAGGGAAACCGCCACCGAGAGAAGTAAGGGGCTGAGAAACGTCGGATACTGTGGCGAAGTATCACGACTTTGGTAGGTACCTTGAAAGTGGTCTGTTTCACCTGGCGTGATGAGGAGGCGCGCGGGTCATTCAGACCCCGATGTGTGACAACCAGTTGCTTCACTGGCTCGAAGGAATTGGTGAGTTCCAAGACAATATTGACTCCGATATTCCCGGCAAGACGCCATAAGTATGTAGTTCGTAAGAGTTCAAATGTCTGACTTTCACTCTTGTCCGATTCCTTGCAGGTTGCATCTTGACCCTACTGAAGAGTTCCTCGTGGCAACCGGTAATATTTTGGTAAGGATTTGTTTTATCCAACACAGTTCCATAAAATAATGTCCATATGTAACCTGTTGCTTTCTCCCTTATTCAGGCGCTGAGAGAAAGTATGAAGTCTCGGGGAATAATGCCTCCGGCGGTAAAATTAGGTAAGTCTTTTGTGGTGAGGAGGGTTCCCCTTGTTAGTCCCTTGTTTCACCTTGCTGTCCTTTTGTTTCCCCTTAGGGGCCGGGGTTCGGCTAGGATGAAGTGGAAGCTGCGCCGACCCGTGAAGAAGAATAGTACCCCCGGTGGTAAAATCAGGTAAGTCTATGGGGGGTATTCCTCTGTGTATTCCCTTGGCTCACCTTGCTGTTCTTGTCTTCTCCTTAGGTGCCGGAGTGCGGCGGTAACATGCAGGAGGATGCGGTGAAATGTGAAGATGCTGCGAAGGCCGGTGAGTTCAGCGCGGCGCTGCAGCAGGTGAGGCGACGCGCATAAAATAACTTCTTTCTTCCAGCTCGAAGGCGCGATGGATCGGGAATTCAGGAAAGGATCAAAGGTATTGCTCTTGTTCTAACCTTTTCTCCTTCTTTCTCCCTTCTTCTAGGAGCTCCAAACTCGAGGCGGGCGTGGCAGAAGACTGGATGCAGACTTGCAGGTACGGTGAGCGTTACGCTGCTGGATGCAGAATAACGCGAAGCAAGTGCTGCTCTTCGGGCGTGGTTTAAATAGCCTCCAAAGTAGTCCCAGGTAAGTATTCCTCCCCAGCCCCAGCCGAGTAAAAAAATAGTCCCTAGGTAAAATAGTCCCTTCCAAGCCTTGTTTGGCTTGGAGCTCTTGCAGCATGGTCTGCATCAGGTACGTTTGCAGCATGGTCTGCATCAGGTAAGTTTTAATCTATGAGCCTGGCGCCTATGGCGCCAAGACTGACTCTCCATATGAGCCTGGCGCCATAGGACTGCACCCAAATAGCCCCTAGCAGGGGTTGTTGGGTTTGCTTGGGGTAACTTGAAGCCTGCTTCCAGGGTTGCTGGACTTGGTCTGGGTCCCCGGGGGTAGGCATCATGACAGCACTCCCCCCCAAGGCCCCTCCTAAAGTAATTCTTCCTGTGTTTCGGTTTGTCTGGGAAATTTCGGTGGAATTTTTTCACCAATCAGGGTGCATGAACATGGTCACTAGGTTCCCATGACCTTTCCTGTGGTCCGTAACCTTTCCAGTCGATTAAATAAAAAAGTTTTGACTTTATCAGCTTGGAGTCCAGGATGTTCTTAACTTCAAATTCGGGTTCTCCGTCTACAAGGATAGGGTCTGGTGGCTTGGTTATTCTTGTCCCTGGTTGTACTGGCTTCAAAAGTGACACATGAAAGACGGATGAATTTGCATATTAGCAGGTAAGTCCAACTTGACAGCCACCGGGTTCATAATGTCCTTAATACAGTAAGGTCCCAAATATCTGGGGTTAAAGGTCCGTGTTCCCTTTAGAGGTATATTTTTTGTGGCTAACCATACTTGTTCCCCTATTTGGTATTGTGGAGAATCACTTCTATGTCGAACAGCATCTTTCTTGTATTTTTCTTTCGCCTGTTTTAAATGTGTAGTTGCTTCCTTAAAGGCTTGTGTAATCATAGCGTGCAGATGGTCCACTACGGGCATTTCTAAGTCTTGGGGTGAGTCAAGGTCTGAGGTTCGAGGATGGTGCCCATATAAGGTATAAAAGGGGCTTTGTCCAGTTCCAGAGTGTACTGAATTACTATATGCATATTCGGCAATCCAAAGAATGTCTTTCCAATTACTCTCCATCTGATGTAACATACAACACAGGTATTGTTCAAGAGTCTGGTTGGTCCTCTCCGTTTGACCATCGGTTTGGGGCTGGTGACTGGTCGATAACCTCACATCGATTTGCGCCAATTGACAGCATTTTTTCCAAAAATGAGAAATGAATTGACTGCCCCGGTCAGAGACCAATACGGACGGAAATCCATGTATGCAAACAATTTTTTCGAGGAATTCTTTGGCCAGGATTGAGGCTGAAGGTAGTCCTTTTAAAGGAATAAAGTGGGCCATCTTGGAAAAAAGATCCACAATAGCTAGAATGGTGTTAAACCCATTACAAGGAGGTAGATCGGTAATAAAGTGTAACGATAAGGTGTGCCATGGTGTAGACGGAATGTCTAAAGGTTGTAAGAGTCCAGCTGGTTTTTTCTTTTGACTTTTGTTTTGGGCGCAAATGCCACAAGACATCACAAATGATTTAATATCCTTTCGCCAGGTGGGCCACCAGAATTGTCTTTTAATTTTAGCTTCAGTTTTTGCAATACCTGGGTGCCCCTCCATTAGGGTATCATGATAACGGGAAATGACTAGCTCTTGTAGTTCCTTGTGTGGCAGAAATAGCCACCCTTGGTAATAAGGCAGATCAGTGGTGACAGAGTAGTCCGGGCCTTTCTTTACCCAGTCCTGCATGGCTGTAGGATCAAAGAGTTGCTGGGTCTTTACCTGAATGTCCTCTAGTGTCTGTAGAGTAGTCATGCCAAGAATCCTTTGTTCGGAAATTATAGGTACTGGTTCTGGGTTCACTTCTGCCTCTCCCATCCCTATTCGGGATAAGGCGTCTGCTTTACCATTCTTACAACCTGGTTGATAGGTTATCACAAAATCGAACTCGGCAAAGAACAATGCCCATCTGAGTTGACGTGACGATTGGGCCTTGGCTGTTTTTAAATACTGTAAGTTCCGGTGATCGGTGATCACAGTAATGGTATGCCTGGCACCGAGAAGATAGTGCCGCCAAGCCTTGAAGGCAGATTTAATGGCTAATAACTCCTTGTCAGTAACCGCATAGTTTAACTCGGGTGCCGAGAACTTTCTGGACCAAAATGCTACTGGGTGAAGCTGGCCAGTTTCAGGGTCCTTTTGAGACAGGACAGCTCCCATGGCTAGATCCCATGGCTAGACTGGATGCATCAGTTTCCACTATGTATGGAAGTTCAGGGCGCGGGTGCTTTAACACAGGTGCAGACGTGAATTTCGCTTTCAGCTCTTGGAAGGCATTTTCAGCTTCTTCAGTCCACATAAAGCGTTTATTTTTTCACAAGAGTGCTGTGATGGGATGTACGACATGTGAAAAATCTGGGATGAATCTGCGGTAGAAATTGGCAAAGCCGAGCATGTTTTGTACTCCTTTAACTGAACTTGGTGATGGCCACTTAAGGATTGCTTCCACCTTTCGTGAGTCCATTCGGACTCCCTTTGGGGTCAGGAGAAACCCAAGGAATTCAACTTCTGTGGCATGAAAAACGCATTTTTCTAGTTTTGCATATAGTTTGTGCAATTTCTCAAGGACTGCTCGGACGTGCTTCACATGGTCAGATACTGAAGAGGAGTATACTAGAATATCATCGATATACACGACAACACAAACGTCAATGAGTTCACGAAGGACATCGTTCATGAAGTATTGGAAGGCTGCTGGTGCATTGCACAACCCGAAAGGCATCACCTGGTATTCGAATAACCCATACTTAGTGCGGAAAGCAGTCTTCCATTCGTCGCCCTCTTTTACACGCACCAGATGGTATGCCCCCCAGAGATCTAATTTAGTGTATATACAAGCGTCCTTCACTTGGTCTAGTAGTTCAGTGATCAGAGGCAATGGGTATCGGTTCTTAACAGTTATCTGGTTCAATGCGCAGTAGTCTATGCACGTTCTGAGGTCACCTTCCTTTTTGGGTACGAAGAACAAAGCTGAAGAAGCAGGGGACTTGGATGGGCGAATAAAGCCATTGGCAAGGTACTGGTCTAAGTATTGTTGTAGGTGAAGGTTCTCAGGTTCCGTAAGGGCATAGATCCTGCTACAATGGGGTTGTGCACCGGGTATGAGATCGATTTGACAATCGTACGATCTGTGAGGAGGTAAGTTGTTTGCCTGTTCCTTTTGGAAGACATCCTGGAATTCTTGGTATTCTGGAGGTAGTTGCATGACTGCTGTGGTTACTGTGGCCAGGCTTGCGTTCTGATTTTTCTTTGGGTAACAGGTTTGTGCACAATCCGGGAAGGTTATTCTCTTTTCTCGCCAATCAATACAAGGATTATGTGTTTCCAACAAAGGTATCCCCAGTATTATTTGGAACTGTGGGGCTTTGATTAGATCAAACACAATAGTCTCTCGATGCCCATCCTGACCCAATAGTGTCATCTCTGCAGTGGAATGAGTTACAGGCCCAGAGGCAATTTTAGTTCCATCCACTGTGGTGATGACATCTGAGGTGGTTTTTCGGCAGAGAGGTAGATTCATCCTGGAAGCCAATTCATAGTCCACATAGTTTCCTATGGCCCCGCTATCAATGTATGCCCTTACTGCGTGCATACGCGATGGCTGCCCTGAATCTACGAGGACCATTGGTATGATGAAATGCGAGGTCTGAGTATCCTTCTTCAAGCTCAGCAAGCGGACCTCTACGCTTGTCGGGCGTGGTCGTTTCCCTAGTCTGACTCCATATAGCTCTTATCAGCAGCTCCTACCACCTTCTTGGGTGGTTTTACAGGGCAATCCCGTAGAAAATGTCCAGAAGTTCCATAATATAGACACAATTGCATTTGCCGTCTCCTTTCTCTTTCCTTCTGGGTTAAGGGTCCTTTAACCCCTCCGATTTGCATGGGTTCTGATGCATCTGCTCCTTTGGGGTTAGCGTGGGTTTGGACCAACACCCGATTCTCAAACTTGGCGCGATCAGCCTTTCTGTTCTGAAGTCTGTGATCTAACTGGACCACTAAGTCTATATATTCAGCGCAGTCTTGAGGTGGGTTCACGACTTGAGCCAAGACATCCTTGAGTTCTCCTCGAAGCCCTCGATGAAATAACGTGATTCGTTTTGCCTCAGGCCATCCAGTTTCCACTATTAACCTATTAAAGGTTGCGATGTAGGATAGAAGGTCCTGGTTACCCTGTCGTAGGGACAAAAGTTCGTTATCCAGGGCCTGTCCTTGGGAGTGCCGGGCAAATAGTCTTTCCATGCTAGCTTGAAAGCCCTGACAATCCCGAAGAATTCGGTCATCCTGAGTAACTAGTGGAATTGACCAATCAGCTGCACTGCTGCTGAGATATGACAATACAAAGGCTACCTTGGCTTGATCGTTTGGGAAGGCTCCAGGTCTGCATAAAAAGTGCAAGCGGCATTGGTTCATAAACACGCGAACCTTTTGGGATCTCTGGCAAAGTGTTCGGGTGGGGCTAATGGAATATGTCCTGGTAGGTTTATTTGCACAGGGTTACTCGATAACACAGGAGCCAGATTTCCCCCGGAACCAGGTAGGGGTGCTTGTCCAGCCTGGATTTGCAATAGTTGCCTAGCAAGATCATCAGTTCGCTCCTTTGACAAAATCAGTTCTCTCCTAAGAGCATTGGTTTCTTGACGGGCGGAATGCACTTCAGCCCTCAGTTCCCCTAGTAGTTGGGCCAATTGGTCAGTCTCTGAGGTATCCATAATGCCCGGGTGGGAATTTGTGGGGTAGTCTTTGCGTTCTGTTACGCTCACCTGGCTCCCACAGAGGCATCGATCTGAACTGGACTGCTGCGTTCTCCACCAATGTGACGCCTAAGGCCGAGATGACGGACTGGACTGGCCCACCTAGCTTCCTTCGCTTGGCCCGTAGGAATATTCTTCTCCAAGTGGAGAAAGGGAATTTACCACCCGTGGAGTTGAGCGTAAATCCCCCCACCCCGCTGTTCTCCCCACTGATCACCTTGGATGTTCCCTCTTATAGTCTCACCTGATGATTTGAAAAGATGAGCTCTCCATCCTGCATTGAGCGCAGGGGCGCGTAGATAACCAGTTGCTTCACTGGCTCGAAGGAATTGGTGAGTTCCAGGACAATATTGACTCAGATATTCCCGGCAAGGCGCTGTAAGTATGTAGTTCGTAAGAGTTCAAATGCCTGACTTTCACTCTTGTCCGATTCCTTGCAGGTTGCAGCTTGACCCTACTGAAGAGTTCCTCGTGGCAACCGGTAATGTTCTGGTAAGGATTTGTATTATCCAACACAGTTCCATAAAATAATGTTCATATGTAAGCTGTTGCTTTCTCCCTTATTCAGGCGCTGAGAGAAAGTATGAAGTCTCGTGGAATAATGCCTCCGGCGGTAAAATTAGGTAAGTCTTTTGTGGTGAGGAGGGTTCCCCTTGTTAGTCCCTTGTTTCACCTTGCTGTCCTTTTGTTTCCCCTTAGGGGCCGGGCTTCGGCTAGGATGCAGTGGAAGCTGCGCCGACCCGTGAAGAAGAATAGTACCCCCGGGTGGTAAAATCAGGTAAGTCTATGGGGGGTATTCCTCTGTGTATTCCCTTGGCTCACCTTGCTGTTCTTGTCTTCTCCTTAGGTGCCAGAGTGCGGCGGTAACATGCAGGAGGATGCGGTGAAATGTGAAGATGCTGTGAAAGCCGGTGAGTTCAGCGCGGCGCTGCAGCAGGCGAGGCGACGCGCATAAAATAACTTCTTTCTTCCAGCTCGAAGGCGCGATGGATCGGGAATTCAGGTAAGGATCAAAGGTATTGCTCTTGTTCTAACCTTTTCACCTTCTTTCTCCCTTTTTCTAGGAGCTCCAAACTCGAGGCGGGCGTGGCAGAAGACTGGATGCAGACTTGCAGGCACGGTGAGCGTTACGCTGCTGGATGCAGAATAACGCGAAGCATGAGCTGCTCTTCGGGCGTGGTTTAAATAGCCTCTAAAGTAGTCCCAGGTAAGTATTCCTCCCCAGCCCCACCCGAGTAAAAAAATAGTCCCTAGGTAAAATAGTCCCTTCCAAGCCTCGTTTGGCTTGGAGCTCTTGCAGCATGGTCTGCATCAGGTAAGTTTGCAGCATGGTCTGCATCAGGTAAGTTTTAATCTATGAGCCTGGCGCCAGGACTGACTCTCCATATGAGCCTGGCGCCATAGGCGCCAGGACTGCTCCCAAATAGCTCCTAGCAGGGTTTGTTGGGTTTGCTTGGGGTAACTTGATGCCTGCTTCCGGGGTTGCTGGACTTGATCTGGGTCCCCGGGGGTAGGCATCATGACACTTGCACTCCTGGAAGTAGCAGTGATGTAAAGAATGTTGCTGCTGAAGAAAACAAGCTGTACTCATCCTGGTTAGCGGCCAAGTTGTCAGAACCTTTCCCGAAGAAGTAGTTACTCTCCCTTTTCCTTCTCTTTGCTGTCGTTCTTTGCTCATTTTGATGTTCCATATTCCCCAGCAGTGTGATTTTCATTACAGTGCTATTTCAAGGCACCACATGTGCAGGGCTGTGCAAAGTGACAAGGACACACTCCAATCCAGTCTGGCGGAAGCTGGGCATATGCTCTGAATCCGCAGGCCCACCACAGATCAATAAGTACTGCTGTCCACTGTGCCAGCGCCACGTTCTACAAAACCTTGGCGCAGCCTGAATTTGCTCCCAGGAAAATGAGCCCATTTGACCTGAAATACAAAGGGAATTGTATAAAGCTCCTTATTTCAACTGGTTGATGTTTTTCAGGTAACCAAGTTAAGACATGAACATACTTTCCCCAAATACCTCACCATTTTGCATTAACCTTGGCTACAACATTTTGCTCAAAACCCACCAGGCCTTCAGCACGAAATTGCATTATTCCCCCCTTGCATTTGTCCTCATACTCCACTGCTCGCTCTATCCACATTAACAGTCTAGTATGACACCAGGGAATACTTTTTCCTTCTTTAGTTGTGCATTGTTTTCTTTAATGATCCTCTATTTCAAATTCTCCATCTTCATATCTTATCACTTTGTGCTTCGTCTCGTAATTTTGGAGCATTTGTGTTAATTTCACATAAGTATCCTCATAAACATTTTCCCCTTCATCCACTCAGTGAACAGCTACTTTGTTTCCCTGGAACATACTTCGCGTTCTACCAAGAGACAGGTGCATCAGGCATCCAGCTTCCTTATAGGACATAGCCTGGGGCAGAAGAACCTTGGACATCCCTACCATGTGTGGAATGAGGAAGCACACGTAGCATGTGCCATTTACTCTCTCCCTTCCCACACGCATCATCAAATTATACCAGACATTGGGCCTCATAACGACCTTGGCGTCCCCGCTGTATGAACAGTGCCGGTAATGTTCCGGCAGCGTTCATACCGGGCCGCCACATTATGAGTTTGCTCGCGGGTGGCGCTATGCACGTCTGGTCTGGCCAGATGTGCACACTGGCACCCGCGAGCAGACCAGCATGCTAACAATGGACCCGTCATAAACGGGTCCGTTGTTAGCATCCTCCCCATTCCCTATAGGGGCTCAATAGGAATGGGGACGTACCGGGTCTGGGTCCCGAAAATGGGAATTACCAGGCTTGCAAAAGTCCGAATGGCCTGGTAATTCCCTTTTTTCGGGACCCGGACACAAGTTTGGAGGTAGCCATGCCGGTAATGACGGCATGACTACCTCCAAACTCATAATGAGGTCCATTGACTATTAATGAACTATGCTCTTCCTCAGTGTCGTGGTGGATGCCCTCCTCATTTATCACACTCTTCCTTCCCATTTTTCTTTTTGCATTCAATTGCGTTTTTTTTTTCTTTGAAGAACATGTAAAATAAAAACAACTATCCTATACTAAAACATATTAACATCATAACACTACATCATAACACTCCAAAAACTTGAGAATGTATTTTTCCTGGTCATCCTTTTTATGTACAACCCTCTTCTGCTCCCTCTTTTGCTGATTTCTGAAAAAATCTCAATGCAGTTAGATGATGAAAGGAGAATTCGGTAATACTTCCCATCATGTTGTGCTTTGGGAGACAATACTTTTGTCTCTGCGAATGTCGGTTAAATAGACCCATCCGCTGTGTCCCTTTAGCTTAACTGCTGTTGGTGTTGAGTAGACGACAGTATGCAGACCAGTGAAACGTTCCTCTTTCTACTTCCTTATATGGTTTCTGACGAGTACTTTGTCTCCTGGAAAAAGAGGATCCGCTGTTGGAAAGTGTCCGTTCTCATCACTTGCTCAATCACATTAATTTTTATGCCTTTTCTGTAATGATATGTATTGAAGAGACTTTCTGTGTTCTTTAGGATACTCAACAAATTCCCCTCCCAGAGTAGCAGAAGTAGAGTGTCCATCAGAGATGGTACATGACGGTGGATTTGGCGCATGCATTCTTCGCCCTGTAATGAAGAGTCAAGTGATGAGCTCCTCCAGGTGTATTTCTTAAAGCGTATAAATCAAGCGGCAAGCAGTGCACCCATGACTTTTCAAGCATCTGCATAAGCTTTGCCAGTCAGCAGTTCATTCATCTTTTCTACCAAACCGTTGGCTTGAGGATGGTAAACCCGGCATAGTTTATGCCTAATCCCGAGGAGAGTTGTAATTTCCTTAATTAATTTTTTAGCGAAGTGCTGCCCATTATCAGAGCAAATTTCATCTGGAATTTCCCACCTCAAGGTACAGCTCCCTCACCGGAATTTACTGCTGAGCGGGCATCGTTATAGGCACGGGGACATGCCTCAAACCAATGTGAGAATGGACACACCACTACTGGCAGGTACTTGTATGAAGTACACCTCTCTTGCATATCTAGGTAATCAATATGCAAGTGCCGGAAGCGGCCCTCAGGTTGCGGCAAGTTCCCTATACAATTCTGAGTGTATGACCTGGTAGGTACTTCTGGCACACCATACAATTGTTCCCATATTCGGACACCAGTTCATACAGTTTTGGCACAACCCAGTCTTCACTTATCCCTGCAGCCTATGCACTTTCGATACATGGGAAGGATAGTGAAGCTGTTCCAATGCCAATTGCAACAATTTCCTTGGCATAAAAACTTTTCCTGTGCTATCATGTCGCAAAACCAGATCAGTCGGAGACAGAGAGCACCCTCGTCTCTTCCACAGATCTTTTTCAGCATCTGATGCTTCTCCTTGCAGCTCAATTATTTGTAAAATTGGAATTGCATTAAAACATTCTGGCAGTGCATTTGTTTCTTTGCTCACTTTCAATACTGCTGTTAGGGGTATTTTTTTCTTCCTCACCAGGGTACAGCACATGTGATCCCTCTGGCAGATATGCTGCTTCTTTTTCTGCTCTGTCTGCTCTTTCATTTCCTAGTGAGATGAAACCTAGCCCTCCTTTATGGACTTTGTACTTTATTAATGCTAATTCTACTGGGAGTGGTAACATTTCCAATAGTTCTCTCAACAATGCTGTATGTTGAACAGGAGTACTGTCACTTCTTTTAAACCCTCTTCTTTCCCATCTTGCTAGTTCTGAGTGTACTGTGGAGGTGACATGAGCTGAGTCTGAGAAGATGTTTACTGCTTGGCCTTCAGACATGCTTAGTGCTTCAATTAGAGCAACTAATTCAGCTGCCTGTGCAGAGTAATGATTTGGCAATCGTGTTTGTGAGTACACTATCAACTCCTAGCCCTTTTGCACTCCCCTTCCATACCACACTACTGCACACCCTGAGTGCCTCTGTTCTGTGGTTTTATCAATGCTGTAACTTCTGTCCATGGAGATCATATTCCACCCTTTGATCACTTCTTCCTTAACTAAGGGGTTACCTTCGCTCCTGTCAATTACATGCTACACAGTCATGCACATAGTGTCATGCATGGAAGACATGTTACCTCTCGACCTGGAACACCGTCTTTACACATAACGGGTTATGCTCATAGAACTGCTAAGCCTTTCTATTCTAAATGGAGGTTGTTTGATATCTTGCCTGAAAAACAATGTTTGCATTATTCACGTCGTTGAATTCACGTGATTCAGGGTACTCATGTGTGTTACTGCATTACGTTCATAAGCAGCGTGGAGAAGTCGCTCGCTGCTTCTGTTTGAACCAACATGGCGTTTGGTAGCTGAAACCTTGATCTGCGTCATCACATCTCTTCAGTTACATCTTTGGCTTACCCCTGCGTGTTACTTCCACACGCAAACTCCTGGAGCTGCATTCAAGAAATTACGGCAGCTTTTCCTGTTCACGTGTATCTTTCTACACGCTACCTTCGGCAGCCGTCCATTAGAAGACCAACGGACGGCTTTTCCTTCACACGTCAGTTCTGGCAGCCCTGTTTGCGTTTACTTCAGTCGCGTGTATAAACACACGCGGGTTCCTGATATCTTCATGTGCTGCTTTCCTGGCTGTGTGTAAGTTTGTCACGTGTAAAACCACACGTGGTTTCCTGAACTCTTCAAGCGCAGCTGTCCTGGTTGCATGTACTTTTTCACGTGTAAAACTCCACGTGGTTTCCTGAACTTTTCAAGTGCAGCTGTCCTGGCTGCGTGTACTTTGTCGCGTGTAAAAACACATGCGGATGTCTGAAATCTTCACATGCTGCTTTCTTGGCTGCGTGTAAGTCTGTCGCATGTAAAATCTCACGCGGTTTCCTAAACTCTTCAAGTGCGGCTTTCCTGGCTGCGTGGAAATTGGTCGCGTGTAAAACTGCATGCGGTTTTCTGAACTCTTTAAATGTGCAATTCCACACGCAAGTTGTGCTTCACTTTGGATTTAATCCCTGGCACCTGTGATGAGATAACAGGTGGACTTCAATTCATCATTTCTGTTCTACGTGGGAAAGGAAGTATTGCCGACAACTGTTTATTTGAAGGTGATTGTGCACAGTACTTTGGACGCGATCCTGTGGTGCACCAACCCGGTATCTAGCGCGAGCCTCGTGCCGTTCGGGATAAGTTTCCCTTACTAACCATCCCTCCTTTTGTTGTTGTTTCAATTCCTGGATTCCTTCAGAGACTTGTTGGCGGAGCCTCCAGTTCTAAGTCTACAGGTTAGTGTTGTACTAGGTGCTATTGCTGTGCTATTAGTGAGAGTTTAAGTTGGGACACTTTCTCATTATACTTTATTGTATCCTAGGCTGACTTCCAATGATGTTCCCACGCCCTTTCCAGTGATCCCCCTGTCTGCCTGTTTTATTAGTCAGAGAATTGTATCATTTGGAAGGTCTATTTTTGACTTCCCTACTTTCAAGCCGTGTGATTCATCAAGGATCCGGAAGAGCCCTACCAATTGTATCCTTTATGGTTACCTGTATCCTTTTTCATAAGATACTTGGGTGATTTATGACACATAGTCACCTTCTTCTATTTTTTCTACAATGAACTCTGCTGGGATCATTGTTCAGCACATCACCACTTCTATTGCTGTGTTGGTTAGTATTACCTCATACTCTGAAGATCTCTGGGTAGTCAGTGTTGATTTTGTTTTCTCCAGTATTGCAACTAATGCATGTTCCACGTACAGAACTACTAGGCACCCCATGGTTACTGTGGAAGCCTTTTCAATAGCAAATATAGCAGCAGCAAGTGCCTGCTCACATGGGAAGTGTCCCTGCATCCGATGACCCACTGTAATATAAGCGTGGCTTATGTCCCTGACCCTTTTTCTGTGTCAGTACTGCTGTCATTACTTTTCCATCTGAATGTAAAAACAAGTGACATTTTTGCTGGTAATTGGGAGTTGCTAACACTGGTGCATGCGCTAGTTCATTTTTCAACTCATAATTCTTGCCCATTTTGCCCCCGTCTGTTTTATGTGTATTTTGTTTTTCTGCGTTTCTTTTAGTGCTTGTAACAATGGCCTGGTGTTATGAAATCCCTGCGTTTGACTTCCAGTCAGTCCGCTCGCTTTTCAGCTTCTCCGTTATCGCAACGCTGGTGGTTACCATGGAGACGTGGAGTCACAGCCTCCCAGGATCATGATGGTCATGTGACGTATCAGTCACTACTACAGCCAGTGTACGGGATATGGAACAGCTACATCGGAATGTCCGTTTGCACCTCCTCCGCTCTCAGGTGTGTGCGAAGAAACATGCAGAGGCATGCCGTTCTCCTGCCTGTGCCTATTGTCCTGGCATGAAAGTTTGGTTATCTACCCGTAATCTGAGAATTCCTGGGAAAAAATCTTTGCTGCCCAGGTACGTCGGCCCCTACGAAGTCTTGGCTGTTGTCAACCCCGTCACGGTGCGACTGTCCCTGCAAGCTACCTGGCGGATACACCTGGTGTTTCATGTGTTCTTGATCAAACCCTGCCTCCCGGGTACTCGCCTTTCCCGCCGCCCTGCCCCTGTATTGGTTGACGGGAGGAATTTGAGGTGTGTGCCATCCTGGACGTTAAGCTGTCTAGGGGTACTGTCTACTACCTGGTGGATTGGAATGGCTACGGTACGGAGGACCGCACGTAGGAACCGCTGTCTCACTTGCATGCTCCTGCCTTCTTGCAGGCCTTTCATGCTGCCTGGCAGTTGCCGTGGCCTTTGCAGCTGGATACTGTTATGAAATCCCAGCGTTTGACTCCCAGTCAGTCCGCTCGCTTTTCAGCTTCTCCGTTATGGCAACACTGGTGGTTACCATGGTGACGTGGAGTCACAGCCTCCCAGGATCATGGTGGTCATGTGACATATCAGTCACTACTACGGCGGGGTAGGCTCTGCCCCCACGCACATTCAAATAAGCTCGGATAGAACAGAACGCTGCTTCTGATTAGCGTTTACCTTACCATAGACTTTCTATCCTGGGTACTTTTTGATCTGACTACAGAACGTCCCCTGACTACTCTCATGGCGACCCTTATTGGATTTGGTTACCTCACTGTTCGGCCGCAGTTCCGCCTACTTATCGAACATTTTCGCCCTTTGGCGTTCTTTGCTTTTCTGCTTTGGGAAAAGCACTTCTTCGCTGTTCAGATGTCTCGGTCTGTCCAAACAGCCGCCAGAATCAGTGTACTGACTCCCTCCACCGCAGCTCCAACAACCAGTCTTCCCGATTCCACAAGCCTCTTACCTGCAACTCCTCAGTACGAACATCGGGCTCCAACTGGCAGCAGTTCTACCTTCCCACGGAAACTGTAGTTGGCGTCCCCTCTGCCGTACCAACGGTATTACTGTTTCTTTCTAAGGGTAAGATTGTTTCCTTCATTTCTGCTTCTTGCTCTGAAGAACGGATATACATCTTCCATCCAGTACTCTTGCATTTGTTACCATATGAGACTCAAATTGGTCTTCATCCTTGGGATTCTTCTGATCTTTGTTATGGACTGTTCTGTTCATCTTGGATTTTCGACTACCGCTCCACGTTATTGTTGTGCACTCCTGAACGCTATCCCGATCAGTGCACCATCTCGAAACTAGTTGCATCCCTCGTGCCGTCCAGGGTAGCCTCCTGTACTAACTTCCTATTTTTATTTTATCCTGCTTTTTGGATCCTACTCCAAACTATTCTGCTCTTAGGGTAAGCCTCAAGATAGTTGTGCAATCTTTGGGTTACATACAGTAATCCTGGGGATTAACGTAAATTCTCTTTCCTCTCAGTTTTGTGGCTGAGCAACGCCCCGACCTGTACGGCTAGTGGTGAGTAACAAAATCAGAAGCCTAGAAAAAAGTGACGATGGAGCCATCAGAAACAATGGCAGAGATTCTACGACACATTGTGGAGTTGAGGATGGAAATGTCTACCATGAAATATGAGTTTCAACAACGGATAAATGAAATACAATCCATAATAGCTGCTCCTCCTATGCAGAAGGAAGCGTCAGGGGCATCCGCTCCTGCTACGGGTTTTCCAACACCCAGTCAGGAGACACCCTCTGTAGTGCTTTCAGCACAATTCCTATTCGCTCCCCCAGAACAATTTTTGGGGGATCCTAAGAACTATAGAACATTTGTGAATCAGTGCAAATTGCACTTTCTGTGTCACCCTACGTCCTTCCCCAGATCCACCACAAAGGCAGCGTTTGTCCTGTCACATTTAGGTGGTATGCCGCTGCTTGGGCCAACCCTCTGTTAGAATCAAACAGCCATGTACTGTACAACTGTGATGCCCTCCTGGACACCATGAGCCGGGTTTTTGACACCAGGTATACTACATAAACTTCTGACCTCGAGCTGCTCAAGCTACGACAGGGATCCGCACCATTGCTTTCTTATTTGGCATGGTTTAATCAGTTAGCAGCGGAAACCAATTGGCTAGAAGAGAATAAATCAGTGGTTTTTTACCAAGGCCTTTCTGAGGAATTAAAAGACACGCTTTCCACGGTGCCTGTAGTGCCTACCATTTTCAGTGAACTCTTAGATATGGTTCTCGAAATAGACGCACGTAGGGCAGAACGCGAAGGGGAGAAGCGACTGTTACGCTCACCTGGTATCCATGGGGACGCCCTTATGCCCTGGTTGCCGGATTCACCCTGGACGTTCCCAATTCAGGACGACGTCTTCTATGGCGGGCGGGCCTGAAAACACAGGAGGACTGGATTTAGGAACAGATTTTGTTTCCTCCCGCCAGCCCCTTGGACTCGACCTGATGGCCCCCTCCTCACCTTGTTATGATGTCTGGCGTGCTCTCTATCCTGCCTTCTGTGCAGGGGCGCGTAGTTTTCTGCGGGTTGAAGCGACCGAGTTAACTTCACTGGTGCCAACCCATTCAAGTGTCTTTAGGGAGGTAAGTCTGGTTATAGCAGTCTTTAAATGTCTTTGGTTTCCTTTCTTGCTATTAATGTCTTTTCTTGTTGTTTCCCCTTAGGTGTACGGAGGTTCAGTGGGTGCGCTGCTTGGTTCAGGCTCATGCCGTGATTATGGACGCAGGAGCTTATGATGGATGGTAGGTTAAGCGTGAAGTGCGGCGCAGTAATGTCTTTTCTTGCTAACCTGTATTCTTCATTCCTGTTCAGGTCGCAATGGTCTTTCTATGTCAGGAACCGTCGGATGCGTCCCTTTCGGACTTCCTAGTCCCTGACACATCGAGGCCTACACTCAGCAGTACTACCATCATGGCCAACAGACACAGAACATTGTTTACCAGCTTCCGCGTCGGACGTAGCACACTCTATAAAGAAGCCATGCCCCCGCGGGCCCGCGCGTCTCAACGCTACCGCTTGCAGTGGCTAGATGTGCGTTGCCGTAGTTCGCTCTCGCTGACTACCTGTTCCCGGTTCCTGGACCCTTTGTTCTTCCTCCTTCAGTCCCTTCCTTTCCTTACCTCCTGTATCCTGGACCCCCGTGTACCCGTCTCGAGTACACATCATTATTTCCTGGATTTCCCGGACATACTGAACGTTCCAGGAGTCGAAGTGCCTTCACACTCTGCGACCCGAAGAAGCCCACATGGGGCTGTACAAGACCCGGACTGTACGCAACAAAACTCCTTCAAGGAGCTCCAGTAAACAACAGCAACCGGTGAGAAGGGGAGAAACCTGTGACAGATTGAGACGCCAGTGAACCAAAATAGACACAGACATGGAGGCGGCGCTTCAAGATCTTATGCGCGGCATGCAGGAGTTAACAACGGAAGTGCAGAATCTTAAGGCTGAGAACGCCACGCTAAAATAATTAGTCTTGTCCAGAGATTCTGCAACCAAGGAAAGTGTATTGTTGGGCGGAGTAGTTGATAAATACGATGGTTCTTCAAAAACCCTTCGCGGATTCCTTGACTCGTGTTTAGTCCATTTCACCTTCAAGCCCTACTACTTCTCCACCCTCAGGGCAAAGATGAGCTTCATGATTTCGATCTCTCTGGGAATGCTTTGACTTGGGCCACGCCCTTAGTTAATTCTGGGGATGCCCTCCTGGATGACTACGACAGATTCGTACAGGCTCTAAAGACCATGTTTGACCGCCGAGAACAGGTCTATAGTGGCCAGGAACGCCTACTAGATTTCCAACAAGGTTCCCAAGATATGCTGACATATGTGACACGCTTTAAGCAATTGGCCAAAGAAGCAGATTGGTCCTCAGAAGCCTGCTTTACCCTTTTTCGAAGAGGACTAAATGAAGAGATAAAAGATGAGCTAGCCAGAGTGGCTCGTCCAGGCACATTCCAGGCTCTCATGGATCTCTCTCTACAGATAGACTTCCGTATCCAGGAACGGAAGGCAGAGAAGAAGAAGACCAGAACGTCCTTCCAAAAGACCTCCATGGAAACTTCCTCGAAGGCTGAGCACGCTCCTACCCATGCTAATGAACCTGAACCCATGCAACTCGGGGCCTTCCGCGGACCCATATCCCCACAAGAAAGAATGAGACGGATTCATACCGCCTTTGTATGCATTGTGCCTCAGATAAACACCTAGTGAGAGAGTGTCCATTAGCCCCTCCACGGCGTTCGGGAAACGCCAGCTCCCGATCCTAGATGGAGCACAGCTTCGGGAGAGAGATGTTTGCTCCACGTCTATTCCATCCTTGAATTCTCCTGGACAAAATAATCTTGTGGTTTTACAGGCCTTTCTATCGCCATCCAAGAACGAAACCTACCCCATTTTGGCATTGGTGGATTGTGGAGCCATGGGGACATTTATAGATCAAGATTGGGTCACTGCCCACCACATTCCTTATGAAACTCGAGGCATAACGCAACCTGTAGAGGCGATTGACGGAAGACCCCTTTCTTCTGGACCCATAACTCTACAAACCCAGAAGTTGCAACTCTCGATAAATCACCATCGAGAGTCGATGAAGTTTGACATCATTAAGTCTGCTCATTACCCAATGGTGCTGGGTATGCCCTTGTTACAAAAGCACAACCCATACATCAACTGGGCAGCAGGTTCCTTGTTCCTGGGTTCAGAGCATTGTATATCTCATTGTCTATCCCTGGATTCCTCACCGACATCTTCTGGAGGTACACCGTCAGACCAGCAAATGCCATTCACGGTCTCAAATATCCTCCAGGTTCCTAGGGCCTATCAGGACTACACCTATGTGTTTTCAACTGCTATAGTTCAGGCCCTACCACCTCACCGACCTGAAGATTGTGCTATTGACACAGAACCCTCCGCCGTGATTACCTTTGGAAGAATGTTCATTTTATCCGAACCGGAAAAGAGAGCCCTCCGTGAATATTTGGATACCAACCTTGAAAATGGCACTATACGACCCTCCAAATCACCAGCAGGAGCTTTGATGTTTTTCGTTCCTAAAAAAGACACCAAGGAGCTTAGGCCTTGTCTCGATTATCGCGGGTTAAATCAGTGCACCCTGAAGGACCGCTACCCTTTGCCCTTAATCTCAGACATCCTGGAAGCAGTGAGAGGAGCTGTAGTCTTTACCAAACTGGATCTCAGAGGTGCCTACCATCTGATCCGTATTAGGGAAGGAGATGAATGGAAAACGGCCTTTAGAACGCCCTTTGGTCACTTTGAGTACCTCGTCATGCCCTTTGGGCTCGCCAATGCTCCAGCAATCTTCCAACGTTTCATGGATCGGGTGTTCTCTGATATGCTGTTCATCTTCATTATAGTGTACCTGGACTATATCGTAATATTTTCTAAGGACCATCTTCAGCATGAAGGGCAAGTTAAGGCAGTATTACAGCGGTTACGTGAACACCATCTCCTGGCTAAACTCGAGAAATGCCTTTTTCACGTCTCTACTGTTCACTATCTAGGATTCATCCTTAGCTCAGAAGGAATCGGAATGGACCAATCAAAGGTAAAGGCTATACTGTCCTGGCCTGTTCTGACTACTGAGAAGCAGATCCAATCCTTCCTGGGGCTTGCCAATTTTGACCGGAAATTCACACCCTCCTTTTCCGAGATAGTCCAACTGATCATTACATTGTTGAAGAAAGATATTCCTTTTTGCTGGACCACATCCCAAGAGGAGGCACAAGCCCCCATCCTGGCTCAACCTGACATCAATCAACCATTCCTAGTGGAAACAGATGCCTCTAACTACGCCATTGGAGCTGTTCTAAAGCAGGAATTCGAGGATAAATTAGAACATTGCATCGCTTATCTTTCACAAACTCTAACTCCCAGCGAAACCCACTATTCCGTTTTGGAAAAGGAATTGTTAGCCATCCGTCAAGCCTTCACAGAGTGACGTCATCTACTTCTAGGAACAAAACATCCTGTACAAGTCCCTACGGACCATCGGAATCTTCAAGTTTTACAGTCACTGGAATGTAGCAACAGCCGTCAGGCTCGCTGGGCCTTCTTCTTTGCCCAGTATCAGTTCCAGATCCACCATGTCCCTGGAACACAAAACATAATTGCTGACGCCTTATCCCGGCGTCCCAACTATGAAACTCTTGAGGGTCGGTCCTTCCCAAAGATGTTTCCCAACACAATTTTTGTAGCCCAAGCAATCAGCCTCCTGGAAGATGTTCGGATACAAACCCAGTCCTCTGACTTCTGGAAGGAATTTACAGGGAAGAAAATCGCTGGAGTCTAAAAACTAAGGAAGGGTATCTGTTTAAGGATAACAGCCTGGTCATCCCCACACAGAAACTACAACAAAGGATCATAAATCTCTGCCACGATACCCTTCACTCAGGACATCGCGGCGTCACCAATACCCTCCGTCTGATACAGAGACAATTCTGGTGGCCAAGAATGAAGACTGATGTTCAGCTGTATATCTAAGCCTGTGCAGTCTGCAATCAAAATAAACATGATAATAAGAAGCCGGCGGGTCTCCTACTTCAACCTTCGTTACCGACAAGACCTTGGCTAGTCATTTGCTACAGATTTCATAGTAGAATTACCCCCTTCCAGGGGATACACGACCATCATGGTCACCATTGATTTATTAACTCACATGGTCCATTTTACTCCACTGTATAAACTACCATCTTCATCAGAACTTGCTGGAATCTTCCTGGAACACATTTTCTGACTTCATGGACTCCCCTCCAAGATTATTTCAGACAGAGGGCTCCAATACATTTCTCAGTTTTGGAAACACTTATGCCGAATACTAGGTATCCAACGTGCCCTCTCCTCTGGTTATCATCCACAGACCAAAGGAGCAATGGAACGGGTGAGCCAAACTCTAGAACAGCATGTCTGTTGCTTCACTACTAAGGTACAGGACAATTGGTCACTCCTAATACCCTAGGCTGAATTCGCCTACAACAATTCGGACCACTCAGCTGTCAAGACCAGCCCTTTTTTCTGCAGCCAAGGATTCCATCCTTCAGTCCTACCTTCTGTTCTTCCACATCCTACAACAGTACCCACACTCGACACCTGGATCGAAACTCTCATCAATGTACACAAGGAGGCCAAGGAACACCTAGAAAAGGCCCGAAATCACACCAAGCAGTATGCGGATTCCAAAAGAAGACCAGGACCATCCTACGTAGTGGGTGATAAGGTTTGGCTATCCTCAAAACTACTGCCTCGCCATCTACAACCTAATAAACTGGCTCCCCGGTACTATGGCCCTTTTTCCAAAAAAGAAATCATTAATCCAGTGGCCTTCCGGCTCAAACTACCAGACTCTTGGAAGAAGATCCACCCAGTGTTCCATACGTCTTTAATGAAGCCATACATTCAATCCTCCCGGACTGCCCCCAGGCCTAATCCTGTAGTCATCAATGACCAGCTGAATTACGAAGTGTCTAGGATATGTGACTCCAGGTACAAACATGGTCAGCTACAATACCTGGTTGAGTGGGAAGGGTACCCTCCCAGTGAACGCACCTGGGAACCAATCTCAAATTTAAATGCTCCCAGATTACTCAGAAGGTATCATCTCATACACCCGGGCAAGCCCGGAGGGACGGGTCTTCGGAGGAGGCATGCTGTCATGAACCATCGGATGCGTCCCTTTTGGACTTCTGGTCCCTGACACATCGAGGCCTGCACTCAGCACTACTACCATCATGGCCGACAGACACGGAACGTTGTTTATCAGCTTCCGCGTCGGACGTAGCACACTCTATAAAGAAGCCACGCCCCCACGGGCCCACGCGTCTCAACGCTACCGCTTGCAGTGGCTAGACGTGCGTTGCCGCAGTTCGCTCTCGCTGACTACCTGTTCCCGGTTCCTGGACCCTTTGTTCTTCCTCCTTCAGTCCCTTCCTTTCCTTACCTCCTGTATCCTGGACCCCTGTGTAACCGTCTCGAGTACACATCATCATTTCATGGATTTCCCGAACATACTGAACGTTCCAGGAGTCGAAGCGCCGATCACACGCTGGAAAACGAAGAAGCCCACACAGGGCTGTACAAGACCCGGACTGTACGCAAGAAAACTCCTTCAAGGAGCTCCAGTAAACAACAGCAACAGGTGAGAAGGGGGGAAACCTGTGACATTCTGAGCGTGTGAAGATTTCCGGAGCGGAACCAGTGTCATGATACCTACCCCCGGGGAACCAGACCAGGTCCAGCAACCCCGGAAGCAGGCATCACGTTATTTTGAGCAAGCCCAGAAACCCCTGCTAGGGGCTGTTTGGGTGCGGTCCTGGCGCCTATGGCGCCAGGCTCATATGGAGAGTCAGTCCTGGCGCCATAGGCACCAGGCTAATAGAGTAGAACTTACCTGATGCAGACCATGCTGCAAGCTTACCAGATGCAGACCATGCTGCAGAGCTCCAAGCCAAATGAGGCTTGGAAGGTACTATTTTACCTAGGGACTATTTTTTACTCAGGTGGGACTGGGGAGGAATACTTACCTAGGAATACTTTGGGGGCTATTTAAACCACGCCCGAAGAGCAGCACACGCTTCACGTTATTCTGCATCCAGCAGTGTAATGCTCACCGTGTCTGCAAGCCTGCATCCAGTCTTCTGCCACTCCCGCCTCGACTCTGCAGCTCCTAGAAAAAGGGAGGAACAGAAGGAGAAGAGGTTAGAATAAGAGCAAAACCTTCGATCCTTAACTGAATTCCGGATCCACCGCGCCTTCGAGCTGGAAGAAAGAAGCATTTTACGCACGCCGCCTCGCCTGCTGCAGCGCCGCGCTGAACTCACCGGCCTTCGCAGCATCCTCACGATCCACCGCATCCTTCTGCACGTTCCCGCCACACTCTGGCACCTAAGGGGAACACAAGGACAGCAAAGGTGAGCCAAGGGAATAAACAGAGGCAACAGTAACTACCCCCAGAGACTTACCTGATTACCGCCGGGGGTACTATTCCTCTTCACGGGTCGGCGCTGTCTACATTGCATCCTCGCCGTACCCCGGCCCCTAAGGGGAACAAAAGGACAACAAGGTGAGACAAAGGGACAAACAAGGGGAACTCTTCTCACCGCAATAGACTTACCTAATTTTACCGCCGGAGGCATTTTTCCCCCGAACTTCATATTTCTCTCCATACCTGAATAAGGGAGCAAGCAACAGGTTACATTCTGGCCTTATTTTATTGAACTGTGTAGTATAAGCCAAATTCTTACCTGAACTTCGTCAGCTACCACGAGGAACTCTTCGCTGGGGTCAAGCTGCAAACTGCAAGGAATCGGACAAGAGTGAAAGTCAGACATGTGAACTCTTACGAACTACATACTTTTCGGAGTCAATATTGTTCTGGAACTCACAAATTCCTTCGAGCCAGTGAAGCAACTGGTTATCAACGCGCCCCTGCGCTCAATGCAGGATGGAGAGCTCATCTTTTCAAACCATCAGGTGAGATTATAAGAGGGGACATCAAAGGTAATCTGTGGGGAGAACAGCGGGGGTGGGGGGATTTACGCTCAACTCCACGGGTGGTTAATCCCCTTTCTCCATTTGCAGAAGAATATTCCTACAGGCCAAGCAAACGAAGCTAGGTGGGCCAGTCCAGTCCGTCATCTCGGCCCTACGCGTCATATTGGTGGAGACCGCAGCTGTCCAGTTCAGATCGACGCCTCTGTGGGAGCCAGGTGAGCGTAACAGAACGCAAAGCCTACCCACAAATTTCCACCCGGGCGTTATGGATACCTCAGAGACTGACCAATTGGCCCAATTACTAGGGGAACTGAGGTCTGAAGTGCATTCCGCCCGTCAAGAAACCAATGCTCTTAGGAGAGAACTGATTTTGTCAAAGGAGCAAACTGATGACCTTGCTAGGCAACTATTGCAAAGCCAGGCTGGACAAGCACCCCTACCTGGTTCTGGGGGAAAGCCAGCTCCTGTGTTATCGAGTAACCCTGTGCAAATAAACCTACCAGGAAATATTCCATTAGCTCCACCCGAACGCTTTGCCGCAGATCCCAAAAGGTTTGCTGTGTTTATGAACCAATGCCGCTTGCACTTTTTATGCAGACCTGGAGCCTTCCCAAACGATCAAGCCAAGGTAGCCTTTGTATTGTCATATCTCAGCGGCAGTGCAGCTGATTGGTCAATTCCACTAGTTACTCAGGATGACCCAATTCTTCGGGATTTTCAGGACTTTCAAACTAGCATGGAAAGACTATTTGCCCGGCACTCCCAAGGACAGGCCCTGGATAACGAACTTTTGTCCCTACGACAGGGTAACCAGGAACTTCTATCCTACATCGCGACCGTTAATAGGTTGATAGTGGAAACTGGATGGCCTGAGGTAAAACGAATCACGTTATTTCATCGAGGGCTTCGAGGAGAACTCAAGGATGTCTTGGCTCAAGTTGTGAACCCACCTCAAGACTGCGCTGAATATATAGACTTAGTGGTCCAGTTAGATTACAGACTTCAGAACAGAAAGGCTGATCGAGCCAAGTTTGAGAATTGGGTGTTGGTCAAAACCCACGCTAACCCCAAAGGAGCAGATGCTTCAGAACCCATGCAAATCGGAGGGGTTAAAGGACCCTTAACCCAGAAGGAAAGAGAAAGGAGACGGCAATGCAATTGTGTCTATATTGTGGAACTTCTGGGCATTTTCTATGGGATTGCCCTGTAAAACCACCCAAGAAGGTGGTAGGAGCTGCTGATAAAAGCCATATGGAGTCAGACTCGGGAAACGACCACACCCGACAAGCGTAGAGGTCCGCTTGCCGAGCTTGAAGAAGGATACTCAGACCTCGCATTTCATCATACCAATGGTCCTCGTAGATCCAGGGCAGCCATCGCGTATGCACGCAGTAAGGGAATACATTGATAGCGGGGCCATAGGAAACTATGTGGACTATGAATTGGCTTCCAGGATGAATCTACCTCTCTGCCGAAAAACCTCCTCAGATGTCATCACCACAGTCAATGGAACTGAAATTGCCTATGGGCCTGTAACTCATTCCACCGCAGAGAAGACACTATTGGGTCAGGATGGGCATCGAGAGACTATTGTGTTTGATCTAATCAAAGCCACACAGTTCCAAATAATACTGGGGATACATTGGTTGGAAACACATAATCCTTGTATTGATTGGCGAGAGAAGAGAATAACCTTCCCGGATTGTGCACAAACCTGTTACCCAAAGAAAAATCAGAACGCAGGCCTGGCCACAGTAACCACAACAGTCATACAACTACCTCCAGAATACCAAGAATTCCAGGATGTCTTCCAAAAGGAACAGGCAAACACCTTACCTCCTCACAGATCGTACGATTGTCAAATCGATCTCATACCCGGTGCAGAACCCCCTTGTAGCAGGATCTATGCCCTTACGGAACCTGAGAACCTTCACCTACGACAATACTTAGACCAGTACCTTGCCAATGGCTTTATTCGCCCATCCAAGTCCCCTGCATCTTCAGCTTTGTTCTTCGTTCCCAAAAAGGAAGGTGACCTCAGAACGTGCATAGACTACCGCGCATTGAACCAGATAACTGTTAAGAACCGATACTCATTGCCTCTGATCCCTGAACTACTAGACCAAGTGAACGACGCTAGTATATACACTAAATTAGATCTCCGGGGGGCATACCATCTGGTACGTGTAAAAGAGGGCGACGAATGGAAGACTGCTTTCCGCACTAAGTATGGGTTATTCGAATACCAGGTGATGCCTTTTGGGTTGTGCAATGCACCAGCAGCCTTCCAATACTTCATGAACGATGTCCTTTGTGAACTCATTGACGTTTGTGTTGTCGTGTATATCGATGATATTCTAGTATACTCCTCTTCAGAATCTGACCATGTGAAGCACGTTCGAGCAGTCGTTGAGAAATTGCGCCAGCACAAACTATATGCAAAAATAGAAAAATGCGTTTTTCATGCCACAGAAGATGAATTCCTTGGGTTTATCCTGACCCCAAAGGGAGTCCGAATGGACTCACGAAAGGTGGACGCAATCCTTAAGTGGCCATCACCAAGTTCAGTTAATGGAATACAAAGCATGCTCGGCTTTGCCAATTTCTACCGCAGATTCATCCCAGATTTTTCACATGTCGTACATCCCATCACAACACTCTAACGAAAAAATAAACGCTTTATGTGGACTGAAGAAGCTGAAAAAGCCTTCCAAGAGCTGAAAGCGAAATTCACGTCTGCACCTGTGTTAAAGCACCCGCGCCCTGAACTTCCATACATAGTGGAAACTGATGCATCCAGTCTAGCCATGGGAGCTGTCCTGTCTCAAAAGCACCCTGAAACTGGCCAGCTTCACCCAGTAGCATTTTGGTCCAGAAAGTTCTCGGCACCCGAGTTAAACTATGCGGTTACCGACAAGGAGTTATCAGCCATTAAATCCGCCTTCCAGGCTTGGCGGCATTATCTTCTTGGTGCTAGGCATACCATCACTGTGATCACCGATCACCGGAACTTACAGTATTTAAAAACAGCCAAGGCCGAATCGTCACGTCAACTCCGATGGGCATTGTTCTTTGCCGAGTTCGATTTCGTGATAACCTATCGACCAGGTTGTAAGAATGGTAAAGCAGGCGCCTTATCCCGAATAGGGATGGGAGAGGCAGAAGTGAACCCAGAACCAGTACCTATAATTTCCGAACAAAGTATTCTTGGCATGACTACTCTACAGACACTAGAGGACATTCAGGTAAAGATCCAGCAACTCTTTAATCCTACAGCCCTGCAGAACTGGGTAAAGAAAGGCCCGGACTACTCTGTCACCAATGATCTGCCTTATTACCAAGGGCGGCTATTTCTGCCACACAAGGAACTACAAGAGCTAGTCATTTCCCGTTATCATGATACCCTAATGGAGGGGCACCCAGGTATTGCAAAAACTGAAGCTAAAATTAAAAGACAATTCTGGTGGCCCACCTGGCGAAAGGATGTTAAATCATTTGTGATGTCTTGTGGCATTTGCGCCCAAAACAAAAGTCAAAAGAAAAAACCAGCTGGACTCTGACAACCTTTAGACATTCCGCCTACACCATGGCACACCTTATCGTTAGACTTTATTACTGATCTACCTCCTTGTAATGGGTTTAACACCATTCTAGTTATTGTGGATCTTTTTTCCAAGATGGCCCACTTTATTCCTTTAAAAGGACTACCTTCAGCCTCAGTCCTGGCCAAAGAATTCCTCGAAAACATTGTTCGCATACATGGATTTCCGTCCGTGTTGGTCTCTGACCGGGGCAGTCAATTCACTTCACATTTTTGGAAGAAATGTTGTCAATTGGCGCAAATCGACGTCAGATTATCGACCAGTCACCACCCCCAGACCGATGGTCAAACGGAGAGGACCAACCACACTCTTGAACAATACCTGTGTTGTATGTTACATTAGACTGAGAGTAATTGGAAGGACATTCTTTGGATCGCCGAATATGCATACAATAATTCAGTACATTCTGGAACTGGACAAAGGCCCTTTTATACCCTATATGGGCACCACCCTCGAACCTCAGACCTTGACTCACCCCAACACTTACAAATGCCCGCAGTGGACCATCTACACGCTACGATTACACAAGCCTTTAAGGAGGCAACTGCACATTTAAAACAGGCGAAGGAGAAATATAAGAAAGATGCTGATCGGCATAGAAGTGATACTCCACAGTACCAGATAGGGGACCAAGTATGGTCGGCCACAAAACACATACCTCTCAAGGGAACGCGGACCTTTAACCCTAGATATTTGGGACCTTACTCTATTAAGGCCATTATCAACCCGGTGGCCGTCAAGTTGGAATTACCTGCTAATATGCAAATTCACCCCGTCTTTCATGTGTCACTTTGAAGCCAGTGCAACCAGGGACAAGACTAACCACGCCACCAGACCCCATCCTCATAGACGGGGAACCCGAATTTGAAGTTAAGAACATCCTGGACTCCAGGCTCATATGCAGAGTCAGTCCTGGCGCCATAGGCGCCAGGCTCATAGAGTAGAACTTACCTGATGCAGACCATGCTGCAAGCTTACCAGATGCAGACCATGCTGCAGAGCTCCAAGCCAAATGAGGCTTGGAAGGTACTATTTTACCTAGGGACTATTTTTTACTCAGGTGGGGCTGGGGAGGAATACTTACCTGGGACTACTTTGGAGGCTATTTAAACCACGCCCGAAGAGCAGCACACGCTTCGCGTTATTCTGCATCCAGCAGCGTAACGCTCACCGTGTCTGCAAGCCTGCATCCAGTCTTCTGCCACGCCCGCCTCGAGTCTGCAGCTCCTAGAAAAAGGGAGGAACAGAAGGAGAAGAGGTTAGAATAAGAGCAAAACCTTCGATCCTTACCTGAATTCCGGATCCACCGCGCCTTCGAGCTGGAAGAAAGAAGCATTTTATGCGCGCCGCCTCGCCTGCTGCAGCGCCGCGCTGAACTCACCGGCCTTTGCAGCATCCTCACGATCCACCGCAGCCTTCTGCACGTTCCCGCCGCACTCTGGCACCTAAGGGGAACACAAGAACAGCAAAGGTGAGCCAAGGGAATAAACAGAGGCAATAGTAACTACCCCCATAGACTTACCTAATTACCGCCGGGGGTACTATTCCTCTTCACGGGTCGGCGCAGTCTACATTGCATCCTCACCGTACCCCGGCCCCTATGGGGAACAAAAGGACAACAAGGTGAGACAAAGGGACAAACAAGGGGAACTCTTCTCACCACAATAGACTTACCTAATTTTACCACAGGAGGCATTATTCCCCAAACTTAATATTTTCTCTCCACACCTGAATATGGGAGCAAGCAACAGGTTACATTCTGGCCTTATTTTATTGAACTGTGTAGGATAAGCCAAATCCTTACCTGAACTTCGTCAGCTACCACAAGGAACTCTTCGCTGGGGTCAAGCTGCAAACTGCAAGGAATCGGACAAGAGTGAAATTCAGACATGTGAACTCTTACAAACTACATACTTTTCGGAGTCAATTTTGTTCTGGAACTCACCAATTCCTTCGAGCCAGTGAAGCAACTGGTTATCAACGCGCCCCTGCGCTCAATGCAGGATGGAGAGCTCATCTTTTCAAACCATCAGGTGAGACTATAAGAGGGGACATCAAAGGTGACCTGTGGGGAGAACAGCGGGGGTGCAGGGATTTACGCTCAACTCCACGGGTGGTTAATCCCCTTTCTCCATTTGCAGAAGAATATTCCTACGGGCCAAGCAAACAAAGCTAGGTGGGCCAGTCCAGTCCGTCATCTCGGCCCTATGCATCACATTGGTGGAGACCGCAGCTGTCCAGTTCAGATCGACGCCTCTGTGGGAGCCAGGTGAGCGTAACAACCAGCCAAGAAATGCCCAGCCAGGTGAGGATTTTGAGATTACTGCTGTGAATACCGTGAGTAACCTGTTTAACGTTGTCCTTTCTCTCTCCCTCCAGGTGCTTCATTCCAGTGCGTGTGTGGTGTCCTGATGATGCTGCCAACTGGATGGAAGACCGCGAGCAGCAGGAAAAGACGGACGGAAAGCTGCAGGTAAGCAGAGACTGCTAATGAAGTTCTTTTGTCCCCTCTGCAGGTCCGCTGTTCCAGGATCGCCGGGTGCTGGTCTCTGAACATGATGAGCGTTACGCTGCTGGCTGCAGAATAACGCGAAGCACGTTCTGTAGCTTGGGTGTGGTTTATCTAGCCCCCCTGTAAAGTAGTCCAAGTAAAGTAGTCCGGGCTACCACACCCTAAAACACTGCACCGCACAGTCTGGTTCTTAGGTACCAGACTGTGTGGGTGCCTCCATGTTGGCTGCAGGCCTTCACAGAAAAAGTAGTCCCTTCAAGTCCCATTCTGAACATGAGCCTGGCGCCAAAGGTGCCAGGACTGACTCCAGGAGAGTCTATGATGATGATATAACGCTCTTGGGGCCCCAAATGAACCCCAGGTCCTAACCCCACTTGGCATGTGACCATGCCAGTGGGGTTCTGGGTCACGGGTCGTGACAGCGACCCAGTATACCGCTATCTGTCCCAGATCTCCCGATAGCCGGGATCCCTACCCCAGAGCCGATGCAGATGGGAGCGGGCAGGGGTCCTTTGACACCTGCTCAACGCGAATATCGCCGCAGCCACAATTTATGTATGTATTGTGGTTCCTCAGAACATTTGTTACCTGAATGCCCCAAGAAACCAAAGAAAAAGGTGGGAAATGCCAGATCTCGACAGTAAAAGGAGTCCTTACGTCAGGATATCAAGCTCTTGACTCTTCTTGTCAAATCCAGACAGTGTTATTCCAGCTACCAGTTACCTTTGCAGGGGCCATAAAAACACCTTTTCCGGTTTCTGTGGTGATTGACTCCGGGGCTTCTGGGAATTACATAGATCAGCACTATGCCACAACCTCAGGGATTACTCTGATGCCAAAATCGCACCCAGAAACTGTAAGTGCTGTTGAGGGTTCAGCACTTGTCTCGGGACTGGTCACTCAACAGACTATCCCGATTACCATGACTACAACAGAAGGACATACTAAGGACATTGTTTTTGATGTTATACAAGCCCCAGCCTACAGGGTCGTCTTGGGCATTCCTTGGCTTAGGCTGCACTATCATATTATCGATTAGTCCTTAGGCCTGGTTCAGTTTCCTTCCACCTTCTGTAACAGCTCTTGCCTATCTTCATTGGGGATAGTGGACGATAACCCGAGTCGGGTCTTGTCCGGTCTACCATCCTGTATTGGAACAGTCACTGCGTCAGCTATAAATCCTGTTCCTTCAGAATACTCTCAGTTTCTCGATGTATTCGATAAAGGGATGGTGGAGACTCTATCAGGATCTACACTTACGGACTAAGCGTCAAAACAATCTGTGTCCAAAACCCCCTCCTCCTCACCTGTGTCTTCTGAAGAGGACTTGTGTTTGCGCACCTTTCTTCTAGCCGTCTTCTTCTTGGTGAAGAGATAAGGCCTTCTGCGGTTAGAAGCCACCCTGGCACCCCGACCTGACAGGGAGGCAGGGGACTCCTTCCAGCAGGGACCGATCAGAGAGGAAAAAAGCAATAGCTAAAAAAAAAAACTCTCTTTATTGTTGTATCTTGATAGATGAGAAGATAGTGTGAAAGTCCAAAGCAGGCGTGAAGTTTGAAGGCCTGGATCCTTAGAATGGTGAGGGAAATGAGGGAGGCAGTCCAGGGAGAAAGGATTCTACAGGACGTACGGCAAAGGTCCTGTATCAGCAGAGGTAGCGGAAAAAAGCAAGACAGAGTAAAGCTGAGACTGGACTGAGAGCAGGATAATGCACCAACCGAACCCGGTAAGTATAAAGCGGGAAATGGAAGGGCAAGCAGAGAGGGAGAGGAAAACAAGGAAGGAGATGGCCAGAGCCATAACAGAAATTTTGGAAACACAGCGGAAGGAAGGCAAGGAAAGAGAAGGTCAGAAAGGCGGAAAGGAGGCAGCGGCAGACTAAAGAAGGGAGGAAAGCGAGGAAGTGGGGGAATCCCAAAAGGGGAAAAACCCAGACGGAAGCACCAGCAGAGAAACAGCTAACCGAGCGTAAAGCAGAAAGTTGCAACGCACCGAGCGAAACAAGGGGCGGGGCTAAATACAGAAGTGAGAGACAGGCAGAGACAGAGAGACTAGAACGAGCAACCAGGAAGTAGCGGAAAGAAACGGGACATCCTAATGGCGGCATACACTCCATGTCTTCCATAGCCGCCAATGATGTCTGTGAGAAGGCGGCATGACAGTATGTCCCCTTCCAAGGGGCACACTCCCCGGTTTACCAGGGGGGTGATAGCGGCAACCTCATACTCCTCAGGAGGAATGACAGCAGGCACTGATCTGCAGAGTGGTCTGCGGAGGTAGGGGTCCTCTTTATATTCTTTCAGCAGGGAAGAATGAAACACCGGATGGATGCGCCTCATATACCTTGGCAACTGGAGGTGGTAGGCCACTGGGTTTATTCGGTTGAGTATGGTGAATGGACCCAAATACCGTGGGGTAAGTTTGGAAGGGTATAACCAGCAAGGAAGGTACTTAGTAGCTAACCAAACCTTGGTTCCCTTCTGCCAACATGGAGAAGGAAGGCGCTTAGAATTACTCTGACAGCCGTAGCGTAGTTTACTGGCCTGAAGACTCGCAACAGCAACTCTGTGTGCCTCTGAAATCTTGGACAGCAAGTGGTCAACAGAAGGAGTACCAGAAGTGGGAAAGGATATGGTCGGAATAAAGTTGGGATGATAGCCATAGGAACAAAAGAAGGGACTATGTTTCGTAGCACTGTGAGTGGAGTTATTATAGGCAAATTCAGCAGTAGGCAGCAGGGCTACCCAGTTGTCTTGTTGACTGTTGACAAAACACCAGAGATATTGCTCTAAGGAGGCATTGGTCCTTTCCGTCTGGCCATTAGTATGCGGGTGGAACCCTGAGGACATAGCTCTTTCGATACCCAACCTCTCAAAGATCTCTTTCCGGAAACGAGAGGCATATTGGGTCCCTCTGTCCGATATTATCTTGTCTGGAATTCCATGTAGGTGGAATATTTCTTTGGCAAAGACTGAAGCCATTTCAGCAGCAGTAGGCAAACCAGCCAAAGGTGTGAAATGGGCCATCTTGGTAAAGCAGTCCACGGTCACCATGATACAGGAGCAGCCCTCTGAAGGTGGTAACTCAACTGTGAAGTCTGTAGAGATGATGCTCCAGGGTCTCTTGGGTGCACTCCCCTGCTGAAGGTATCCTACAGGCCCTGTGTGCTATACTTAGAACAACAGCAGACAGGACAGCACAGAACATAACTGGTGGCCTCTTTGGCCATCCCAGGCAACCAAAACTGGCGTCTAAGCAGATCGAGGGTGTTCTTTACCCCTCTATGCCCTGCTACCGGATCATCATGGCACCATTTCAGTGCTCTCTGTCGGAACCTGGGCTCAGGTAGATATAGACGTTGCGTGTGAAAACATAATCTGTCTTGCATAGATATATCTTCTGGACGACAGCCTCACAGGGTAGCTCGGCGGACCTCTTCTAGAAAAGAGTCAATGGAACAGATAATCCTTTTGTCGGGTAACATAAGACTCAGTTGCTGTTCCTGAGATTGCCCAGGTATAGGTTTTCTTGAGAGCGTGTCTGCAAGCAGGTTCTTTGAGCCAGGTAGATAGGTCAATACGGAATCGTATTGAGAAAAAAATGGGCCCACCGGGCTTGATCGGAATTTATGCACTCCATATTCCGAATCACCATGAGATTCTTATAGTCGGTTCTTAACTCAAAGTGATGAATACCTCCTTGCAGAAGATGGCGCCACTCTTCACAAGCAGTCTTCATAGCCAGTAATTCCTTTTCGATCACAGAATAGTGTGTTTGACTGGGATTCAAGGTCTTTGACATATATGCCAGTGGATACTCAATGACATCATGTTCTTGTAGTAGAGTAGCTCCTAAAGCTGCTGCAGAAGCATCGGCTTCAACAATAAACAATCGTCCTTGATCCGGTTGGCGTAGCATTAGAGCAGAACAAAAGGCCTCTTTCAACTGTTGGAATGCTTGGTCAGCCTCGTTAGACCAACAGAAAGGGGTAAACAATTTTTTTAACAGGTTGGTGATGGGCAAAACCTTATTGGAAAAGTCCGCTATGAACTTTCGGTAAAAGTTGGCTTGCCCTAGGAATCTCTGGATGTCCTTAACTGAGACGGGAATCGGCCAATGTAATATAGCTTCTACTTTGCAGGGATCCATCTGAATAACCTTCGGCCGACAGAATAAGTCCAAGGTAGGGAACCATAGTAACCTGAAATACACATTTGTCAGGGTTGGCCTTCAAATGATTGTCCTTTAGTCTTTGTAAGACTTGATGAAGGTGAATGGAATGAAGTTTGGGGTTCTTAGAGAAGACCAGTATGCCGTCAAGGTATATGATGTTACATTGGAAAAGGAGATCTGAGAAGGTGCGGTCCATGAACCGTTGGAAAACTGCTGGGGCGTTAACCAGGCCGAAGGGCATAACACGGTATTCAAAGTGACCGAAAGGTGTTCTAAATGCGGTCTTCCATTCATCCCCAGCTCGAATGCGTAATAGGTGATAGGCTCTCCGTAAATCGATTTTGGAGAATATCGTGGCTCCTTGTACAGCTTCAAAGACATCTTTGATTAAAGGCATAGGGTACCGGTCCCTGATGGTGACCTGATTAAGGCCCCGATAATCTATACAAGGTCTTAGCTCACTGGTATCCTTCTTGGGGATGAAAAATAATGAAGCCCCAGCTGGAGAATGTGAAGGTTGGATTAGACCATTCTGTAAATTAGAGTCCAGGTACTTCCTGAGCACCTCCTTTTCTTTGAGTGAAAGGGAAAACATATCCCCAAATGGAACCATAACCTGTTACGCTCACCTGGTATCCACAGGGACGCCACCCAGCCGGGTTACTCGCTGGTATGCTTCTCAGCTTTGCCCTGATGTGGTCTGCGGGGAAGGTTCTGCCTGAAAGTACAGGAGGACTGTGTTCAAGACTGACCGACTGGGGTAAGTATCCTCCCTCCACCCCCATATGATTTCAGTCCCTCTGGCGCCCTCTCCTCACCTTGTGGTAGGATTAGGCGTGCTATCCGTCCTGCCTTCTTTGCAGTGGCACGTTGTCTTTCATGGGCAAGTGCGGTCCAGTTACTTCACTGACGCTGGCCCGTTTGATATTGTTTAGGTAGGTCTTATTGCTGTTCTTTAGTTTTGTTGCTATCCTGCATGCCTTTCTTTGTTTAAAATGTCTCTTTTTTCTCCCTTAGGTATGCAGAGCTTCAGCGCGGCGAACTCGCTTGGTTGAGCCCCGCTGGTAAATAAGAGCGCTATGATGCGGTAAGTAAGCGCTATGCGAAGCGCTGCGAATTCTTGCCTTTGCTAACCTGTGTTTTCCTTCCTTGTAGGTCGCGGTGTTCTTCAGCGCGAGTGGAATGTCTGGAGTGGTGCCAGCCGAGAGGCGACCAGCCAGGTAAGCCTTTTGAGCAGTTCGTAATTTGTAAATGTCTCTACTGCTTTCTTTAATGTTGCCTCTATCTTCCTCTTTCAGATCGTTCTGTCCGGGAGGCGTGCAGATTCAAGGAAGCTGTTCTCAGTAGCTGAGAGTGTTTAAAGATGAAGACTGCAGGTAAGATGCTGCTGCTAATGATTCCTTTTGTCTCCTTGCAGGTTCTGCTTCTCCGAGGTTCGAGGGAATAGCTGGACACGGTGAGCGTCACGTTGCAAGCTGCAAAGTAACACAAAGCATGTTGTCTTGCTCGGGTGTGGTTTAAATAGCCCCAACAAAATAGTCCAGGTAAAGTAGTCCCTAGGCTACCACACCCAAAACACTAGACTGCATAGCTTAGTTCTTACAAACCAAGCTATGTGGATGCCTCCATGTTGGCTGACAATACAATAAAGTAGTTCCCAAGCACATTGTTTTTCATGGTGTATGAGCCTGGCACCATAGGCGCCAGGACTGGCCCTATGAGTGCATTTGAAGAGGATGCCAGGCTCTAGAAGCCCAAGTCCTGACTCCACCTGGCCAATGGGTTTACCAGAGGGGGTTTTGGGCGAGGGTCGTGACATAGCCTCGGGCAGCAGGTTGATGGCGCAGTCTTCGGGCCGATGGGGAGGCAACTCTCGTGGTTCGTTATCCTGGAAAACCTCAATGTATTGACTGACATCAGTGGGAATGTTGTTTATTCTTAAAGCATTTGTTCCTTGAGAAGGTTCAGGATGCGTTTGAATGGTGGCGTAACTGGTCGTAGGTCGGCAAGTCTGACGGCAGTAGTCAGAGGAAAACGGCATCTGATTATTTTTCCAGTCTATGGTAGGGTTATGCTTCCGTAACCAGGACACCGCCAAAATGACTGGGAAGTGGGCAGCTCTGATAACATCAAATTGTATAGTTTCAGTGTGTTGCAGAAATTTCATAACCATCGGGGGGGGGGGGAGTGTGTGTTATTAATCCTGAACTTAAAGGTTTGCCGTCCACTCCTTCCACTTTTTGATCTTCCGCCTTTTCCAGACGACCTATGTTTGTTGTTGGCCCACACAATGTCCATGAAGCATCCCGCTGCACCGCAATCCATCAGCGCCAATACATCGAAGGTCTGTTGAAGAAGGCTCAGTTGAATCGCCACCACCATGAGGCGATTGTCCTCGGTAGAGTTGATGGGAGTTATTGACAAAGAAACATAGGGACATGGTAATCCCCCTCGGTAACTTGTCCCGGCTAGATCCGAGGAAGAGGGTTTCCCGACTGCAGTGGTGGCACATCTGGACAGTCTCTTAGAAGATGTTGGTTGGACCCACAGTACATACATAGGTTATTGTCTCTTCTTCTCTTGCGTTCATCTGAGGTAAGAGGACCTCGGGCAGCACCAATCTGCATGGGTTCTTCCTTGTTCAGGTGGGTTGGGGAGGGGATGGACACACTTGGTTCGGATGGGGCAGAAAACCCCCGGTTCTTTCGGCGTTCAGAACATCTTTCCGAAAGACGGAAATCCAACTGAAGGACCGTAGACCACAGTTCTGTTAGAGTTGCGGGACTGGGTACCCGAGCTAGCTCATCTTTCAGGTCTTCTCTGAGCCCTCACTGAAAAATGGTATACTGGGCGGTTTCTTGCCAACCGGCCTCGGCTGCTACTCGTTTAAATCAGAAAATGTAGGACAACAAATCGGCGTTGCCCTGACGTATGTTCAACAACTGTTCACTAGCAACCTGGGAGGTCTCTTGCCTTTCAAAAGCCAACTTGAACTGGGCTGTAAACCCACTGTAGTCCTGCAATAATGGACTGGCACTGGTAACCAACGGGGTAGCCCAGGCTAAGGCGTTCCCAGTTAAATTGGAAATCAGGAAACCTATGCAGGCTTGATCAGAGGCATAGGTTTGGGGTCTGAAGGTGAAATGAATGATACAGGCCTCCATGAATTCTTTAAATTTGTGTGGAGAACCATCGTATTTGCCAGAGGCTAGAGGCTAGAGGCATAAGAGGGAGTTCACTGCGGGCTCTTTCTTGGTTGTCAATTCTCTGTTTAAGAACTGCATTCTCAGCCTTGACAGCTTGAAGTTCCTGTGTTAAGTTATGTACAGCAGTAAGTAGTTCCTGGACCAGTCGGCAGATGCCATTGGGGAACCTTTTTGGTGCTGCAAACTATCAGGATCTACACTTACGGACTCAGCGTCAAAATTATCTGTGTCCAAAACCCCCTCCTGTCATGCCTGCCAGCCTTAAGCCCAGACAACAGAGACCTTATGCCCACACGACTTGTAGAACAGCCAGACCCTTTTTTACCCATTGGAGTCTCTTCAGCAAACTTCCCTGGGAAGCGTCCTTTTTAAAGCAAGCACCTAATAAACATCGTTCTTTTACATGTGCAATGTACACTAATGGGTGATGCAGGATTCTTTTCAATAGGGGCTTGTCACGTGGTGTTCTGTCGGACGTACGCATCTCACGCAAGTCCTCACGTGACTTGTATTTAACTCGGAAGGGGTTCTGGATCCTCGCTTCTGATCGGTTTGTCATTCGGAGCTTGGAGTTTGTTCCCGCAGCTCCGATCCTTTCCTTGTGTCTTCCGCGACGCATATTATGGCAGTTTCCAGTTACTCCTGCTCGGAGCATTCGGCTGGCACAGCCGACATCCACCGCGTCTTCCGCGGTGCACCTTGCCTACTCTTCGGAGCTCCGCAGTCATCCGGAGCCCAGCCGACGTCCACCACGCCTCCAGCGGTACTTCTTAAAAGACACTTCGGCGCTCTGCTTTCCTCCAGAGCTGTCAGCCAGTTCCACCGCTGACATTACACCGCATCCCTCAACGGTGCATCAAAATCTACTTCTCAACAGTCCCATTCATACGGAGTCATCAGCGGATCACGCAGTCGAACAATTTAATGCTTTTTTCCTGCAGTGTTTGTTTCCAGTGTTCTAATCCAACTGGGAGCAGCCATTTAGTCATCCTTCCTTACAGCACATACATCATCCTTGTGAAAACCCATTTTCTCATTTGATCCTTTTGGGCTTACCTAGAAGTTCTCATCTGGGACCTGGATCATCTATTTCCAATATCCAATTGCTTTCTTCCAAACATGACAGGTGCACTGAACTCTATGGACGCTATCTGGAGTGCACCAACACGATTCTAGTGCGACTCTCATTCCGTTCAGGTTAGTTCCCATACTAACTTCCTTCCTTCCCATTGTTTGTTGCATCTTGGCTGATAAATGGATTTTGGATTCTACTGGTGACTGTTCCCATCACAGGTCAGTGCTGTTTCAAAAGGTTAATAATTCCTAATTGCAGTTGGTTAAATACTAAAGTCATTTCATCTCTTTTCACAGTCCGGTGATCTTGGTCTTTTACACGCCCTTTCCACTAATTACTTTCTTTAGCTGTCCTTTCACCCAGCTAGAGAGTGACATTAGTTGGAAGGTCTAATATCAACAGACGTCACCCTACGCCTCTTCACTTCGGGGGAAATTCCAATTGTATCCTTTTCCATCAGTATCCTTTTAATTGGTTTACTTGTGGTGTTAAGTGGAATTGTAACAGAATCAGAAGCCTTAAATGGAGGGCGCTGACCCCTTAACTGTCACTCAGCTGGTGGCGGATTTGAGGCAGGAAATGATTACAGCCCAGGATACTCTGCGCCATCGCATGGACGTCTTACAAGACGCCATGCACTCATCCCCTCAAGGGATGGTGAGTCCAGAACCGGTTGCCTCTAGTTCGGGTCTCACAGCACCTCAAAGGGAATCGGTACAGGTGTTGATGCCGACTCAATTCCCTTTGGCTCCACCAGAGAGTTTCACAGGAGACCCCAAGACATACCGGACTTTCGTAAATCAGTGTCGTCTCCACTTCTTATGTAGACCCAGTTCCTTTCCGGATCTGACTACAAAAGCAGCTTTTGTGCTGTTGCATCTAGGGGGCACTGTTGCAGCATGGGCGAATCCGTTACTCGAAACCAATAGTCCACTATTGTACGATTGTAGTATTGTTATCTGCAATGAGTAAAGTTTTTCATATGCGTTACTGAACGCAGGCAACAGACCTGGAACTATTGAATCTACAGCAGGGTACTCAGTCCTTTTTGGCTTATCTGGCTAGATTCAACCAACTTACAGCAGAAACACAATGGCCAGAAAATAAGAGGACTGCTGTCATTTATAAAGGCTTGTCAGAAGAACTGAAAGATGCCCTGGCAACAGTTCCTGTAGTCCCTACAGGGTTCACAGAGCTAGTAGATATCATCCTCCAGATTGATGCACGAAGATCCGCTGGAAAGGGGGAAAAGAAGCCCTTTTTGACAGCTCCTGGGCGTTCCAAAACACCCCCGTCCACGGCTAATGAACCCGAACCAATGCAAATCAGAGCTACTCGTGGTCGTCTATCGGCCACGGAGCGTGAAAACCGTCGCAGAAACAATCTGTGCATGTATTGTGGGTCTGCCAAACATTTACTGGTAGCATGTCCCAAAAAAACAGTTAAAAAGACGGGAAAAGCCAAAGCTCGACAATAGTGGGGGTCCCTGTGTCGAGTGTTAAATCGGACTCCGTTTTGTATTCAACCTCTTCCATTACTATGGAAGTGTCACTTAGCTTCCATGGCATTACGGTACAAACTAAGGCTATGATAGACTCTGGTGCTTCTAACAGTTACATTGACATTACTTTTGCCAGACAGTCTGCAGGTCCCATGGTTGTCAAGCCAGTACCTGAGTCAGTCAATACAGTGGATGGTTCCACCTTGTCTTCCAGTTTGGTAACGGAACAAACCATACCTATTAAGGTATCCCTACCTGATGGTCATACCGAAAATCTGGTTTTTGATGTGATCGCTGCCCCTCAGTATCCGTTGATATTGGGTCTATCTTGGCTGAGGTTACACAATCCCATCATAGATTGGGTCACTGGTCACATCCAATACCCCTCTGAACATTGTAACCAGAAATGTTTTCAGGAGACAGAGGTAGTGCACACCCCTGTCTTGGCCTTTCTTGATGGAGCACCAACAATAGGGGCACTCATTCCAAACAAAGATTTAGTCCCTAGAGAATGCATCACATATGCAGATGTGTTTGACAAAGGCAAGGCGGAACTGTTACCTCCTCATAGACAATACGATTGTCCAATCAAACTGGTTGCCGGTGCTAAAATACCCACAGGACGGGTGTACTCGCTTACTCAGCAGGTGTCACGACCCTCGCCCAAAACCCCCTCTGGCAAACCCATTGGCCAGGTGGAGTCAGGGGTCGGCCCTCTAGAGCCTGGCATCCTCTTCAAAAGCCCTCATGGGGCCAGTCCTGGCGCCTATGGCGCCAGGCTCATACACCATGAAAAACAATGTGCTTGGGAACTACTTTATTGTATTGTCAGCCAACATAGAGGCATCCACATAGCTTGGTTCCTAAAAACCAAGCTATGCGGTCTAGTGTTTTGGGTGTGGTAGCCTAGGGACTACTTTACCTGGACTATTTTGTTGGGGCTATTTTAAACACACCCGAGCAAGACAACACGCTTTGTGTTACTTTGCAGCTTGCAACATGACGCTCACTGTGTCCAGCTATTCCCTCGAACCTCGGAGAAGCAGAACCTGCAAGGAGACAAAAGGAACATCATTAGCAGCAGCATCTTACCTGCAGTCTTCATCTTTAAACACTCGCAGCTACTGAGAACAGCTTCCTCGAATCTGCACGCCTCCCGGACAGAACGAGAAGAACACCGCGACCTACAAGTGAGGAAAACACAGGTTAGCAAAGGCAAGACTTCGCGGCGCTGCGCATAGCGCTTACCTACCGCATCATAGCGCTCTTAATGCGCCATCATTTACCAGCGGGGCTCAACCAAGCCAGTTCACCGCGCTGAAGCTCCGCATACCTAAGGGAGAAAAAAGAGACATTTTAAACAAGGAAAGGCATGCAGGATAGCAACAAAACTAAAGAACAGCAATAAGACCTACCTGAACAATATCAAACGGGCCGGCGTCAGTGAAGTAACTGGACCGCACTCGCCCATGAAAGACAACGCGCCCCTGCAAAGAAGGCAGGGCGGAGAGCACGCCTAATTCTACCACAAGGTGAGGAGAGGGTGCCAGAGGGACTGAAATCATACGGGGGTGGAGGGAGGATACTTACCCCAGTTGGTCATTCCTGAACACAGTCCTCCTGTATTTTCAGGCAGAACCATCCCCGCAGACCACATCAGGGCAAAGCTGAGAAGCATACCAGCAAGTAACCCGGCTGGGTGGCATCCCTGTGGATACCAAGTGAGCGTAACAGCAGGAGGATGCAGTTCTAAAGGAGTATATCGATAAAGCCCTTCAAATTGGTTTCATACGTCCCTCACAGTCACCGGCAGCCTCTCCTTTGTTTTTTGTCCCAAAAAAGGAAGGGGACTTGAGACCCTGCATTGATTATAGGGCTCTCAATGCTATAACCATAAAAAATCAGTATCCATTGCCCTTAATCAATGTCCTTTTAGACCAATTAGGTTCTTCGGTCATCTTCACAAAACTGGATTTACGGGGAGCGTATAACCTTGTTCGTATCCGAAAAGGAGACGAGTGGAAGACCGCATTCAAGACCCGATATGGTCTTTATGAATACCTCGTCATGCCTTTCAGCTTGTGTAACGCCCCCGCGACTTTCCTGTATTTTATAAATGACATATTCAGAGACTACATTGATCAGTTTGTACTCATCTACTTAGATGACATACTGATTTATTCCACCTCTCTTGAAGAACATGTCACACATGTTTCCATAGTTCTTCAAAGACTGAGAGACAACCATCTGTTTGTCGAAGCAGAAAAATATGTTTTTTACACCCAAGAAGTAGAGTTTTTGGGATACGACATCACCAGCAAAGGAGTCACAATGAGTCACTCAAAAGTCAAAGCCGTTCTTGATTGGCCGGTACCTAATTCCATCAAAACCCTACAATCCTTTCTTGGTTTTTCAAATTTTTACCGAAGATTTATCCAATACTTCTCTAAAGTGGTGGCACCCCTTATGGCTCTAACTAGTTCGAAAAAGGTCTTCCACTGGACGCCAGCAGCACAGAAGGCGTTTGATCAGCTCAAGGATGCATTTACTACGGCTCCGGTTCTACAACACCCTCATCCCGATATGCCTTTCATAGTAGAAGCAGATACTTCAAATCTGGCCATCAGTGCTATCCTATCCCAGAAGTGCATAGACACTGGGGCAGAACATCCGGTGGCGTATTTTTCGCGTAAACTTACTTCCTATGAAAGGAACTATACAGTAACAGAGAAGGAGCTGTTAGCTATCAAAGATGCATTTCTCACATGGCAACATCACTTACTCGGGGCCAGGCATCCTGTGTCTGTCTGTTCCGATCATCGCAACCTACAAGCCATCAAAACTATGAAATGCCTAACAGCATGCCAAGCACGATGGCATTCGTTTTTTGCCCAATTCGATTTTCGCATATCGTACAGGCCTTCCAAAGACCGTATCAAAGCAGACGCTCTATCGCGTCTTCACATGGGGATAGATGAAACAGACACAAAACATCCTCCATTATTGGCAGACAATGTCATAAGCAGTTGTTCTGTCCGGCCCTCATTGAAACAAGAAATAACAGAATGGGTTTTGCAAAACCCTTCGGAGGTACACAATCTCCATTTGAAAATCAGAGGGGGTCTCCCTTACATTAATGACGTCTTGTACTTAACCACAGAAGGAACCCGCAGTAAGGCACTAAGTTGGGGTCATGACTCCTTGGTTGAAGGCCATCCGTGCCAAAAGAAGACACTAGATTTATTGTAGAGATGGTGTTGGTGGCCAAAGATGGCAAGGGATGTGGTAGACTACGTCTCTTCCTGTGCCACATGTGCACAATGCAAAGCTTCACCAAGCAAACATGTGGGGCTGCTGCGTCCCTTACCTGTGCCGCACAAATCCTGGTACATGGTATCCAGGGATTTCGTGGTCAAGCTACCTCCCAGTCATGGATATGATACAGTTTGGGTGGTGGTAGATTACTTCACTAAAATGGCTTTGTTCATACCCTGTCAGGGTATTCCCACCGCAAGTATTTTGGCTGATATGTTCTTGATATATGTCTTTCGGGTTTTTGGATTGGCGTCTGTGGTAAGCACCGACTGGGGATCGCAATTCGCGTCCCGTTTTTGGAGGGCACTGACTTCCGCCCTTCTTATGGATGAGCGCATGTCCAGTTCCTATCATCCCCAAACCGATGGACAAACGGAACGGGTTAACGGGACAATGGAGCAATACCTGCGATGTTTATGTCTGCAGTACCAAACAACCTGGCATTCCGTGCTGCCCGCAGCAGAGTTCGCATACAATAATTCAAAGCACTCCTCAACTGGCGTTACTCCGTTCTATGCTTTGTATGGTCAACATCCAAGGTCCATGCCCTTGGATTTAGAACTGCCTAGAAATGTTCCCGGGGCAGTTGACAAATTGGCCATGTTAACCACTTTGCATACCAAGGTAACAAACCATCTGGAAAACCGCTCTAAGTACTACGCAGACAAACATAGAATTGCCGCTCCATCCTATAAACCGGGCATGTCTGTTTGGTTGTCTACAAAAAACCTTAAGATTCCAGGGAAACGAAAACTCCTACCACGTTTCATTGGACCTTATAGGATCAACAGGGTGCTTAATCCCGCAGTCATCTGTTTGGATCTGCCCTCACGTTGGCGAGTGCATCCGGTATTTCACTACTCCCTTGTAAAACCGTACGTACCCGGCACTCGCCTACCTGTGCGACCTTTGGTCGTCTCCATAAAAGGCTCAGACGAATATGAGGTGCGTGCTATTTTGGACATGAGAGTGAAGGCTGGAGTACCTCATTACCTGATTGATTGGAAGGGGTACGGACCTGAGGATCGTTCCTGGGAGCTGTTATCCAACATCCATGATCCATTGCTGTTGCACCCTTTCCAGCCTTAAACCCAGACAACAGAGACCTTATGCCCACATGGTTTTTAGAACAGCCAGACCGTTTTTTACCCATTGGAGTCTCTTCAGCAAACTCCCAGGGAAGCGTCCTTTTTAAAGCACGCGCCTAATAAACATTGTTCTTTTACATGTGCAATGTACACTGATGGGTGATGCAGGATATGTTTTCCTTTCTTTTCAATAGGGTCTTGTCACGAGGTGTTCTGTCGGATGTACGCGTCTCACGCGAGTCCTCACGTGACTTGTATTTAACCCGGAAGAGGTTTGGGATCCTCGCTTCTGATCGTTTTATCATTCGGAGCTTGGAGTTTGTTCCCGCAGCTCCGGTCCTTTCCTCGCGTCTTCCGCGACGCATATTATGGCAGTTTCCAGTTACTCCTGCTCGGAGCATTCGGCTGGCACAGTCGACATCCACCGCGTTTTCAGCGGTGCACCTTACCTACTCTTCGGAGCTCCGCAGTCATCCGGAGCCCAGCCGACATCCACCACGTCTCCAGCGGTACTTCTTTAAAGACACTTCGGCGCCCCACTTTCTTCCAGAGCTGTCAGCCAGTTCCACCGCTGACATTACACCGCATCCCTCAACGGTGCATCAAAATCTACTTCTCAACACTCCCATTCATACGGAGTCACCTGCGGATCATGCAGTCGAACAATTTAATGCTTTTTTCCTGCGGCATTTGTTTCCAGTGTTCTAATCCAACTGGGAGCAGCCATTTAGTCATCCTTCCTTACAGCATATACATCATCCTTGTGAAAACCCATTTTCTCATTTGATCCTTTTGTGGCTTACCTAGCAGTTCTCATCTGGGACCTGGATCATCTATTTCCAATATCCAATTGCTTTCTTCCAAAAATGACAAGTGCACTAAACTCTATGGACGCTATCCGGAGTGCACCAACCCGATTCTAGTGCGGCCCTCATTCCGTTCGGGTTAGTTCCCATACTAACTTCCTTCCTTCCGATTGTTAATTGCATCTTGGTTGATAAAAGGATTTTGGATTCTACTGATGACTGTTCCCATCACAGGTTAGTGCTGTTTCAAAAGGGTAATAATTCCTAATTGCAGTTGGTTAAATACTAAAGTCATTTCATCTCTTTTCACAGTCCGGTGATCTTGGTCTTTTACACGCCCTTTCTACTATTTACTCTCTTTAGCTGTCCTTTCACCCAGCTAGAGAGTGACATTAGTTGGAAGGTCTAATATCAACGGACGTCGCCCTACGCCTCTTCACTTCGGAGCAATTCCAATTGTATCTTTTTCCATCAGTATCCTTTTAATTGGTTTACTTGTGGTGTTAAGTGGAATTGAAACACCTCCTCCTCACCTGTGTCTTCTGAAGAGGACTTGTGTTTGCACACCTTTCTTGTAGCCGTCTCCTTCTTGGTGAAGAGATGAGGCCTTCCGCGGTTAGAAGCTACCCTGGCACCCTGACCTGACAGGGAGGCAGGGGACTCCTTCCCGCTGGGACCGATCCGAGAGGAAAAAAGCAATAGCTAAAAGAAACCTCTCTTTGATGTCGTATCTTGATAGATGAGAAGATCGCGTGAAAGTCCAAAGCAGGCGTGAAGTTCCAAGGTCTGGATCCTTAGAATGGTGAGGCAAATGAGGGAGGCAGTCCAGTGAGAAAGGATTCTACAGGATGTACCGCAAAGATCCTGTATCAGCAGAGGTAGCGGAAAGAAGCAAGACAGAGTAAGGCGGAGACTGGAGCGAGAGCAGGATAATGCACCGACCGAACACAGTAAGTATAAAGCGGGAGAGGGAAGGGCAAGCAGAGAGGGAGAGGAAAACAAGGAAGGAGATGGCCAGAGCCGTAACAGAAATTATGGAAACACAGCGGAAAGGAAGGCAAGGAAAGAGAAGTTCAGAAACCCCAACGGAAGAACAAGAAGCACCAGCAGAGAAACAGCTAATGGAGCGTAAAGCAGAACGTTGCAACGCACCAAGCGAAACAAGGGGCGGAGCTAAATACGGAAGTGAGAGACAGGCAGAGACAGAGAGACTAGAACGAGCATCCAGGAAGTAGCGGAAAGAAACGGGACATCCTAATGGCGGCGTACACTCCATGTCTTCCATAGCCGCCAATGATGTCTGCGAGAAGGTGGCATGACAGACTCTGCCACCTCACCGGGTTTACGACTGCCCGATAGACTTGGTACCAGGGGCTAAAATTCCATTGGGACGCGTTTATTCATTGTCCATCAAGGAGGATCAAGTATTAAGATATTACCTGGACAAGGCTCTTGCTACAGGGTTCATTCATCATTCAAAATCACGGGCTGCATCTCCGCTATTTTTTGTCCCCAAAAAGGAAGGGGTCTTGCGCCCCTGTATCGACTATAGAGCACCCAACGAAGTGACAGTGAAAAACCAATATCCTTTGCCCTTAATTTCGACCCTCATTGATCAGATGGGCAATTCTAGTGTCTTCACCAAACTGGACCTCAGGGGGCTTACAATCTCGTTCGCATCAAGCCCGGTGACGAGTAGAAAACTGCTTTTAAGACTTGTTTCGGCCTGTTTGAATATCTAGTGATGCTGTTCAGACTCTGTAACGTGCCAGCCACTTTTCAGTCATTCATGAACGTCATTTTTCATTATATACAAGATCGGTTTGTTGTGGTGTACCTCGACGACATACTTATTTGCTCAACCTCTATGGTGGAACACATTAAACACGTTTCTACTATTCTACAAAGACGGCGAGATCATCATCTGTATCCCAAGCTGAAAAATGTGTGTTTCACACGACCGAAGTGGAGTTTCTAGGATTCAACATCACAAATCAAGGCATTAAAATGAGCAAATCCAAGGTTAGAGCAGTCCTAGACTGGCCTACCCCTCAATCGGTCAAGGACCTACAATCCTTACTTGGATTTGCAAACTTTTACCGCCGATTTATCAATTCATTTTTGGCTATTGCTGCTCCATTCACAGCCGTGACCAGTTCTAAAATCCATTTTGCCTAGGATGCAACTGCTCAGTCAGCCTTTGATTTATTAAAAGAGGCATTCACTACGGCTCCGCTATTACAGAATCCTAACCCTGACATCCCTTTCTTTGTTGAGGCTGATGCCTCGGGTTACGCGGTAGGTGCGATTCTATCGCAACCCTGTTCACACACGGGGGAGATACATCCTGTTGCATTTTTGTTTACAGAAAACCTACGGACTATGAATAAAATGATCCCATCACAGAACGGGAACTATTTGCCATTAAGGAGGCCTTTATGGAATGGCAGCACCATCTCCTAGGTGCCAGACATGTTGTCACGGTCTATTCTGATCACAGGAGTTTGTTGGCCTTCAAGACCATGAAATGCCTCAATGCTCGGCAAGCCCGGTGGCACCTGTTTTTCTCTCAATTCCACTTCCTCATAACCTATCGTCCTGCACAATTGCATGTTCCTGCTGATGCACTGTCAAGGCAGTCGTCAGGCGCTCAACCTACGCCTAAGGATCCTGTCTCCTTACTTGCTGAGAAATTGGTCTGCGGATGTACTATTCAGCCTTCTCTGTGTGCCATTGAGGATTGGGTTGTCTCTAATCCATCGGAAGTTGCTTCCCTCAATTTGGACGTCGTGGGGAATATGCCCTTCATCCAGGGGCGTTTTTACATACCTCCTTGTGTTGCTCGCACCCACACTTTGCATTGGGCTCACGACTCGGTTGTTGCAGCGCATCCGGGTCATCAGAAAACCCTGGAATCCCTTCGTCGGTGGTCCTGGTGGCCCTCCATGTCCAGAGACGTCATGGATTGCCTGTCTACTTGTGCTGTTTGCGCTCAATGTAAGGTCTCCAGAACCAAACCTATGGGACTGCTTCAGCCATTGCCAGTACCGTATAAACCATGGCAGATGATATCCTTGTATTTTGTGGTTGAGTTTCCTTCCATCACAGGACTGAATACTATCCTAGTAATAATTGATTACTTCACTATGTATGCAGTTTTTGTTCCTGTTTCGGGTGTACCCTCTGCCCCGATGTTGGCGGACCTGGTGCGATTACATATTTTCCAGCACTTCGGTCTGCCTTCTATTATAGTTTCCGACAGGGGTCCACAGTTCACCTCGAGCTTCTGGAGGGCACTAACGTCTTCTCTCCTTATCAATGACCATTTCTCCTCTGCATTTCACCCTAAAACGGACGGTCCGATGGAACGTCTCAATGCTACTATGGAGCAGTATCTGAGGTGTTTGTGGCTCCAGTTTCAATATACCTGGTTGTCTGCCTTACCATTAGCTCAATTTGCATACAATAACTCCTTCCATACTGCCACAGGTGTCTCCCCATTTTTTGCCCTGTTTGGATTTCATCCGTGTTCCTTGCAATTGGATCCATCGCTGCTGATAACCTGGCAGCTTTTGCCAGTGTACGGGATATGGACTAGCTACATCGAGTTTGCACCTCCTCCGCTCTCAGGTGTGCGCGAAGAAACATGCAGATGCACACCGTTCTCCTGCCCCTGCCTATTGTCCTGGCATGAAAGCTTGGTTATCTACTCGTAATCTGAGAATTCCTGGGAAAAAATCCCTGCTGCCCAGGTACGTCGGCCCCTACGAAGTCTTGGGCATTGTCAACCCCGTCGCGGTGTGACTATCCCTGCCTGCTACATGGCAGATACACCTGGTGTTTCATGTGTCCTTGATCAAAACTTGCCCCCTGGGTATTGGCCTTTCCCGCTGCCCTGCCCCTGTATTGGTTGACGGTGAGGAGGAATTCGAGGTGTCTGACATCCTGGACATTAAGCTGTCTAGGGGTACCGTCTACTATCTGGTGGATTGGAAGGGCTACGGTCCGGAGGACTGCACGTGGGAACCGCTGTCTCACTTGCATCCTCCTGCCTTGTTGCAGCCTTTCATGCTGCCCGGGGGTTGCCGTGGCCTATGCGGGTGGATACTGTTATGATATCCCTGCGTTTGACTCCCAGTCAGTCAGCTTGCTTTTCAGCTTCTCCGTTATGACAACGCTGGCGGTTACCATGGAGACGTGGAGTCACAGCCTCCCTGGATCATGGTGGTCATGTGACGTATCAGTCACTACTATGGCAGGGTAGGCTCTGCCCCAACACACAGAGGAGGGATTCAAATAAGCTTGGATAGAACAGAACGCTGCTTCTGATTAGCGTTTACCTTGCCATAAACGTTCTATCCTGAGTACTTTTTGATCTGACTACGGAACGTCCCCTGACTACTCTCATCGCGACCCTTATTGGATTTGGTTACCTCGCTGTTTGGCTGCAGTTCTGCCTGCTTATCGGATATTTTCGCCCTTTGGCTTTCTTCGTTTTTCTGCTTTGGGAAAAGCACTTCTTCGCTGTTCAGATGCTGTGGTCTGTCCAAACAGCCACCCGCGTCAGTGTACTGAATCCCTCCACCGTGGCTCCAACATCCAGTTTTCCTGATTCCACGAGCCTCTTACCTGCAACTCCTCAATATAAACATCGGGCTCCAACTGGCAGCAGTTCTACCTTCCCACGGAAACTGTAGTTGGCGTCCCCTCTGCCGCACCAACGGTAAGATTGTTTCCTTCATTTCTGCTTCTTGCTCTGAAGAACAGATATACATCTTCCATCCAGTACTCTTGCATTTGTTACCATTTGAGACTCAAATTGGTCTTCATCCTTGGGATTCCTCTGATCTCTGTTCTGGACTGTTCTGTTCATCTTGGATTTTGGACTACCGCTCCACGGTATTGTTGTGCACTCCTGAACGCTATTCCGATCAGTGCACCATCTGGAAACTAGTTGCGTCCCTCGTGCCCCGGGGTAGCCTCATGTACTATATTCCTATTTTTTATTTGATCCTGTCGTTGTGGATCCTAATCCAAACCACTCTGCTCTTAGGGTAAGCCTAAACATAGTTGTGCAATCTTTGGGTTACATACAGTAATCCTGGGAATTAACATATTTTCTCTTTCCTCTCAGTTTTGAGGCCCTGACTGCAATCCCTGTTAGCCTTGCAACTCTGCCAGGCCTAGTTCAGGTATTCCACTCTCTTGCTAATCGCTTCTGTTGTTCTGCATTCCACACGCTATAACTGTGTTTCATTCCTTCGCTACAGCATTGGTGTGGCGGTGTGGGTATCCCCACTCTTTTGGGTAACCAATTTCTTTGATTGTATCAATATAACAACAAAGGGGTGTGTTGCATTAAAGAGTTCCTCAGGTTGAGGAGGTCTGGTTCTGACACGTTCCTCAGTCGGAAGAATTACAGCTTAGACTTAACACTTAACGGAGCAGCTCCGTCTCCTCTGGTATTCTAAGGTTGAGCAACGCCCCAACCTGTACGGCTAGTGGTGAGTAACACCTGGTGTATGTGGAGTAATCAAAAACTCATGCTCTGCAATAGTTGCATAAATCCAAAAGGTGCTGCATCTATTTCATTGTCTTTGGTCGTGGAGTCTTGTGTATGGCCTCTACTCTTTCTGGTCTTATATTTCTCCCATCTGCTGACACAATCTGACCCAAGTACACCACTTCTTTTTGACAGTATTGCAACTTCTCCCTGTCCACCTTGTATCCTTTGTCAGCTATGAGTGTCAGTAGTGTTATTGAACCTTTTCTACACTATTTTTCTGTTGTGCTGCACACTAATAAGTCGTCAACATATTGTGTCACTGTGCTCGCAACCCGTAGGTTGTTAGGTCCATTTGTATCATTCTGTTAAAGATACTTGGCCCTCCAGAATAACCCCTGCGGCATTCCATTATGTTCAAACTGCATCCGACTATATGTAACGGCGGTGAGCTGCCTGGAGTCTGGGTGTAGTGCGATGGAGAAAAAAACATTCTTTAAGTCGACCACTGTGAATAAATTTGCCTCTGCAGGAACACTGCAAAGAATTGTTGCAGGGTTTGGAACCAATGTATACTCTGCCTCAATAATGTCAATCAGAGGGTGTAAATGCTGTACAAAACGACTCAACCCTCCCCTCGCTTTCTTAATCGGTTAGATAGCAGTGTTGCAAGGTGATGTGCTCAACTGTATTGCTGCCATAGGGCATGCAGTGTCTCATATATGGCCTCATCTGCTTCTCGTGATAAGGGGTGTTGTTTTACTTGTGGCAATAGTGCTCCTTCTTTTAACTTGATTTGTACCACCCCTGCCCCTTTGAGTATTCCTACATCATGGGGTCCTGTTGTTCACAAGCTCTTTGGCACTTTTTCCAAAGCTTCCTGTAAATATTGTGCTTTCTGTTTTGTTGTCTGCATCATTTGGGCCACTGCTCTTTCTGTTATACGAACCATTGCAAGGTAGGCTGAGCTCAAACACTACCTCTCCTTCTTCGTTCTCTTTTGTTGCAAACAACTCTGTGTCACTTACTCCTGTCAATGTCAGTGTAGGATCAATACATAATATTGATTGCCATTTCATGTAGTTCTCGTCAGTAGCAACCAGTATAATCATGTCTTTCCGTACTACTACTTCCTCCAAGTACAGTAAAGTGTGTGTGCCTGAGCTAACTGAGGAGGGATACTGAGGCCTGAACAAAAACTTGTTGGATAGCCGGAGCACCTTCCCCTCAATCCCTGGCAACTATCCCAGCAACACGTGCACTCCATATACAAACACCTCTATGTGTGCAGGTATTCCTTTCATTGCACTGTGTGCATGGTATGCCTGAATCAGTACTGGCACTTGGACTTTTATGAAATCATGGCGTTCAATTTGCTAAGCAGGTCCCACGCCAGAATATTGATGGGAGTGTCTTTTGAGTACAGCAAAGGTGCTATAATATGCTGCGTCCCTATCATTAAGGACACATCTTTTATCAGAGGAACTTTCATAATTGTCCCTGAAAAGCCTTGTGTGTCCAGAACATTGTTAGATAATGGAAATCCTTCTTCCTTGATGCATGATCTGGTTGACCCAGATAGTTTTTACCTTTCTTATAGTATCTATAAGAAAGGTAAAAACCCCTCTGTTCTATCTGAACTGCTACCTCCGGTTCCTCCTCTGGGCCTTCAATTACTACTAGAACAGAACACACTTGCATTCCCTGTGGGCAACCCGATTGGGAAAAGGTATTTGGGGATGATGCAAATGGGTTACCACCCATCATTGTCACTCCACTATATTGGGGTATGGTGTTCTGCCCCAATATTGTCAGCCCTTTGGGTGTCTGTGTCTGTGCTGGTGCCTGAAGTATGCTTACTGTACCCTGATTTCCCACCATTTCCCCATGTTGTACCTGCAGTTGTCTTTGGGTAGTAATTCCCTTTGTCTGTGCAGTCTGTATCTGGACTTGCTTCAGCTGGGGAATTACCTGTACTTGCTGTGCAGTCTGTGGCATGTATGTCTGCTGTTGGTGCGGTATGACCTGCATCTTTTGAGGTGTCTGCTGCATGTACGTCTGCTGTAGTTGCCCTCCCTGTGCAACTAGTGGGCATGTTCGCACGACATGTCAAAAATTCCTGCATACGTAACATTGTACTCCAAAACGTGGAGTCATACCTCTGTATCCCATTCCCCTTCCATGTGTGTAGTATCCTCTCCCCATTTGATACTGTCCCATATATGCACCTCCCCGCAGCTTGCATAACCCCAGGTTGCTGCATGTTTGTGAATGCGGGTTGCTGTGGTATCGGTACCGTCCCCCACTGCTAGGTAGGTGGCACCTGTTTGTAGTATCCAGGTGGCATCATTGCAGCCATGGGAAGCCTTCCTTGCTGTGTCTGAGGAACCACAACTGGCCCTGTGAATACCGCTCCCTCCATGTGTTTTTTCGACAGTTTTTTCTGAACCAATTTGTTTTCTGCCTTTGTTGCTTTATCCTCTATTTTCTTATCCTTCTTCTGTTTTTTCATGCAAAAGTGCTCAATTGTCGCCTGTAACGCAGGCCACCCCTTTGCCTCAATTTACACTATTTTTTCTAGCAGGACCTGTACATCTGTGGGGAACCCCCTCACTAGTACATGGTATAACAAAGGTATTTCTTTTCATTACATGACTGCTTATTTTCCTCTGTCCACATTTCCTGTATGGACTGTATGTAATCTGCGGTGTCCTTGTCAGGCTTCATTTTGCGAGCCAGTATAGATCGCATTGTCTGACGGGCCTGGATAGAGCTACCTAAGGGCCTTCCAAACATACGCACTATAATTGTTGAAGGGCGCTCCATCATGTACGTTAGAGCTTAATTTTACCCCAGAATATCCAGCCTGCTGCCATATTTTGTCACTTCTCTCCCCGACCAATACAGCCAACAAACATTTTATATCTCCTATGGTCAATGGGATTCCCACTGTCTCTTTCTCAAAAACATGAATCCACTTGCTCGGCCCTGCCAATACAATTATCCCTGTCCATTATCTGCTATGCTATGCAATAAACCTGACCCCTCACTTTCTGTAAGAATGGCATTTGTGTGTGCATTCTGCATGTATTACCGCGTTGTGTTTTTTTTGCTACTGCTATTCTGGTTTTCCTGATGTTGACCCTATGTCCCCAGTCACCCAATGATTCTTCCCTTTCCTACTCTTCTCTTTCATCCCTTCTCCTTTCCCGTCTCCTACCTGCCAAAGGGTGGTTGTCTGTTTCGTCATCCCCTTGATCACTGTTAGCGCTGTCTTGACATTCTGATATGGTTTTCCCTTTGTCTGCTGTGCCAGTTTCACTATGGTCCGAGTCCCGTCCCCACTTGTCTATCCTAAATTCGATGCACCCTGTTGTCCACCCCAGTTAATTGGTTGCCTTCTCATTTTCCTTTCCTTTCTCCTCTATTTCCCATTCCATTGCTTTTTCTGCCTCCTTCAACATACTCTCAAGTTGTTGCTGTGCACTCATTTAAATATTTCCTCTTCCCATTTTCATCCTTGCAGCTGACGCTTGTACTACTCGTTTAGGATTTGTATACCCCACAGCTGGTTTTAATAACGGGTCTATTGTATAGGATGGTGGCTCACTTCGCTGCTCCTCCTCTTCTTTCCCCTTCTCAGTTAATTTCTCTTTCTCCTCATATAATTTCCAAAGCCCCAGAATGTCCTGTCTCTTTTTAAGTTTAGCTCTTATATATGTAGCCACATACTTTCTATAATATCTTTATCGAACGTTCCCTCTCGGGGCCACTCTTTATAACACATGCCCACAGTGTTGTCTACCCACTCACAATGATACTTTGATATTTTATCATGGTATAGGGGCAATTTCCTACACATATGATTAAACGGGGCATCCATCCAGTAGGATGTCATTGCCTCTGCCTTGCCTTTTTCTTATTAGAATAGTCTTCTTTCCGACCTTATTCCTTCTCTTCACAAAATCAAAAAACAACCTTTCACCCTTTCTTCAAACAAACACCACTCACTCAATTTTTAAACTTGCTACTTTGCTCGATCACCTTTCTCTCGTCCGCTCTGGCCTTCTCCACAGGCCCCGCCTTCTTAAATTGTATTAGTATAGAAGTGGCCTTCTCCACAGGCCCACCACCTTAACAATAAAGCCCTTTATCAGTGAGTTGGAAAACGTTGTTACTCTTCTCCTTCCCCAACTCTATCAACAATTCGCGCTACGTGCCTTTGCGCTATATACCCGTTAATTTGTCTCTGGCTCTTCCGCCCCTTCCATATCCACGTAGAACGACACTACGATCATTTTTTATAAGACTGAAAAACGAACTGCTGCTAGTAACAAACACATGTGCGCATATACCCAAATAAACTCTTCCCCAAGAAAAAGAAATGACACAACTATACCAATTGCCTGCTATACGTGCAACTCTTGTCTAACAAGGTCCACCACTTACTACGCAACCCTCTACTCTAATGCAGATGTGCTACCATCTACCTGCTCCCTATCGGAATGGCAGACCTAATATCTAACACTAGCACGGTCAATCGCCCTCTTCACCACTAACAAGGGTGTGTCCTATACACAATAAAAAGATTCCCTCACGCACCTGGCGGTTTCATGAAAGGTACACTCACGTTTCTTTTTAGGAGATTCCCCACTTCTTTCGACCTCAAAGTCTCCCTTTAAAGGCCTGCACTTTCAGTCGGAGTGAAGGCAGACCCGGACCAGGCAGACTTTTGGGAAGTGGCATCCATGGCCCTCTCTTGAGCTCTTGATACTGGCCAACAGATGCTGCCCTGCACTCCTGCGAGAGCACAGGTGGAATTCTACACGCCTCAGTCGAACAGCAAAGATATCTCGCTGGTGCCTCCAAAAATGTATTGGGGGTCGCCTCGTAGCACTCACTAAAACATTACAAAAGTAGTCCAAAAGGAGTGTACACCGGTGCCAGAAGTAACACAATTTTATTCCAGGCCCCAGACGCAGCTGGCACAGCAAATTCAAAGAGAACGTGGAACAGAACTGCATGAAAAGGCACTGTCAAAGAAATGCCCTCGAAGTGAAAACATTTATAGACAGAACAATAATTAACATTTGAAATTGTGCGACATAGAAAAAATCTCCCCACAAAGAAATGATTGGTTCTTGCACTTTGGACTCGTATAGAACCCTATACATTATGCTGGATCATTGGGTCCATGAACCTTCCCACACCCCCCTCAATTACAATAATATGATGTCACAATCCACCCCCAATTCCCACAACACAAAATTATATGTTTGAAACATTGGAGACGGCCAGCGGAACTTTATTATTCAGCCTTGGTCTCCTCTTCCTGTCTCCCATGGGATCGGCTACCCACCACGACATCATCAGAGCCTTGACCCACGGACATACTTTTAAAATGATTGTTTCATATTGGGAACACTCTAACCCTCTTCCCAGGGAAAATGGTCTGCAGGCGATTTGAAACTGCCGTGGGTTTTGCCGGGTTCACTACAAAAACACATGATTTTGACTTATAAAATGGTCATATATTCCTCTTTCACTGGCAGACCCTCAGTGCTCTAATCAATTAACCTTGAAAAATGAGAACCTCTGTGTGCTTCATTGTACACTTGGCCAGTGATTGCATGCTATGTGCTAATGAACCGCCTGCAGTGGCCCTTGCCGCGAACGGAATGCTATGACACGTTTAAAACAAAGCAGGCTTTTGGGATTTTATTTGCAGTGCTTAATTCTATCACTAATTTGATTATACTTACCTGTGCCCTAGAATTTATGGACTCGTTTTATTAAGAATTAAATTTTGCATATATGAGAAAGGGCTCCCTCCCCTTTTAGAGTGCTACTCTCTCAGCTGATAAGTGCGTTCCCTCATATGACGCTGCGGGGAGATGTCAACGGCCAACCACCATGGTATCAGGGTTTTAGTAAGTCTACTCTGGATTATTTATTTGTGTGCTAAGGTTTATTTGATACTAACATTGACCTTTACAATTATGAACAATAATTGGATTGCCCATTGGTTTTTAAAAGGAATTTTTAGCAAGGTTTTTTTGCTCAAGATAAGGGTGGGCCTACTAGTTTGCGAGTCAGTGAGGGAAGGAATCGTATTCGATGGACCCACATAATAGTGGGCTTTTTAATGTTGATTTTGGAAACATGATGAGGTGCTCCATGCTGAAATGGAAGCTGGAAGCTTTTAATGTGGCCCATTTCGAATCTTCCTTGGGAAATCTAGTGAGTAATTTAGAGAGCTGTTGATGTTAAAACAGGCAAAATGAGGAAACAGCATTTGCATGTTTCTGATGACCGATTAGCAATCCAAAAGCAAATTATGAATGAGGAAGCTTATCTGAGAAATTAAGCTCTCTAAAGAAGGGTTTTAAGCTCATATTAATACGTGTAGGAAGAGTGCATATTTATTGCAGAGGGATGCAGAAAATATGTTGAATATACTTATTAAAAGGGATACTACATGGCTCTGGGCTCTGGTGAACGCAGAAGATGTTCCTTCTGCTATTGTTCATTTGAATGCTGTTGAAGAGTTTTTGGGTGAGACTCCCAGTTATGCCAGAGCGAGGCTGGGGTTCCGCGGACTTGGAGGGTCCAAACCCCTCCCCAGAATAAACGGAGGACCCAGTCAGATGGCAAGTACAAGCTGCGGTTTATTGCAAATAAAACCACCAGGGATCAATATAAGAAAACAGGAAGTCTCCGGAACATCTCAATGTTCCATGGCTTGCAGGCAGGTTTTGTATGACTCTGGCGTCATCTCTTGAGCCCTTCTCCAAAAAACCTATCAGCGTGAGGGATTGGTTATTGAGAGTTCAATAACCTATACGGTTACCTATAGGTGTTATTCTACTGACTCTGGCATGTCAGGTGGCTGACCTGACCCGTCCCCAAGAAACAATCTATTACATTGTTGCAGAGTAGTGGGCTTACCATTGGTTTGTGCCCCTTGCCATCCACCCCTGGGATTGTAAACTGTGATTGGTTAGAGCTGACATCCTCAGGCCTGGGACTCGATCAAGTTCTCAGCTCGCTGTGCATCTCTTCAAGGTGATGTAAACAATTATGTGTCTGTATTTTAACTAGTGTGTACCACCATTGCCTATGAGAATATGCTACTTACGTTGCAACACTTGTTGCAGCCTGTGTCTGGTTTAATGGGATCGGCTCCTATTACCCACCATAGATGCCTGCCCATTGTTTTGTTCGGCTGTACCATGTGTTTAGAGACCACAGAATTGGGCTATGCAGCTCACATTTATGAGGATTTACTCTGCTTTTCTGCAGCTGGTCCCCCTGTCATATGGAGATTCGAATGTGTCCTTGTATCTCTGACCTTGGCTATGAGCTTGTTCCGCACGTGTTGCACACTGTGCAGCCAGAATCAGCTTTGCTCGTCTCGTACTCAGAAGCCTGAGGCCTGCTGTAATTTTCCTAACTTTTATAATGCAGTTTCTACATTGTCCATGGTGTGCTAAATTCCCTGTGGGTTAGTTATAAATGGTCCGATCAGGCTCCATATATACTCCTGTATGTCCACGCAGCTTTTGGCTTTAAGTATCAGCAAACTTGCTCAGGATCTCTTGTACCTTGCGGTTCTGCGTTGCTGCATTTGGTTAATGGCAAAAATAATAAAAGCATTGACCGTATTATATGTATCTGTCCTCTAGTTACAGACTGTGCACTTATGGTTTTCATGTATACAAGTGTGTGTTTGTGTGGTGTGGTGCAGGACTGCAAATGTGCTTTATGTCTAACGCTGCTACCTCGTGGTGTCACTAATGATGTCAACACCATGGTTTCTTGGTCTTAGTCGAGGCTGTCCATATAGGTTTCTTTGTCCACGATCTCTGGGTCTTCGTCTACACATGTAAAGATTTGCATTGTATTCGGTCTGTATGGCTGGCTGAGTGGGTACCTTTCAGTGTACTTGTCAATCATTGGTGCACTCGGGATCTCTCCAAAATAAGATGGGTGGCTGCACGCATTTCTGGCCTTTAATCTTGTGATGAATTTGGGAGGGCGGAGGGGTAGTCTCTGGGCCTTCTCTTCAGTCCTCCCGATATGTTAAGCCTTTTTCTCTTGGTTGCCATATTTTCATAATTTCTCCAAGGTGTCTATAGTAGTTCAAATGGGTGCCGAAAGTCCATTCCATATAACTGCACACTCCTTCTGGGTTGCACCACACCCACTGTCCTTCGTAGTACTTTGCATCGAATGGATTATCGAATGGATTATCTAATTTCATTGCCTCCAGTGAGAATATTATACTGTTTGCTATTCTCTCTCTCAGCTTGTCTCTTTCCTCCACTATCTTATCCTTTGCTCCTCCTATGTTCACATACATCAGGAACTTCAGTCCAATGGTCTCTTATGCTCACTTTTGGCACTGGATGATACAAATCTGCACCACGCATAGTGCCACTCCCACCAATATTAGTGTTCCTAATTTCACCTTCAGCCCGTCTGATAGCCATGACCATGACCATATGTACGCTATCCAGGTCTGGTCTTTTCCAGTTCGCTTGGCTTATTCCTCCATCTTTGCATGCATCTGGGATAGGTGTGTTACTGCCTCTGTCAGTGTGCCGTTCTCTTCATCGTTGGCAGGTATAAATGTGCAACAGGAACTCCCAATTGTTGCGCAAACTCCTCCTTCCATTGCTATCAGTGAATCCATAACATATCTATTCTGGAGCGCCATCAACCTTACTGCTCGAAGCTCTCCCTTTATTGTGTAGGACACATTCACTGAAGAGTTTATCGTCATCATCAGCTCCCACCGGGTAATCTGCAGCCACTTTGCATTCGTATATGTCTGTACAGCTGGAACAAATGATGAGAAGAACATTTGCGTTCTGCTAAACAACCTGTGTTCAGCTGGCACCTCATCCAGAGCTGCTTCTGATTTTAGTGAAAAAATAGTTGCTTCTCGTCACTCTACTTATTTCCTGCGGCTTTTCGCTCTTGCCTGTTTATTCTTCTTCCACTGACCTTTTCTTCCTTTTGTTGGTGTTCATTTACGGGAAGTCATCAAGCTTCACATCTTTTCGTGGCACGACCAATGAGGGCATATTGATGTGTACCATGAGCAAACTCCTCCCCATGTGGGCGGCAGCTTCTCATATGCCTTGGGTCTGCATGCCCAGTAGTGATCCATCAGAACTGCAGTGCCGGTCTTCATCGATGCATGCTTTTTTATGCATCTGCATCCTGTATTCTACCCAACTTCCACTTCACCGTCATTTTGGTAACAGAGTGCTGGCGTTTTCAGGGGGATTATAGGCATTGGTCCAGCTTCATTCTCCATCCACGTGAGTAACTTTGCACTTGCGTCCCATTCCTTAAGGCACTTGTCATTCTCTTCTTGTACCTTGTTCACTGGTGATTGTGCTAAGGTCATTGCCTGGCTTCACACTTCTCCATCCTTCCATCCATCCTCTGTGTATGCTTGACCATACACAAGCATCTGTGGTCTTTCCCAGCACCCAGGTTCTCCTCCTATCTCCTTCACTCTGGTCCATGGGCAGCGCAGTTCTTTCAACATTATAGTCCTTGTTTCTCATTTCTGAGACCCATCAGTTATGTACTGTATTGCCTTGAAATCTTCCTCTAGTCTTTACCATCAACAGGTACATCAGGCATTGAGCTCTTGCCGCTGGTATTTCAGCTGCTATAATCGTTCTGGAGGCACTCATGGCATAGAGGATTAATGAGCAGACATAACAGCTCTCCCAAGTGGTTTCCATACCTACTTGTGTCATGTGTTTGTACCACATATTGTTAGACACTCGGTCAGTGTCGGTGAGAAAGAAATCTACCCCCTTTGTGTCTGTGTCAACACTGCGCTTACATCTTCTTACCATGCTTACAGTGCTCTCCTGTCGACCTGACATGGTCGTTTCACCTGCTTGGGTCGGGGCAATGTTAGTAGAAGATACAGCGGTAACGCTAGTGACAAGCAAAATTCTCCAAAATATAAATGCAAATACCCCACTCGGAATAAAGAGACACAACAATAAAATCACATTTTTTATTGTTTCACTCATCTTAACCTGTGCTAACTGACCATGGTGCAGCTTGAAGATATAGTTTCCCGCCTGAAATGCGCAGAAATTAGCGTTATTGTGTTAGTATTCAGTTAATCATTAAGCTCTGTAGACCATGTATTCATTGATGGCAAATATAAACAACTGTTCCCACAGGGCTCTAATTCCAGGTTCCCTCAGTATGGAAAGAACAGCAGTATTTCCTTGTCTGAGTTGTGGGTACACTTGGGTCACATATTCTATAAAGAGAAGATAGTATACTCTGGGTTGAAGAGGGATTCGAGATCCTGGGACCCCCACCCCAGTCCCCCTTCCACCAAATTCATAACGAGACGGAAGGCCAGAAAACACCGAAATCATCCATTCTACTTTGGACGAATCCCGAATGCGCTTATGATCGATAACTACACAGAGAGGTACCCTCTCAGCCAGCCATACAGACCAAGGGACATACAAATCTATCCATGCATGGGAGAAGAGCCCAAAATCATGATTAAAGAGTCTTATATGGACAGTCTCGACTGAACGACGAGGAACCACGGTGCTGCCATCACTAGTGACACCACGACATAGCAGCGCTAGACATGAAGCCAACGCAGTCCTCACTGCAATACACAAACACTCACTCCTGTACATGAAGAACATGAGCGCATACAGTTCTATAGCTAGAGCACAGATACATGTACATACTGTCTCTGCTTTACTATTTTGTCACTAGCCCAATGTAGAAACGCAAAACCACAAGGCACAAGAGATCCTGAAGCAAGCTTGCAGATGCTTAATGGGAATAACCCTATAAAACCTGACAGAGCCATGTGCGACTACAGGGAGAATGTAGTATAACGTGGATAATATAGAAACCACATTATAAGATTAGGAAAATTACAGCAAGCCTCAAATCACTGAGCAAGGGTCGCACTGAGCTGATTCAGGATGGACAGAGAGCAAGACGTGTGAGACAGGGCCCACAGCCAAGGTCAGGAGATATGGAGAGACATTCCAATCCCCAGGCAACAATGGAACCAGCTGCAGTAAGGAGAATAAATACTCATAATTAGGAGCAGCGAAGCTCAATTTTGTGGTCTCTAAACACGTGATACAGCCAAGGAGGACAATGGACATTGTCCCGTGGTGGCAAAGGGAGTGGACCAGCAGAAAACAGATGCAGGTGGCGACATTTGTTGCAACGTCCGAGGCACATTCTCATGAGCAGAAAGGTGGTGTACACACGTTATAATACAGACACATAGTCTTTCCCATCACCTTGAAGAGGTGCACAGAGGGCTTAGAACTCTTTAGAGTCCCAGGCCTGGGAAGAAACAGCCCTAGCTAATCACAGCTTAGTATCCAGGGGTGGATGATGAATGGGCATGAACCAAAGGTAACCCCCCATTCTGCAACAATGTAGAAGATAGATGTCATGGGGATGGGAAAGGCCAGCCACCTGGCATGCGAGGGCCAGTAAAATAACATCTATAGTGCCCTGTATAGGTTATAGAATACTCAATACCCAATCACCTGGCCCAATAGGTTTTCTGGAGAAGGACCCAGGGTATGACGAAGTGATGATGACATTTGAGGGTAAAACCGGCCTGCGAGCCGAGGAAAAGCGAGAGGTGCATGAATAATTCTCCTGGGAGTTCTCCCCAACAGTGGTAGCAGAGCGATGGTTGGCTGCGCCAGGCTGGAACAAGGTTGTCTCCTCCGCCGCGGAACCAAAGAGGCTGCAGGACCCTCGCATATTTCGAGAAGACGGGGAGCGCGTACCTGTGTAAAGGCAGTCAGGGGCCCCTTTGGAAATCATCCTGCCCGAAGTCAGCGTGGAGTCTAGGCAGATCAGGACTAGGAAGTGAGCACTTTCTGGAGGAGTCAGCAGCCGAGCAGGGCCTGGAGGCCACGGAATGTAAGTATTGACCCAGTCATACGGCCACTGTGGGAGAGAGGGAGGTTATTGGGTATTGTGGAGTATTGTTGAGTATTGTCCAGTATCGTCGAGTGTTGTCAAAGTATTGGTTAGCATTGTCGAGTAGGGACAGGAGCAGAGGTAAATGTCCCTTTTCTATGTCTATGGCACATTCGGGTTTAGAGGTAAAAGGTTCTGGTGAGCAACCTAGACTATTGTCTTGAAGGCACTGATGACTGAAGTATGTAAATAAGTGGATATCCTGTGGGTTGGGCATTTTAGCTTGGGTCATAGATGACAGCATGCCCGTAAGGTTTAGCCAAGGAGCTGACCTATATTGCGCAAGGTGAGTCGACTGGTTAAGTCTCCTGGAGTGAGACATATCGCACGCTAGGCAACGCAGCAGGTGCAGTTCGATCACAAGAGAATAGAGGTATACTCCGCCTGGAGGAGGGAAGACAGCTGTGGGGTTTTGTGTGGGTTGGGAATAGCGGGTTGGAGCATTGTACGCGCAGAATTTGATTATTAGCATTGCCTTGTTTAGTAAATTAGTGACAGTGAGGAGCTAGCATTGTAAACTTGAGATTGACAGACAAGGTGAACAAGTGGTGATGCGCGGAAGGTACATGCGCAAGATTGTGGGTATGCCTGAGGAGGCAGCGATTGTGAAGGAGGGGCGGAGCATGCCTCTTAAGTTGTAGAGCCAGAGGGGCTTGTAGAAAATTGAAACGTATTGCTATTACATTGTGCCTTTTTCCCCAAACAGCGGATTGTTGAAACCCTCGACTTGAGGTCAGGTAAAGCGATAAAAATGTATCAAGGGAAGTGCGGGCGCACACGTCCCTACAACACCTGTGTAAGACACTCCCACCCTACAGAGAGAAGATTTGTAAATACAGCATAGAATGGTCCAAAGGGACAGAATTAAAGTTACCATGGCCACCTTGCAGAAGTTTCTCCAAAGACGTGCAGCAATCACTGCTGACACACATACAGGGTGCCTATAAGGGGAGAAGCTCGCAAAATGCATGGCGATTTTTGAGCTTTGGAGAATGTTCCAAGAGGGCGAGGGGGATGCTGCGATGCGTCAGTGGATGCTGAGCCAGCAGGAAGTGAAGAAGCCAGGGGCTAACCCCACAGCTCCCCCACACGTCCCTCCAAGCATAGTATCTGATGACACAGACGATGGGCAATGGAAGTACCCAATAGGAGAGCTAAACGCAGCAGAGGGATGCTCAAATACGACATATAAACCACCACCATACACTAGGGATGAGGGGGCGAGAGGTGCAGGGCAGCCCACCATTGAAAAGGAAATGAGCAGAGAGGCGCAGAAGGGCACGAAGGAGCGGCTAGGGAACATAGCCACGAACAAGCGGATAGGGGGACAGATCCTTCTGAAATTGGATGGGAAGACAAATGGGGAAGCAGAAGAGGCAGCAAAGGCGATGGAAGGCTTGAGGGGGAGCCGCGAAGTATCGGATTGGGCTGAAATAGGGGAGGAAGCGGACAGATGGGAGAAGGTTTCTTATATTCGATTGTCCTGTGGCCTCATTACCAAGAGAATAAATTATATTCACCATTTCCTCTCTACTAACAACTGTCCCATGCTTGCTACTGTCAATTCCAGACTTTATTACTATAACAGCCTTCCAGCAGGCACCACGCAATCCAACATACAGGCTGTCCAGGTTGCACAGAACAATGCAGTTTGGGCCATTCAGGTACTGCCCAAATGTGCTCACGTCTCAGAGGCCAGAAGGGCACTCCACTGGCTGCCCATATGACACAGGATCACCCATAAGATTCTGACCCCGTCCTTTAAACGCTGACCAAATACGTGCCTGGCGTACCTTATCGATAGAGTAAAACCTCAAGTTGGTGGAAGGAAGCTTCATTCCTCCACCTACCCTACACTCACTCAGCCCAGACAAAAACTGGTGCATTTTGGAGGAACTTCCTTCAATTCCTAGGCCCCGTTGCAGTGGAACTTACTTCCCGGACACATACGCATGGCCGAAAATCTGGTAATCTTTAAGAAAGAAATCAAAACCTATTTGTTCAATCTTAACCCAGGTTGAACTTAGTCCATACGCTCCCTCTTGCTGCCAACCCCGGTTCTCCTTTCTTTTGTCTGTCCCTTTGCTGTGCGCTCTGAGGCCCACGGGCATGTGGCATGTTATACAAATTTAGATAAATAAAATAAATAAGGAAAGAGAGGAGACTAGACAGGGAGGATAGGGAGAGAAGAAGCGAGGAGAGATTGGAGAGAGAAGACAAGGAAAGGAGGAAGGAGGAAGAAAGGGAGCAGATACAGAAAGAAAGAGAAGAAAGGTTAGAAAGGGATCGCAGAGAAAGAAAGAGATAGCAACGGGAACAGCAAGTAAAAGAGGACAAGGGAAGTGGAAGAGATCGAGAGGCGGAGGGAGACAGCAGAGCAGGAAAAACACAAGTTGCTTGAGAAAGAACAGAGGAAGTTGCAGGTGGACAGACTGGCAAGGGAACGTGACCACGAAGAGGCAGATGAGAGGGCAATAAGGGCTGTAAGGACACAATGTACAGAGGACAAGGGCAACGGTAGACTCGAGGAAGGTAGAAGCACCAAGTCAGATCGCACAACCTAACGAGACAAGGGCACCACAGGAGTGGACAGAACAGGCCTAGGAGCCTGAGGGGGAGGCAGCAGATACAACTTGCTGGACATCGACTCGGACATGAGACACAACACGGACACAACAACTAAAAGGCTAAGCTTCGCAGATGACTTTTGTAGCAACATGGGCATAGGGCCTGATAATGAAGGACGGAATGGTGGGGAGGAGAGGGGGGAATTAAGTATGCTCCAGTCCACGGGGACAGGTGGAAACAAGTGGGTATCATGGAAATAAAGGACACATACAGAGGGAGCAGGAGGAGGAAGCAGTAGGGATGAACGGACACCACGGTCAGTGTACGAGCTATGTAACCTCGATGACATAGTACCATATGTGCAAAGACTTAGAGACCTCCCCGGATGCAGGAAGGAAGAGACCTGAGGATACATTTATGATAGTGGAACATTGTTTACAGGAAGTACAGGCCTGGATATGTGCCAACCAACTGTTGCTGAATGCCAGCAAGACAGAAGTGTCACTATTTGCTTCAAAATATCATCTTCAACAGAACAAACAGATATTGCCACCATGCTTCCTAGGGGCGCAGCTCAACTTTGCTAAGAAAATCAAAAGTTTTAGCTGCGTGTGTGAAGACAACATGGGTTGTGGAGCGCAGATTAGTACAAAGGTGCAATCAGCATTCTACACCCTGCGATCATTGAGACACATTTCCGACTGCACCTCCTCAGAGGTACTCTGCCTTTCCTCTCCTTCCCCCAGAAGCTCTTGGTATCTCAAGCTCTGGTTCCCTCTAGCTTGGACTATTGTAACAGCCTCTTTCTAAATCTACCTGCCTCTACTCTGCGCCCTCTGCAACTAATCCAGAACAGGACTGCGAGACTTGTCCTTGGCCTCAAGCCCTGGGATCGTATCTCTCCAGCTCTGAAATCTCTCCACTGGCTCCCAGTGGATGCAAGAATTAAATTCAAAACCCTCTTCATTGTCCACAATGGCTTTCTGGGGCCTGGGTCCAAAATACCTTCAGCTATCCCTCCACAAATACCTCCCCTCTCGAGCTCTTCGCTCCTCTAACTCCAACTCACTCATGGTCAGTCGTTTTTCTAAGAAACGAGCTGGGGGTAGATCTCTGTCTTCGGCTGGGGCCTCCCTCTGGAACAGCCTCCCTGCCACTCTAAAACTTGAGGAGAACCATCTCCGGTTCCGGAAGCACCTCAAGACCTTTCTCTTTTCTTCTGCCTTCGCTCCCCCTCTCCCCTGCTGATCTGTTCTCTCTTGGCACCGTGCACCTGGCCACCCTCTGTCTTTTGGGCCCAGGTACCTACTCATCCTGCCACCCATTGCCTCCGGGCCACCCCTTGCACTGGGGTCTGTATCTGTACCCATACAGCCCCCCCTTTTTCTTCCTGCACTTATCAGACCTACCCTGTCTGCTGCCTTAAACCTAGCACTTGCAAATTGCTGGCTGCATTACCACTGTTTGTTGCCTTTATTATTTATTTATTGTTATTTCTCTGTTTCTCCTCTGCTTCGCACTTTCCACCTCTCCCCCCTTCCATGCACTTTTCCCCTCCCCCCTCTCCCATGCACTTGCGCGTTCTCAATGTCACTGGGCCTAGTAAGATCGCTGTTTTGTTCTCCCCTGTTGTTCCCCTCCCTTGCCTTGTCGCGCTCTGAAACACTTGTGTACGAGCTCAATAGAAATAAAATATCAATCAATCAATCAATTTATTGCAAACGAGGATAGAGCAGTGGTTGTAGGGACACTTTTTAACACGTGACTGGACTACGGCAATGCATTGCTGTCAGGAATACCAGCGTTCCAAATGCATAGATTGCAGATGGCCCAAAATGCTGCGGTTAGGTTAGTGTGCAATGTAACAGAATTGCACCTATTCACTAACTTGAGAAGATGTTTACACTGGTTAGCGGTGAAGGAGCGAAATCGAGTTTAAACTCTCTGCCTGGTTTTTAAATGTGTGAATAAATTGGTGCCAGTGTATCTAACTGACAAAATAAAGAGCTATACTTCCAGCCGGCAGCTACGCTCAGGCGAAAAGAACCTACTCCAGGTTCCGCAGTCAAAATACGTGAGCAAAGGAGACCGTAGATTTGGGGTCTATGGACCTAAATTATGGAATAAGCTCCCGGGATATATTAGAGAGATTAAGACACTCATGACATTTCGCAGGGCCTTGAAAACCCATCTGTTCTGCTGAGATTTCCTACTGGAAATAGTTACAGGGGCACTTTATTTACCACATTGGAGAAAGACAGTCCAAATGTTGAGGTTTCCACCTGCGCCCAAACACGATTAGGTTTGTCCGGTGCGCGGTATAAAAGATTCAAACATCAAAAATCAAACAGCCATAGTATGCTCCAGGGCAAGGATCTCGGAGGGACACAATGACAACATCCAAATACCTATAGCAGAGCCTGTAGACGTGTACGCAGGTATCGAATGCGAGAATAAGTATAATGAGGCCAATGACAAGTGCACACAGAGAGGGAGGGTTTACACAGAAGCCCTTACTGGAAAGGGGAGGGGTGCGACCTCAGTATATATCATGAAAGCACGCAGATAAGGAAAATGTGAAGTGTAGCCTGCCATCATTAAGCGTGGGGGCATGAAAGTGGATCTATGAAATGGAGAGAATGACAGCGGGTCAGAGTTCGGAAGTGGGAGACGTAAAGGGACAACTAGTGGCAATCCTTGGAGACACCGCGGATGACGTATGGAAGAGGGTTGGGGTGCCCGGGGTGACAACATACAACACGGCACACAATGGTTCCTCCATTCGCGAACTGCAGGGTGGAAGTATAGCAAGCTCTAAGGAGGCAATACTCAGACACATCAGACTTTGGGGAGATTATGTCCCTGAGGGAAGAGGAAGACCCCTTTCAGTATATTCAGGAGATTCAAGAGCTTTGGTGCCTAGAAAAATCGAAAGCCTTGGTACAAAACACTAGCAATATTTTACCACATACTAGTACAGGGGCTGCCAGAGCCCCTTCAGAAGCATTTGAGGAAATTAGGGGGGATAGAAGCAAAAGCTTGGCCAGAGATACAGCTCACAATAGTTCACCATTACAGGCTATAGCAAGAGAAGCTCAAGAAAAAGGCAGAAGACAGGAACATAGATGAAGTATGCAATGGAGGGGGCGGTACTAACCAGCCTTATCACGCAGGTGAGACAGCAGCTGCAGCAACCACAGCAGTTTGCACCGAGCACGGCGGTAGGATTCATAGGGCGGGGATATGCACAGAAGGGGTTTCAAGGAAGAGGACGCATATTTGGGGGACAGATGCATGACAATCAAGGGGTCTTTCCAGGAGGGTGTCAGGGATATGGGAAGCAGGTACAGCAGGGCCAAGGGGATTTTTCATGGGGCTTTCAGGGGCAAGGGAGGGGGCCACCACAATGTTATACATACAGGCATATAGGACACATCTCGAGAGTGTGCAGGAGCAGGGAGATGCAACAGAATTGGGGGCCCAGGGCCAACAGCCATATCAAGAGGACCAAGACGACTACTACAGACTGGACCAGCAACAACACAGACAGATACAGGGCACACATCAACAGATGCCACAAGTACAAGAACCACAGATGCAACTGCAAATACCACAGATGCAAGCCCCAGTACCACAGTATTTACAGGCATAACCAGCTTGCGGAAGTACACAGCAAGTGGCACAGATACAGAGCATTGACACAGCAGCACACATTGACTCCACAGCAATGGTGACTATCAGACAGGTAGGAGGAGTTACCATGATAGGGAACAACCCCTTTACAGGGAATGGGATGTCCTTATACCCTCAATAGGACAGCCCACAGACAAACCTGATGTGTCCCATCCTGTTGATCACACCCAACCCTGCGGAGGCACCTTGCATAGGGGTGGCGATAGTTTACAAGTCTTTTCCCTTTCTCGTAGACACAGGGGCGACTAGGTCCTGCATCAAGGAGGGAACATTTAAATTGTCAGGCAATACCATGAACACTCAAGGATTCTCTTGGGGCTCAGGATATGGTTCCATTCACAGATGATATCTCACTGTCCATAGGAGAACATGACTTATGATTAACTTTACTCTACTCTCGACAGACACCTGTAAACATCCTGGGGCGGGACATTATGAGCAGACTGAACATGATGATTTCATTCACAGACAAGGGGATAGTGTGTTCCACACCAGCAATACACATGCTAAATGTAAGAGAGATAGTCTGAGCTTATTGTGGATGGAGAGTACCAAGGGGGGTGCCCGTGGACGAGGAGATGTTCCAATATGGGACTGACATTGTCATTGCATGGCTTCCAGGCATTTCAGTGAAAATGTGGCGGGTTCCAAACGAATACCTGTTCAGGCCTGTGATACCACTGAATGAGGAAGAGGGAACAATAGTGCCAAAAGAAATCGAGGCAGTGGTGGCCAGAGAGTACTGGATAGCAGTACATGGAATGGATGACACAGGGCGAGCATGGAGAGTAGTAATCGCAGCAGCAGAAGGGTGCATGTTGACCACAGTAACAGATGAAGAGCTATTCAGGTAAGAAAAGCTGGAGACCGAGATGGTGTTTGAAATGAGTGCAACCTACTGGTTGAGGATACACTACAGGGAAATACCACAAATAAAGGCAATGGCGCACCACCATTCTGTGAGGAAGATTTGGCCAAGGTATCCAGCACCCTATGGACAAGTCCCTATGATGTGGGGCTTCTGAAAAGCATAGAGGGAGTGAAGATCACACTGAAAACGGGAGCAATTTTACCATAAGTGAAGTAATACCCACTTCCAAAAGAGGCAGATGAAGGTATTTATGAAACAATTTCAGCACTAATAGAGAGAGAGGCATCCTAGTGCCATCAGAGGCCCCATGTAATACCATGGTGTACCCAGTGAGGAAGGCGAAGGGGGGTTGTGGCATTTTATACAGGATTTAAGACCTCTTCACCACATTGTAGAAGCAGAGTTTCCATTGGTTGCAAATCCATTGACAATCCTATGCGGAAGCTGGCTGTTTCACGGTCATTGACTTGAAGAATGCATTCTTCTCAGTACCACTACACTCAGACTCACAGGGCTTGACCTGCTTTATGTATAGAAACCGGAAGTGTAAACATGCAAGACTTCCTCAGGGGTACTGCGAGTCACCATCTATCTTTAAAACAGTGATACAGGTGTGCTTGTGCAATATACAGATGGAAAGCACAGTGTTACAATATGTAGACGACATTTTGATTTGCAGCAACACAAAAGATCAGTGCAGAAAGGACTCAGTACACATGGTGACAGTGTTAGCTGACAAAGGGTACAAGGTGGACAAGGCAAAACTACAGTATTGTCGGAAGATGATCTTGCAAAATGGTCAACAGATTACCCCAGAAAGGGCAGAGACAATACGCAAGACCACAACAGTGAGAGAGATGCAACAGTTTTTAGGGTTGTGCAACTACTGCAGAGCATGGGCTTTGACTACAGCACATACACAAGGTCTCTGTTAGGCACCCTAAAGGAGGCACAGCAACAGAAGGGACACATGATATTGACATGGACCACAAAGATGACTGATGCATTTGACATGCTGAAGGAGGAAATATGCAGAGCACCAGTGTTAGGGATCCCAGACTACAAGAAATATTTTTTCTTGATCTCACACACCGATGGCATGGTGATGAAAGCAGTTTGGGACACAAACCCATAGCCTACTATAGTGGAAAGCTTGACCCAGTAATAAGAACACATTATCAGTGCGAACAAGCTTTGGCAGCACTTACCATGGGGTGCCCCACCACTCTTTACATGGAGCATGACCTCTTTGCGATACTGCCGAAGCCAAAGTGCACACCGACAACACAAAGAGCATCAGGGTACGGGTTGATTCTATCAAACGCTTCATTGAAGTTAGTGAGATGCAGAGAGGTCAACCGAGCAATTTTCTTTGCAGACGTGCACATGACTGCTCAGAGAACATACAATCATTCAGTGACACTTGTGAAGTACACAAGGACGCACTTGAGATCAGAGACATGCTGTTCATTGATGGGTCATCAACAAATGGGGTCAGGCATACAGGGACTGCAGTGGTGAGGTTGAGGAGGATGGACAAGTGAGGTATTTGTATTTGTATTTGTATTTATTAGGTTTATATAGCGCTTCACGCTAAAGCACTGCACATTTTAACAGCAGGATACATTTAACGATAACAAATTAACAGTAACGGTAGAAGCAAATTACAATTTTAAATTTTGAATCAGACCAACAAAACAGTATGTAGAGCAATTAGAGAGAGGGGGAAGAGTGAGTAGTGGAGTAGAACTGGGAGGAAGAGGGAGGGATGGGTAGGAGGAGGAGAAGGGGAACGGGGGGGCGAAGGGGGTGTGGAAGGAGTGGAAGTGGAGGGAGGTGATTAGGGAAAGAGGGAGAGGGTGGGAGAGGGAGAGTGATAAGGGAGGGGGAATCATGGCGGAGAATGGAGAAGGAGAGAGTTAAGGGAGGTGCAGAATGAGGAAAAGGTGGGAATAGAGCAGATTGAGAGAGGTAAGGAGTTCCAGTAGAGGGGAGTTAGGAGTTGGAAGGAGCGGAAATGAGAGGAGGCACAAGGGGAAGGAGGAACAGTGAGAAGGAAGTGGTCAGCAGAGCGAAGGGAGTGAGAGGGAGTGTAGAAAGAGAGAAGGGAAGAGAGATAAGGGGTGGGCGAGATCATGGAGAGATTTGAAGACTAAACAGAGGAAATGAAATTTAAGTTGGGAGTGAAAGGGAAGCCAGCCAAGGGAGGATAGGGAAGCAGAGATAGAGTCTCAGGAGGTGAGGAGACAGAGGGTACGGATGGCAGAATGGTAGAAAGATTTGAGGGGAGCGAGATGTGAAGTAGGTAGACCAAAGAGTAAGGAGGAGCAGTAGAAGAGGCGAGAGAAGATAAGGGAGGAGATTAAGAGTTTAATGACAAGGAAAGTAAGAGAGGGGTGGACCTTGCGAATATTATAGAGATGGTAGCGACAGGCGCAAGAGGAGAGAGAGATATGGTGGGAAAAAGTGAGAGAGGAGTCAAAGTGAATGCCTAAGTAGCGAGCGTGGGGGGAGAAAGTTAGATTAGAGGGAGGAAAATGAATAAAAGGAGGAGGAGTGGGAGGGAGAAGGGAGCTGGAGGGGAAGAAAACTACTTCAGTTTTGTCGGAGTTAAGGGAAAGGAAGCGAGAAGACATTCAGTTTTTAACGGCAGTAACACAGGAAGAGAGTTTAAGGTGGGGGTCAGGAGAGAAGGAAGAGAAGGAAAGAAAGAGCTGTGTGTCATCTGCATAGAATTGGTGGGAGGTGCCAAATGAGGAGATAACAGGGGCAAGGAGGGAGGTGTTGAGTGAGAATAGGAAAGGGCCAAGCACCAAGCCTTAGGGAACTCTGTATTCCAGAGGCTGGGAAGGAGAGGAGCGGCCTCCCCAGGAAACAGTAACAGAGCGGGAGGAGAGGTAAGAGGATAGCCAGTTGAGTACATAGCCTTTGAAACCAAAGGAAGAGAGAGTGTTGAGAAGAAGAGGGTGATCGACAGTGTCAAAGGCAGCAGAGAGATCAAGAAGAATAAGGACAGAGGATTGCTTAGAGTGATGAGCAGTAAGGAGGGAGTTGAGGATGTAAGTGAGGGCTATTTCAGGAGAGTGTTTAGGGCGGAAGCCAGATTGAGAAGGGGGAGGAGAGAGAGATTAGTCACAAAGGATGAGAGTTGAGAGTAGGCGAGGCGCTCGAGAAGTGTAGAAAGGAATGGGAGGAGTGAGATAGGACGGAAGTTAGAGGTGCTGTCATGATCTCTGCTTCCAAAAGATCAGGACTTGCCCGACTCCCTTGGAAGCAGACCCATAACCCCGGTTCCGAGTGCCAGCCAGTCCCAATTGGGACCTTTTGAACCCTGTCCTGGCGCCAGTGGCACCAGGCTCATAAAGATGCCCAGTCCCAGCGCTGGAAGCGCCGGGCTCATAATGCTTGGGTGGACTTACCTGCAGCAGACCATGCTGCTTACTTACCTGCCAGTTGAACCCCTGATCCTCTTCTGTTTGGGACTACTTTTCCTGTTGGGTGGGGCAGGAGCCACTCCCTAGGTTCAGAACACTGGAACTCTTCTGGAAAGCAGGAACTCTTTTCTTACCTAGGCGTGGCTGTGGAAGGAGACACCTAAGCACTACAGGAGGCTATTCAAACCACACCCGATGGATGAATCTTGCTTTGTGTTATTCTGCATTCTCTGCAGCAGAACGCTCATCGTGTCTTCTGCTTCTGATCCTGGGCCTAAGGGAACAAAGGCTTACCATCCTGGAATCCAGTCTTCAGCAGCACCTGTAAAGACAAAGAAAGAACAGGTTAGCACTACGGTCTTCAGTGGCAGCGCATCTCTTACCTGGTCCATCGGCTGTCACCAACGCCTCGCGCTGCATTCCGGCATCTGAAAGACAAAGGCTTACCTACTCTTCGCACGCTCCGGAGGCCTTCGGCGCTGCATCCCGCATCTGAAAGACAAAAGAAGGTGCGTTTAAAGACATTGGGCAACTTTATTACTCACGTGCCATTACTCCTTCCCACGCCGAATCCAGTGGGTATTCCAGCACCCTTCAGCTTCTCTAAAGCTCCGAACTTGTACCTGCAAGATAAAAGGGACAGTTAGTGCGCATCGTGAAGCAGGCTACAAGCGCTTACTTACGTGCTTCCAGGCGCTTCTATTCCTCACGCGGGTTCGATCCTCAACTCTCATCAGCCCGCCATCCGCCATCGCCGGAACCCTGCAAAACAAGAGATATCATTACAAAAGACTTTTAAGACATTTGAAGTGCCCAGAACTTACCGTTCGTGCAGTTAACGTCGGACAGCAGTCCTCTGAGGTCAAGAGGCCTGCACCCTTATCCAGTGAAGAAACTGGTTACGGCACCCTGCCCCGAGGCAGATGGAGAGCTCGGCGTTCACTTACCTAAGGTGAGGGCGTTAACCTTTGGGGTTCTACAGGAGAAGAGAAAGGGAAGATGAGAGAGGCACCCAATAACCCCAGTTCATTAATCCCATATTTTCTATCTGCAGACATCTTACTCTTCAAGTCAGACATACAGTGCACAGAGGTCCAGCCCAAAGAGCCAACCGTGTGTTACACATCACCTTTGAAGATACGGCATTCACCCAGTCAAGACCGGCGCCTCTGCGGGAATCAGGTGAGCGTTACAGGTGATCAGGGGATCTGCAGAAGGTTTCTTCAGAATCGGAATGATAGTGGCATGCTTGAAAGCAGAGAGGAAGGTGGCAGAGGAAAGGCGGGTGTTGAAGAAGGAAGTTAGGTAGGGGATAAGAAGAGGGAAAATTTTAGGAATAAGAAGGGAGGGGACAGGGTCAGTAGGAGCAGACGAGGGGTGAGCTTTGGAGAGTAGGATGGAGAGGTCAGAAGGGGAGACAGGGGAGAAGTCAGTCATGCAGGTTTTGGGGAAGAAGCGAGAAGGGGGAGGGGGGACTAAGACGAGGAATTGATCTTTTGCCAAAGGGCAAGAATCTTGGAGGAGAAGAAGTTTGCAAAGTCAGAGGGAGAAAGGGTGGAGGAGGTTGAGGGATCAGGGGTTGGGGGAGAGAGAAGATGAGAGAGAGTTTGAAAGATAAGGTGGGGGTGGGAGGCTTGGGATTGAAGAAGGTTAGTGTAACGCTCACCTGATTCCCACGGAGGCGCGGGTCATGGCAGGAAGGTGTCTGTAACACGAAACGTGATGTGCAGGATTCGGTTGGCTTCTGGGGTCGACCCTCTCCGCACTGTGTGTCGAACTCGAAGGGTGAGGTTTCTGCAGGTGAAATAATATGGGGATTAAAGGTCTGGGTTGTTGAATGTCCCTATCTCTCTCTCCTCCTAGCTTGTCTGTTGAACCCCCCTCCCAGGTCAACGTGCTCACCTTAGATAGGTGAATGCTGGGCTCTCCATCTGCGTCTAGTGCAGGGTGCCGTTGCCAGTTCCTTCACTGGTGAAACGTGGGCCTCTTGACTTCAGAGGATGGGTACCGTCGTTGACTGCACGACCGGTAAGTTTCTGGACACCTTTAGTCTTTATAGTCTTTTATGCGTGGCACTGAAGCGCCTGGAGTTGCGTAAGTATGGCCAGCGCTCTTACTGTCTCTTTCTTTGTCTTTGCAGGAGGCGATGCAGAATGAAGAAATCCGGAATTCGCCGCGTGCCGGTAAGTGTGACACTGCTGTTGTCTTTGCAAGTGAAGATGCGGCGTGAGGAATCCGGAATGCACTGCGTGCCAGTAAGTAGAATAATGCTGTTTATCTTTGCAGGTGCAGATGCAGCGTGAAGAATCTGGAGTGCACAGCGTGCCGGTAAGTATAATAATGCTGTTTATCTTTGCCGGCGAAGGTGCAGCGTGAGACACGGCCGCTGCCGATGGATCAGGTAAGCAAGCACTGCATGTGAAAGTTCGTTCTGCTAACCTGTTGTTTCTGGTCTTTTGCAGGTGCTGATGTTGCTCGGGTACAGGAATGGTAAGTATAATTCTTGCAGGTTCAGGATCCAAAGAAGAAATGCTGGAACAAACTCGGTGAGCGTTCTGCTGCAGATGCAGAATAACGTGAAGCACGTTTCATCAATCGGGTGTGGTTTAAATAGCCTTGGAGTGATGAGGGATCTCCTTCCACGGCCCTGCCTAAAGAAAAGAGTTCCTGCTTCCAGAAGAGTTCCAGTGCTGTATCCAGGGAGTGGAGCTGCCCCACCCAGGTAAGAAAGTAGTCCCAGTTCACCGAGGACTTCTAAGAGTCTGGCAAGTAAGCAGCATGGTCTGCCGCAGGTAAGTCCACCCAAGCACCTTCACACCAATGATGAGCCTGGCGCTTCCAGTGCCGGGACCGATGCTTCTGATGAGCCTGGTGCCACCGGCGCCAGGACAAGGTCCAAAAGGTCCCTGTGGGGACCGGCTGGTGCCTAGGATCAGGGTTTGGGGCCTGCTTCCAAGGACGTTGGGCTGATCCTGGCTCCTTGGAAGCAGTGATCATGACAGTTAGAGTAGCAGGAGCGTTTTGCTGAGGAGAGGCAAGAGTCATAAAGGGAGTGGTAAGAGAAGTAGGAGGTTTGATTGGAAAGTGAGGGGGATGTGAGCCAGAGTCTCTCAAGACGTCGGAGGAGACGTCGCATGGAGATGAGTTGAGGGGAGAGCCATGGTTGAGAGGGTTTCCGGGTTGGACGGAAGAAGGAAAGGGGGTGGAGCAGATCGAGTGAGGAGGAGATAGAGGAAGAGAGAGTAGAAAGTACGTCATTGGCCCATAGTAAAGAGGAATCTTGAAGAGAGGGGAGAGAAGAAGAGCAAGTTTCGAGAAAGAGGGAGGTATCAAAGCTACGAAGGTCATGTCATGAAAAGATAGAAGGGGAAGTCTTAGGAGAAGGAGGAAGGGGAGTAAGGGAGAAGGAGAGTAGGGCATGATCAGAAAGATAGAGAGGAAGTGTAGAGACAGAAGAAGAGGGGTAGGAAGAGTTGAAGATGAGGTCAAGAGTGGAGCCAGAGGTGTGAGTAGGAGAGGAAGGAAGAGGGGAAAGAAGGTAGGAGTCAAGGATGGATGAAAGGGGAGAGGAGTGAGGGGGGAAGGGGAGTGAAGATTAAAGTCACTGAGTACAGTTAGAGGAGAGAGAGAGGGAGAGATAAGAGAAAGGATATGATCAAGGTCATCATAGAAGGAAGAGAGACGGCCAGGGGGTCGATATATGATTAGGAAGGAGATGGGGTGAGGAGAGGAGAAGGATTTGTAAAGATACTCGAAATAGGGGAAAGAAGGAAGAGATGGAGAGGAGGCAGAGGAAAGGTATTTGGGGTGGAAGAGGAGACCATGATCTCCGCCATGGCCAGTAGGATGAGAGATATGGGAGAAGGAGGAAGAAGAGGTGGTTAGGGAAGCAGGGACTGTGGTGTTGTGAGGAGGGATCCAGGTTTCAGTAAGGCAAAGGAAATGAAGGTTGAGTCGGAGGAGCATGTCTAGAACTGCTGCGGTCTTATTACCAAGGGATCTTACGTTGCAGAGAGCAATGTTGATGAGGGAGGAGGGTTGGATGGTGGATGGGTAGAGAAGATTAGTGTTACACCATTTCGCCGATGGCAGCTTAGGCGTCATTGGTCCCTGTGTGGAGCTATGATTCGAGGAAACTCCGATATAGCAAGAGAATCCTATACCTGCAGACTAGTTGTTTCACGTTGCCGTCAGGAACACGTGATCAGTCATCTGATCCGTCTTATGGAACCTGGAACTCTGCACCAACGCATCGCTTCTGCTGAATGTGATGCTCCGTATGTTTGCTAAGATTCAGAACCTCGAACCCTATTCTATCGATAATTATCCAACTCTCTTTTTCTCACTAACGTTCCTTTTTGTTATAGAATTGTATCTCGTCTCGGCCTGCTCATTTCCTCTCCTTCAATCAGTCCAGGGAATTCCCTCATCCCTTCAAGCGGGGCCTTCCATTTGATAGTCCGCTCCATACAGCAAGTCCGCCTAGCGGAAGTAAATCCAATTCCTACATTTGGTCTATCTTTTCTTTGTTTAGAACCATACTAACCATTCTCCATTTGTCAGTTGTTACCCTCCTCTTTGGACTCCTACTCCTTCAACTGCCCGGGAAGACCCATTCGAAAGATCTAACTCCAGTCATATGCAAAGTTAGTTTCACACTTTCCTCATCAATTTACCATTCATTCTGCTCTTCTTATACTTACCTGTTATTCTCGTTCTGTAGGTCTCTTTCCACTTCGCCACATAGAGAAGGGCCATCCTGAGGGACAACCAATCCTGATGTCCGGATTCTTTCCTTACAAGAAGGCTGATTCAAGATCTCCAGGGTTTTATTCCCCAGAGGGTTTCCCTGGGGTTCGTGTTTCCCCTCACCGATTCTTTTAAGTTCGGTACTAGGGGGTAACAGGGATTCCGGGGTGATTCTTCTCCTCTGCTGTTGCTGCTCCGAACACGTTGGCATCCGATCAGGTTAGTGTTTCTACTTCTAAAAATATCCTTTTTGGGATTTGGTAATACAATACCGAGAGGTACTAACCTCAACGGAGTTATAACTGTTACAATTAGGACGGTGAGAGTGAGTGGGAGTATTACAGGAAGAGTGGGGTTGGGGATTAAAGAGGGGAGTCGACATGAGGAGGAGGGAGACGGAGAGTAGGAGAGAACCGGGGAGCCAGAGAGGGGGAGATGGGTGTGGGAAGGGTAAGGAGGACGGTGGGGAAGAGTTATGTCTAAAAGCATAACCGAGAGGGAGAGAGAGGGAGGAGAGGGATAAAGAGGTAGGGAAGGGAAGGTGGGTGTAGAAGGAGAAGGAAGGAGGAGGGAGAAGGGGCAGAGGGAAGTCTAATAAGAGAAGGAAACTGTGAATAGCACTGGGGAAGAATTTGAGTGAGGGAGAAGTTAGAGGTGGAAGAGCACTAAGAAGGGAAAGGTTGGCGATTGGGTCCTTAGAGGGTCAGGCGTGGAGGGCCTGGGTAGCCCTTTGTGGTGGGCGCAGACCAATGTGGACACTTTGTGGAGGCGCAGACCAGGATGAAGGAGGGAACAGTGGATAGCCTGCCTGAGGAGGAAGGCGGGCAGTGACCCTGTGGTTCAGAGAACTGGTAGCAGAGGAGGGGTGGTATTTACAGGGAGCAGGCACTTAGAAGGCAGACAGTTCTGTGAGGTCCGAGGAGCTGGTAGAAGGGGCTGGAGGGTAAAGAGGATGGCCACACTGGGGGCCGAGTAGGGTCAGCTGGGGTGGGGCAGACTGTGGAATGGGCTTGCCTGTGAACAGAACAGTTAGGACCAGAGAGCTGGTAGAAGAGGGCCTGGAGGGTACAGAGATCTGGAGGCTGTACTGGGGGCAGAGATGGGGTCAGCTGAGGTGGGGTACTCTGCGGAATGGACCTGCTAGTGGAGTAGGGCACGCAGGGAACTTGTGGAAAGAGAGCAGGTTGCAGAGGAGGGCTGGTAGATACAGGGACCTTGGGACTGGGATGAGGACAGATGAGGGGAGGGGGGTTCTCAGTGGCACAGGGGAACAACAGATGAGGGGAGCTGGTGGGCACGAAAGTCCAGAGTGCCAGCGCAGGAACTGTGCAGGAAGAGGCACTGAAGGGCACTGAAGTCAGAGTGCCAGCACAGGAATAGCGCAGGAAGAGGTTCTGATGGGCACTGAGGGCCAGAGTGATGTGCAGGATCTGTGCAAGAGGAGGTTTTGAATGTCACTGAAGTCCAGAGTGCCAGCACACGAACTGCGTAGGAAGAGGCAGCAATGGGGGGCTGAGCAGGAATTCAGCTTATGATGGGCCCACAGAGCAAGGACAACACAGACATGAAGAAGGGCAGGCTGAGACACCAAAGTCCGGGGAGTCAGACGTCGAGAAGGACTGGAGGGCTCAGGGGACGGAAGTGCCTGCGAGGGAGCTGAATGGGAAGAGGCCTCACTGGGGAGCAGCAGGGAACAGCCAATGACGGGCCTTCAAGGAGTATGTTGGCAGTGACTCGGCCGCCGAAACACGACTGGGATATGAGGGAGAGGATGCAGTATGTAGGAGCCACAGTCCGGGCCAGATGCACGGTGCCGGCCGTATTACGCAGGGAGCACCGGGCACCAGACGAAGGCGGAGAGGGGCTAGCTGGACAGTGGAGACGGAGGACTGAGGCAGAGGAGGCCGCAGAGGGGGGCCGAACAGGAGCTGCAGAAGGAACAGGCAATTAGCCAGGAACAGAAGGAACAGGTAGTAGCCAGTGCGTGATTACCATCCCATTATTCAGCACAAGCAGCAGAACTAGTGGCCCTAATACTAGCATTGTAGCACAGCAAGGGGCAGGACGTGACAATATACTCTGACACCGCCTACGGGACATCAACAGTACACTCAGGATTGGGTTCAGGAGGGCTGATGGGTCACCAGTACAGCATGCACTTCTATTAGGCAAGCTGATCGAAGTAATTGATTATCCAGCGAAGATAGCCATAGTGAAGTGACAATCACACACACTGGAGGGGAAGATCCTATTTCCAGGGGAAACAAAGCAGCAGACTTTGAAGCGAAGTGCGCAGCATATTTTGGAGAGCTGTTAGAAATGGAACCAGCATTGAATGCTCGAGATTAAGCCAGGAACATGGTACTGAAAGAGGGATACCATGAATTGCCAGAAACACAGATCATTGAGTTGCAGGGAGCTGCACCCAAGGAAGAGAATGAATTATGAACAAAAAGAGATGTACAATATCTCCAACAGACGCACACTGGTGGCAGAATAACACAGTGAACATGGTTATGCCACTAGCACTGTTGCACATTGCATTTGCACAAATACATTATCCAACACACACAGGGAAGGAGGTAATTGCTGCCCCGCATTGGAGAAACATGGTTCTGTCCTGATTTGGCGGAACACGTGGCTGAATTTGTGAGTAACTGCTTAACATGCAAACAGTACACAGCAGGACATACCTTGAGGGTTGTGAGAGGAGCCATACCATGGCCAATAGGCCCATTCCAGCATTTACATATTGATTACGTTGACATGATTCAATTGTGTCAGGGATACCGCTATATGATAGTGGTCATGTGCCCTTTCTCCAGGTGGATTGAGGCAGGACCCTGTTCGCACCCCAACACTTTCATAGCGGCCAAGTTCTTGGTCAGGGAAGTGTTCCCAAGATGGGGCATGTGTCAGGTCTTGTGGTCTGACAACAGCCTTCACTTTGCAAATGAGATGTTCAAGCACACCATAACGTTGCTGGGTATCGAACACAAATTCACCTGTGCGTAGCACCCGCAAGGAAATGGGATGTGTGAACGCCTGAACAGCCTCCTGAAGGAATACAATGCCAAAACACAGCAAAGCACGAAGAAAAGTTTGCATTGCGCAATAAGCCAGGGTCCGATCACCATTTAATGCCCCATGAGGTGGTGACAGGATGACGCATGCAACTCCCCTTGGCTCCTACCACTAGCACGCTGAAAGACTGTGAGAATAGTTCAGATGTGTTAGGTCAAGAAATGCATAAATACATTACTTCCTTGATTGCTAGTGCCTCTTTTTTCTCTCGCTAGATACGACAACACCGGGGAGGATCAGTAGACCGCGAAGAGAGCAACTGCAACAATGCACCAAAAGACACTTAACATAAAATCCCAGTGAATGTAGGGGATATCGTGTTGTTGAGAAACTTTATCAGGCGCTGGGAACGCGCCTATGTTTACCAAACCCCACATTGTAGATAAGGTGACAGACCGTGTGGTAAAGCTACAGGGGAAATATGTCTGAAACCCCCTCTCAGTCATCAAGCCCTACAAAGCAACAGCCTCACCGGGCAACACATTCATCAGGGCCAACGTTTGGCAGCCAGGGGAGCTACAAGTGGATCATGAATGTACACTACTGAGTGGAGGACACACAATGGTTACTCGCTCAAGGGCAGCAGACCTAGGGACTGGACTGCTCATTGATTTAGAGTGCGGATACACTGTCTCTTTGTTATTTTATTCTCTACATACACAGTCGACGTGTAAGCCGATGTAATTGTTAATAATTGTTCATGCTGCCTGCCGATTATCACCCTGATACCTTCTAAGAGCAATTTGTCCTCCAAGTTCAAAGAGCCGGTAGTTTTTGAGACCTAACACCCAGAGTGTATTATCTTGCCTTTGTAGAATATCTGGCCCAAGCTTACCCACAACTCAAACATGGCAATCCTCCTATTATCGCCACATTGAGAGACCCAGCGATAAGGGCAGTGTGGGAACATGTGTTTATATTCGCTCTGAATGATTATTTAGTCCACAGACCTTAAGGTGTGACCTAACAAAACAAATACAATGATGCATTTATGCGCATTTCTGGCGGGCAACTATACCTTCAAGCTGCAAGGATCAAGCAGCATAAGTGACAATGAGTGAACCAATAAAGAATATCATTATTAAGTTGTGTCTGTTTCTTCCAAGTGGGTTAATGGTGTTCATATTTTGGCAACTATCCCTTGTTCCTAGTGCTACTGCTGTATCCTATAAAAACATTCCTCCAACCCAAGCAGGTAGATGGACCATGCCAGGTGGACAGGGAGGTACTGCCAGCAGACAGGAGAGCACTTCAGATATGGTAAGTAGGGGTGAGCGCATTGTTGACACAGACATGAAGGGGGTGAACATGTATCTCCCTCACACTGCTCCAGTGTCTAATAACATGTAGTACAAGCACATGACCAAAGTAGTTAAGGAAACCACCGGGGAGAGCTGTTATATCTGCTCATTAATCCCCTATGCCATGAGTGCCTCCAGAACATTCATAGCAACTGAAATACCAGCAGCAAGAACACAATGCCTGATTTACTTGGCAATGGTGACACCACGAGGAAGATTTCAAGGGAGGACAGCAACACTAAGGTGGATGTCCAGAGCCAGGTTCCTGTACCAAGATAACTACATAAAGACACTAGACATTATGAATAATTAATGGCAGTTGGATGAAGGTATACAATACATAAACGATGGACCTGAGAAAGGAGAAACAAAGACAGTAACGCTGCAGGAACTGCCATGCCCATGGACAAGAGTGAAGGAGATTGGAGGAGACCCTGGATGTTGGGAGAGACCACATATACTTGTGTATGGTCAACTATACACAGACGATGGATGGAAGGATGGAGTGGTGGGGAGCAAGGCACCCACCCTAGCACAGTAACAGGTGAATAAGGTGCAGGATGAAAATGACAAGTGCCTGAAGAAGTGAGATACGAGAGCAAAGTTACTGACATGAGTGGAGAATGAAGCTGGACCAATGCCGATAATACCCCTGAAGACACCAGCATTGTGTTATCAGAATAATGGAGAAGTGGAGGTTGGTGAGAATGTAGGATGCAAAAGCATAGAGAAGCATGAAGCAATGAAAGCAGGCACAGCAGTACTGATGGACCATTACTCGGAGTGCAGATTAAAGGCATATAAGAAGCTGCCACCTAGCTTGGGAGGGGTTTGCTCATTGGTACACATCCACATACCATCACTGGTCATGCCACGAAAAGATGTGAAGCTGAATGAGTTCCCAAAGATGGACACTAACAAAAGGAAGAAGAGGTCTTTGGACAAGGAGCAAATAAGCAAGAGCAAGAAGCCTGCTAAACTAAGCAGAGTAAAGAAAGGAGGTAATTATTTCTTAGAAGCATTCGAGACAGCACTAAATGAGGTGCCACCCGAACATAGACGGTTCAGCAGAACGCAAATGTTCTTCGTATCCATAATACCATCCGTGCAGACATACACAAATGCGAAGTGGCTGCAGATTACCCATTGGGAGCTGATGGTGACACTCAACTCCATTGTGAACCAGTTCAATGCAACAAAGGAAATGCTCGAGCAGTGAGGTTGGTGGCACTCCAGAACAGATACGTTCTGGATCTGCTCACAGCCATGGAAGGAGGAGTTTGCACAAAAAATGGGAGTTCATGTTACACGTTCAGACCTGCAAACGACAAGGACAATGGTACCCTGTCAGAAGCAGTATTGTAGCTATCCCAAATGCATGCCAAAATGGAAGAAGCAGCGAAAGGGGCAGAGAAGGACCAAAGCTGGATAGCGTACACACATGGTCATGGATGCTGTCATGGCTGTCAGATGGACAATAGGTAATAATGGGTGCATTGAGACTGGCAGGAGTGTCAATGTGTGGAGTGAAGATTTGCATAGCAAGATGCAGAAAGACGCGGAGGAAGCTATCGGAATGCAGGTCCTGATGGATCTGAACATAGGAGGAGCACGGGACCAGATAGTAGCAGAGAGAGACAAGCTGAGAGAGAGAATAGCAACATGTGCGTTGTTTCCACTTGAAGCAATGACATTGGACAACCCTTTTGATTAAAAGTACTATGAAGGAAAGTGGGTGTGGTGCAACCCTGGAGGAATGTGCTGCTATATGAACTGGCCATTTGAGGTTCATGTAAATTACTACAGACACCTTGGAGGAATAACAAAGATGTGGCAGCAATTGAGCTCAAGGGCTGACTTATCGTGATGTGGTCGAAAGTTCGACCAGAGGGGGGGACTGAAGAGGGAGTCGGGATCCTGGGAGTAACCCGCTCCCACCAAGTTCATGGTGAGACGGAAGGCCAGAAAACACCAAAATCATCCATTCTACGTTGGATGAATCCCGAATGCGACAATGATCGATAATTACACAGTGAGGTACCCACTCATCCAGCCATACAGACCAAGGGACATACAAATCTATCCATGCGTGGGAGAAGATCCTGAAACCATGATTAAAGAGTCCTATAGGGACAGTCTCGACTGAACGACGAGGAGTCACGGTGCTGACGTCACTAGTGACACCACGATGTAGCAGCGTTAGACATGAAGCACACGCAGTCCGCACTGCAATATACAAACACTCACTCGTGTACTTGAAGAACATGAGCGCACACATTTCTATAGCTAGAGGACAGATACATATACATACTGTCGTTGCTTTATTATTTTATTACTAGCCCAATGCAGAAACACAAAACCGCAAGGCACAAGAGATCCTGAAGCAAGCTAGCAGATGCTTAATGCGAATAACTCTATGGAACTGCAGGATCACCTATAGAACCTGACAGAGCCAAGTGTGACTAACCTATGGAGAATGTAGTATAACGTGGACAATGCAGAAACCACGTTATAAGGTTTAGGAAAATTACAGCAGGCCTCAGATCACTGAGCAAGGAACGCGCTGAGCCGATTCAGGCTGGACAGAGAGCAAGACGTGTGAGACAGGGCCCACAGCCAAGGCCAAGAAATATGGAGAGACATTCCAATCCCCAGACGACAAAGAAACCAGCTGCAGAAAGGAGAATGCATTCTCATAATTAGGAGCTGCAAAGCTCAATTTTCTGGTCTATAAACACGTGATACAGCCAAGGAGGACAATGGACATTCGTGGGAAAGGCAGCCGATCCCAGCAGAAAACAGACGCAGGTGACGACATTTGTTGCAAAGTCCGAGGCACATTCTCATGAGCAGAAAGGTGTTGTACACAAGTTACAATACGGACACATAAGGGGTCATTCTGAGATTGGAGGTAAGTACCGGGCTTTACCGGCATGGAGCAAAGAACGTGTCCGATCTGGTCACTGACCGCTAATTGCGGCCCATTACGACTTCGCGGGCACGAGCTTTGCGCCATGCCGGTAAAGCACCTAGCGGCATGCCGCAAAAGGGCCCGAAAAACCCCTTACTGGCATGATGCGCGCCGTACCTAACAATACCGGCATAGAACAAAGTGGAAACAGCAGCGTCCGCAAATAACGGTGGCCGTAAATTACGGCTGCCTTAAATTATGGCCACCGTTAAATAACGGAACTGGAAATATCATCATCGCACAGGAACGGGAAGGAGCGCGGCGGCCATCTTTAAAAACACAATCCATTGCTATCCTCATCAGGCCGCACCCTTCGGAGCATTTTGAACCCTGGAAAAGGCCATCACACCCTGCAGGAATGCCAAAAGCCCCAAAGAAGACAGCAGACCGGCTCCGCGAGCAGCGATTCAGCCCGGATGAATTTCAGGCCTTGGTAGACACCCTTGAGGAGCACGCTGACATCGTGTTCAGCGGGGACATGCGTAGAGAGCCAGTGCTCCGGAAAAAGAACATCTGGGCACTAGTGGCCCAGAGGGTGAGCGCAGTCGGCACCACCCCCCCGCACCACCAGGGACTGCCGCAAGCAGTGGGATGACCTGCGGTTGAGGGTGCAGAGCATCCTCTCTGCCAACCGCAGTCAGGCACAGCAGACCGGAGGGGGCCCAAGTTCCCCAATGAAACTGATGCCATGGCAGGAGATATGTGCTGGACTGATCGGAACGGAATCCATAGAGGGCGTCGGCAACATGGAGTGTGGGGCACCGTCGTCTGCTGATGGAGGTGAGTGTCCAAAGTCAACACTGCCAATGCCAATTACATGATATACACTCCCAAGGGCCGGCCAAGGCACCTTGTCACGGTGCCCTCCCCCCCATCCAAATCATGCCGAACCAACTGCCAGCTAAGCAAGGCCCAAGTGCAAGATCATAACGCACATCACACATAGTGCACAAACTGGCACATACCATGATGCACACTGTGCAGCTGGGTGGCCATTGTGCGAGTCAGACTGCACAGTACCAGGCCAGGATGAGTGACTCCGACACCTGCGTACATATCACACACATGAATAGGAAGTAGTGCTGTTGCATACCCAAAAGGCCATAAACCCCAAATGACTGAATATGTGAATGTAGCCATTATTGTAATTTGCGTCTCAAATAATCACTCATGCCGTCCCTCTCTTCTACCCCCACAGGCACTGAGCATGACAGCGAGGAGCCCGAGACCAGCTGTCCCACCACCTCCAGGGGCAAAGGCAGGGTCCACCGCATACCAGCCAGGAAGGACACACCCACACCGGCTCCTTCAACGCCCATGGAGGGTGCACCACCCCCATCCCTCTCTGCATCGGCGGCAGGTACATTGTCCACCCCAAGGTCCGAGGAGTTCAGCATCGCTGGGGAGGTGGCAGCCACGGCCCCCCTGGAAACCATGGACAGCCCCTTATCCATCTGTGGAGCTTCAGAGGAGGACTCATACCCCACCGTCCACACCCCAGAGCCCAGAAATTACCCACAGGTGTAGTGCAGCGATGTGCACGTGGAGAAGCACATGAAGACGGCAATCTCGTGCCCAGTCCCCCAGTCGAAGCCCTGTCAGGGCATGTAAACCCAATCCCCTGCAGGGATGACACCCCGTCAACTGATGCACAGCGTGCAGCACAGCTCACTGCCCTCATCACTGAGGTGATGCAAGACAATCGCCAGGGCAGGGTGGAGTGGCTTGATGAACTAAGGGCAATGCGTCAGGTGGTGACGGACAGTACAAACCGCCTTTGCGAAGTCCTCGGACGCATTGCTGATGCCCTTGAGGCTGCGCGTCCTACTCAGCCGGCTCAGCAAGAGGACACCCTCTCAACCAGTCGCTCAACCCCGGCAAGCCCACTGCGACGTTCACTACGTTCACAGCGCCGCCGGGACATGCCACCCCGGGCCCCGGGAGCATGGAGTAGTTAGCATAGCTGCCACATGTGGCCTTGATGGACACCATGGGACTACTGTTGGGGAGTTGGGGGGGAGGAGGGTGGGGTGATGGAGGGTGTGTTGGGGAGTTGGGGGGGAGGGGGAGGTGGGTGAGGGTGTGTTGGGGAGTTGGGGGAGAGGGGGTGAGGGTGTGTTGGGGAGTTAGGGGGAGGGGGTTGGGGGTGAGGATGTGTTGGGGAGTTGGGGGGCAAGGGGTTGGGGTGATGGAGGGTATGTTTTACACTTATGCACTTTACATTTCAATACACCGTTTGTGTTGCAAATTTAAACCTGTGTGGACATTCATCATAGAGCATGTGTATTATGATATCTGACAGTGCATGGTGTACAAGTATCCCCACACACAGTTCCCTATGTCCCCATGTCATGCCACCCTCTGCTGACTTGTGTTTCGGTTTTAATGTCCAATCATTGTTTGCCACACGACATGTCCCTCCTGTGCACCGGCACCATGATGCTGTAATGCCCCTTCCTCCTTCTCCTATACTTCATCATCATCTGGTGTTAGCAGTCCCATGTCAGGGGACAGGGCCACGTTCCAAGGGATGCACATTTTGTGTAGCATTACACATGACATGGGGGTCTTGGACACATTCACATTGCAGTAGATGGTTGCCCCACCCGACCAGCTTACTCAACTCATTTGTGCCTTCTACAAGCCAAGTGCCTGCTTCACAACCACACATGCACGGGTATGGGCAGTATTGTAGGCCTCCTCTGGCCTGTTCTGTGGGTTTCTGACTGGGGTCCTGAGCCACGGTGTCAAGGGACAGCCACCATCACCTGCATGTGTAGGCAATGAAGGTAAGTGTTTGGACTGTCATGGTGGAGAACTCAACTAGACTTACATGGCAGCAGGTCATTTATGCCCATACGCACATGTCCATGGATGCATTTAACCCATTCTTGGCCCCGCTATGTGTCCTGTGCAATGGAATGATGTAGGGGGTAGCGTCTTCGAGATGGTCTATGAACTATGGCACGCACATCTTGTAGTATAAGCATCGTTTAGCATGCAGCAGTCTTGGGGTTAGATCCATGAAGTGCTGTGTGCTGTTAGAATCCGTAGTTGGGTGTGTTGGCTGTAGTCAGTGGCATATTCATCATACTGCACAGATCCGTACTATGGTAACTTCCAGCACTCCTATGGGTGTGCTGAACCGGTGATGCGGTGTGGTATCCCTGCTGGCCTCAGTTCGATCCGCTCCCAGGGATGACTCTCCGGTGTGGTGATATGCTGGAGGCAGCCACATGGTGCATATGCAGTGTGTCTTCCTATATGCCCTTACGGTGTGTGAGGGCTGCCGATGAGTGGTGCATGTGTTGTGGGATGTGGCCTTGTCACATGTTGGTCATGTAGTGTTAGGTGTGTGCCTTACTTTATCTGTTTGTGGGATTCTGTACTCATGTGCCGTTACACTGGCTCTGTGGCACAGTGTTTGGGGGGGCGCACATCATGCACTGGCGTCAACATTTCAACCCGGTTTGAGTATGCAGGCACCCACCTCATGACACCGATGCACTGGCATGGCACAGTCAGACAACTCACCAAGCAGCCAGGCACGTCGTCCCGCATGTCGCCCCATGTGGCGGGGTAGCGTGGAGTTCAGCTGGGCCATTGGGTCATGAGTTGATCCTGGATGTCGGACCCACCCATGTGTGATGATCTTGCTTGCGTTGCATACCGTCTGCACGTTGGTGGAGTGGTATTGCTTGCGGTTGCAATACGCCACCTCCATGCCATGCGGGTCCGCCAACTCCACGTGGGTGCAGTCAAGGGCACCTATGCAATTTAGCATGCCAGCCAATGCATGGGAGGCAACTTTTGTGTCGTATATCTCATGGGTAGTCCAGGGTAGGGATTTGTAGTCCCCTGTGTGCTTGAGGAGGTGATCCAGCACTTGGTTCTGTGTCCATGAAATGTACGGTTGTGATATGCCATGCATGGGCCCCACTGTCTGCTGGTAGATTCCTGTGGCATGGAAGTGGGGCACAGACACCAACTTCAGTTGAGGGGGAATAGCGGTGCGTATTTCTATGATGCTCACTATCTCGTCATTTCTCAGGTCAACTATGGTGGTGATGGTGTCACAGTCAAGCTGGTACAGGGTGTGGATCTGCTCAGGGGTTAGCTTGAGGGACCGGACCTGATGCGTGGGATTGGGTGCTGCCGGGGTGGTGACGGTGGCTGCACTGGTGCTGCATGCTGGGCCTGTCTCACCCTCCTTCTCCTACTGTGTCTCCTCTGTGGTGGGGCCTGGTGTTGTTGGTGTTGTTATTGTAGTTGTGGACTTGCAAGCAGGGCCTCCTGCTTCATGTACTGCTACCACTATTGGTATCATCTTGGTGTGGGAGGGGGTGTGCTATGTGGGTGTGATCCTTTTCTGCTGTGGCAGACTCCATTGCCTACCCCTGTGCTGATTGTGTGCACTTGTGGCTCTGGGAACCACTGCTCAGGGTTCTTTACACCTTCTCTGCGATGCCTGTATGTACTCCATGCTGGTGAGGTACTTTACGGCCTTAAGGAGGCCGTTATTTATGTGTGCACATTACTTGTGATCAGCTCCGGTTTACGCCATGCCGCTAATATCAGCATGGTATGTCGCGCGCGCGACCCAAGACCGCTATTTACTGCATCGTACTTTACAGTACCGTAAATAGCGGTCTGGCTGGTCAGAATAGCTCTTAGAGATAAACGATGCCGGTTCCTTTACCGGCATTGTTTTTCCCTTACCTCCAACCTCGGAATGACCCCCATAGTCATTTCCATCACCTTGAAGAGGTACACAGAGGGCTGAGAACTCTTTCGAGTCCCAGGCCTGCAGAGAATCAGCCCTAGCCAATCACAGCTTAGTATCCAGGAGTGGATGGTGAATAGGCATGAACCAATGGTAAGCCCCCTACTCTGCAACAATGTAGGACATAGACGTCATGGGGACAGGACAGGCCAGCCACCTGATATGTGAAGACCAGTAGAATGACATCTGTAGTGTCCTGGATAGGGTATAGAATACTCAATACCCAATCACCTGGTCTAATAGGTTTTCTGGAGAAGGGCCCAGGGTATGAAAAGTGATGACAACATTTGAGGGTAAAACCGGCCAGCAAGCTGAAGAAGAGCGAGATGTGCACCACAGTTTGAACTTGCTGTTCACTGAGTCCTCATTGCATATAAGGGGAAGGAGTTGGGCTCTCCTAAGTCTGCGGACTCTCAGCACCACTCTGGCATACCTGGGAGTTCTCCCCAACAGGGTGATCTGGCCCAAAACATGCTGGGTCTTCTCACATTGTGAACAAATTGGTTTGAGAAAGTATCAGGGTGATAGTCAGTGGGTAACGTAAGCAATCATCCATTACTACAGTTGGCTTATCGAATAATGTATATAGATAATAAAATAACAAGTGTATCCTCACTCTAGATGTATGAGTAGTTCGTTCCCTAGCTCTGCTGCCCTTGAGCGAATAATCATTGGGTGTCCTACACTCTGCAGTGTAAGTTCACATTCGCCGTTTTGCTCTTCTTGCTGCTGATCAATGGTCCTGTTGAACTTGTTGCCAGGCAAGGCTGATTCAGTCCCCCAGGCAGGTGTCATCATGGAAGTGGTCGGGGCAGCCTGCATCCTCCTTGCCTGCATGAGTACCCTCTTTACAGAGGGCCATGGTCGAGGTAAGGTCGCTGGGATGGTGCTGTGGTGTTCACCTCAGTTCCCCCAGGCGCCCAATGTATTTATTTCTTGCGGCCAAGGCTGCATGCCTTCTTCGCCAGCAGGCAGCGTTCTCCTCTTCCACCATTCCGACAGCGGATGCCGCTCCCACTTGCTCCCCCAGGCAGGAGCTTTTTATCACTGCTGCGGCCGAGGCCGCAAAGACGGCAGTGGTGTATGCACCTTCTCTCCTGCTACATCGGTGTGAGCCGCTCTTCCTCTCCCAGCATTGGCACCACAAGCAACATGTGCCATCTTAGCTGGCGAACCGGAAGTTGTCAGGGCTGTGCCTGACTCCACTCAGTCGGTTCATTCTTGCCTGTACCGGGGAATCTGGTGGCGGGCGCTCGAGCATCACAGGACTTTGTTGGCTCACCGACGGTCGTCTGGGCTGGCCTGACACAAACACAAACATTAGGTGCACACAAAAACATGCTCTGCGGACTCCAGGGCATGTCCCCACTCAACGCAGGACCTCGTCTTGGAGGCCGACGGTCCGGTCGTCAGGGAAGACCCGTCAAAAGAAGTGAGCACCTTAAATCGGCCCGTTCATAGGGGCATGCACTAACCAGGCCGGTATACACACGGGTTCGTACAAGTCTTTGTCGCCGTTGTTATGGGGCACCGGATAGGGCCGGTCCCCCACCCGTATCTTGCGTTACATAGACACAGGAATACAACAGTTTGGTTGTTAACTGCCACACGTGAACCTGTGCAGCTCTTTTATTAGACCAATGACAACACGTGTCACTGCCCACATGAAAAGCCTTTGGGGCAGGAAGGGGGGAGTTAGACATAACAGGTGAGTTTGGGTATGGGAGTGTGGGAATGCAAAAGCGGATTTAAGTCCACTCCAAAAAGTTGCCATCTATGTGTCAGGATACTGTCAGGATTAGTCCTGCGAATACTAAGGCAGCGAATATGGCAAGGGAAATGTGCACATAGGAACAATGACTCATGTATGCTAGAAGCCAGGAGTGCAAACAGAGTGTGATTTTAAACCCAATATATGAAAAGGGATGTGGGGTAAGCACCTGACCGCGAGGAAAGTCGGCAAGCGCCTTACCCCCAATTGCTGTTACAGGTACTGACAGCGCTAAACCCACGTGGAGGGCAAGCAATGACAGGATCTGTGAACTAACACTCTGATGGAATCAAATAAGGGAACTAAAGAACTGTACTCACAAGGACGAGATATACCTCTTGAATGTCAGCTAGCCCACGAATCCTGTTGATGAAACTGGGACCCCGAGAGGCTAGAACAGCAATGGGAGAAGTAGGAAGGTCCAGAGGGCAAGGGCTGTAGGTTGCCAGGGAGAGGTAGACTGTAGAACAGGGGGCCCAAGAGGGCAAGGGCTGTAGGTTGCCAGGGAGAGGTAGACTGTAGAACAGGGGGCCCAAGAGGACAAGGGCTGAAGGTAACCGGAGCGAGGCAGGCTGCAGGGCAGGGAGCCCAGAGGACAAGGGCGGAGGCTGGAAGGCAGCAGAGCGTGATCCGCTGTAATGTGGGGAGCCCGGCAGGGCAAGGGTGAAGGCTGGAAGGCAGCCGAGCGTGATCCGCTGCAGAAAACTAAATACCTAAGTTGAAATAGTGATAACAAATAGTGAGGAAAACATAAGCATTCACACAGGAGCTAGCTAACAACCGCACACCACACCTAAAATCAAAAGGGAAAATAAATGCAGAAGAGCTAAGGAAAACCTGAAATGGATCCCAATAGAAGTAAGGATCAGGAGCAGGGAAAAAGCTAAATAACCAATGCAAACTTTTCCCTACCCCTCCAAGGAAAAGACAGGAAACTAAACTAAGAGGAAGGCTAAGGTAAATGGGTAACAGCAGTAAAGGACAGAGTCAAAGAAATATAGAACACAGACAAACTGGGCTGCATCTAAAAGGGGAAAGCACTGAGAAATGCTGCCTGCAAACAGAGGAAGACAAAAAGGGAAATCAAGGGAGCAGAAATCAATTAGCTCATGAATCCGAAATTTAGGGCGGAGGAAACAAGAAAACAGGAACAAGAAAGTAGGTACAAAAGGCAAGGAACAAGGAACCAGGGACTAGTCAAAACAGGAACACTGCAGACGATGACCAGCGCTGGACTGAAGTGAGACTGAGGCTTTTAAAGCTGTTAACGAGCACACGCCTCAGGTGTGCTGACTGCTGCACCTGCAGCCACAGGTGTTGCCTATCCTCCACCCAACCTTGTCCTGCAAGGGTGGAGGTGGAGCAGTGGGCCAGGCATTCTGGGAAGCACAGTCATTTGGTTAAAGAAGCATGCTGGCTGCCAAAAACCTGGAATGGATCCGGAAGGGAAGTAGTTTGGAAAATAGGGATTTTGCGCTCCCAGTTCATTGCAGCACTGTGGCATTAGGTTCGGAGGAAATGTCCAGCAGGGAATAAGCCCCAAAACATGCCCCCAAGTGGCGGGAACGGGAGCGAAGGGAGCGAGTCGTGACAGTATACCCCCTCCTACGGCCCTCTTCGGGTGCCCGCCACCCGCACGAGACTTCTTCTTTCCATGATGGGAGTGCTTTTTCTTTGGAGGTGGCACTGATGGAAATGGTGGCTTGTGGGCAAAGGCAGATGGGCTTCCATGATAGGAGTGCTTTGTCTTTGGAGGTGATACTGATGGAAACGGTGGTTTCTGGTGAGGAAGAGACTCATGGTTCGAAGAAGGGCATGAAGGACTTGCAAGACCTGAAGCAACGTTGAAAGGTCCAGGAAGCTCAGTCACTGGGAGTGGACCCTTGTAAGTCTTTGAGGAGGGAGGCAGACTGGTGCAACTTGCCTTAGACAATGGTAGAAGTTCTGTTAGCCTTTCTGCCGAGAGCGGACATGCGGGAGGTGAGGAAGTTGCTGGCTTCAGGAAATGTTCATGTTCAGCCATTAGAGAAGGTGGCGGCTGAGGTAGAGGTTCAGATCTTTTTCTGTCATCCATCTGGGAAAAAGCTTGTGGTTGAAAATGATTAAGGTTTGACTGCACATGTTCTACACCTTGGATGCCTGGAAGTCCAATGGGTTGTACAAGGCTGGTACTCCTGGTGACCGTCGTGTAGCTACTTTGTTGCACGTTGGATACAACAGCAGGAACGTTTGGCATACTGATAGGAGTGATAGACACAGCACTTGGTACTTCAGGCACACTCGCAGAAGGAGCGATAACAGACACATCTTGAACTGCAGCAGACATTCCCTTCCTTTGGCTACTAGCACCCAACTGGTGCTTCTTGGCGGAATTCTGTTGCACAAGTTCTGTAGGTACTACGCCGGTCTGCACCACCCCCTGTGCATACCCAGGTGAGTGGTTCTGACTCACCACTTGGTCCAGCTTGATGTCTCTGAAGCGGGAGCTGGCAAAAGTCTCAAACTCTGATGCTGCATTTTTAGGAAGCTCTGATGCTAAAGTGAAGCAGTTGGAAGAATCGTCTTGTGGAAAAGGCAGGCATTCTGGTGCTCCTCCTGAAGCAAAAGAAAGGCAATCTAAACGTTCATCGGCAGTAGATGTTTGGGGTTCAGGAGGACTGTCTGGAGCAGTAGAAAATACAGCAGGATCTGATGGTGTAGACAGGTATACCTCTGATGTTGGAAGCGAGGCTAAGCAGGATACCGGTGTCTCATGAACTGAAGGCAAACAAGCAATAGACTCTGGAACTGAAGACATGCACATATGATGGACTATCGGAGGCTCTCTGGCTGAAGGATGATCTTCTGGATGAGTCACTGTAGCTGAAGACAGGCAGGCCAGAGGAAACTTTGAAGCTGAAGGCATGCAAGTTGGAGCCATCTCGGTAGCTGAATCCAAACATGTCAGGGTCTTTGGGACTGACCCCGTGCATGGTGGAGGCTCTTGATTAAATGGCAGACATGGCAGCGGTTCATTGATAGAAGACACGTGTACCAAAGATGACTGCAGGGCTGTGGATTGGATCATAGAAGAGTCAATGGTTGTAGGAGGACACCCAGAAGTCTCAGAAGTTGATAGACACATTGGTGACTCAGGAATGGAGGGCACCTTTAGGGCATTAGACTCCTTGGCTCCAGTAACCAAGGACTGAACTGTACTCTTGCAGACCTTTTCTTTAGTGGGTGACACAGAGTCTCTTTCTTTGTGGAAGTCAAAATCAACCAGTGGAATCACCATAGTAAAGTCTCTGTTAATCAGGATTTCGTCAATTGTCCATTCCTCTGTCTTAGCTTCTGAAAGAGGCAGATTAACAATCAATAGTTCAGGAATCGCCTGCTGGTCTTTTGGTTCTGTATACTGTGGAATGAGTTCATCAGAACATGAAATCTGTACTGTCTCTGACTGTTCGTATTGATCAGGATTGGCAGAAGGAAGAGTGAACCCAGAGGTAAGATCGTTTTCCACATCAGCTTTAACATCTACTTCAGTCTCAGCAGCTGTATCAAGAGCAGGACCTAAGCCTACTGTAGTGACTGAATCTGTGTATGTCACCTTTGTGTATTGTGTTTGGAGATCAGAAGTATGTATGTGTGCTAGCTCAGAATTATGACAGACTGCTACACAGGAAACTTTAGGTAAAGGAGTGGCTTGTAAATCTTCAGCTAACTGCAATCCCTGACAATCAGCAGAACAATTGTTAGAAACTGTGCCCAGATTGAGCGCTGTGCTAGAAGAAAGATTTTCACTTCCAATAGATCTAACATATTGGCAATTATCATGGTTTACCAAAGTCTCTGCACTCAGGGGCTGAACTGTGTTCACTTCATCAACATCAATGGATAAAGTCTGAGGTGTATTCAGGAATGCGTGCAAGATCTTATTCTCCTCTTGTAAAGAAATGAATTCTTGTGTTAACTCCTCAAGCTTAGCTCTTAGCATGCCCTGCATTAGCTGTACATCACTATCAGTAGGCACAGGGGGAGGCATTGTGGCATCAGGGCTGGATCCTGCACTAGCAATCTGGATGTGCACCGATTGTGCATTGTCCTCAACTGCTTTCAGGTTCTGAGATTTATACTTTCTCATACTAACTTGGTCTGTGTTACCCTTAAGTAATCTATTGACCTTAGACCTCTTGACATTAGGGACTACCGTATGTACTTGTGCAAAGAAGTATTTGGGCTGAGAGTAGAAAATTGAAGTTATGCAAGGAACCCCTCCATTCGTTATGTTTGTACCATGGAACTGTTCTATCTGAGATGAAGCACAACTGGAATCATGGGGTTCAACCACAGAGGTACTCTTGGATAATAAGTCTAACAGTGTGTTGTTTTCTGCGGCTAAGGCTTGCGCTGACATAGAATCGGGATCAGAACAAAAGATCGAACTAGGATCAGGCAATGTAGGATGTGCCATCCTATGGGAAAAATACTTTGCTCGTAAATGCCCATTCGTGACAAGGAGTTCATTTAAACCAAGACTAGTGATTTGATTGACACAGGTAAATGTAGGGGAAGCTTTCTGTACTAACTTGTTAGAGGCTTTGCTGCCTTTCTTTCTTAAACTTGCCATATTCAATGGGAATTTTGGGCTGGTCATACTGTCAGGATACTGTCAGGATTAGTCCTGCGAATACTAAGGCAGCGAATATGGCAAGGGAAATGTGCACATAGGAACAATGACTCATGTATGCTAGAAGCCAGGAGTGCAAACAGAGTGTGATTTTAAACCCAATATATGAAAAGGGATGTGGGGTAAGCACCTGACCGCGAGGAAAGTCGGCAAGCGCCTTACCCCCAATTGCTGTTACAGGTACTGACAGCGCTAAACCCACGTGGAGGGCAAGCAATGACAGGATCTGTGAACTAACACTCTGATGGAATCAAATAAGGGAACTAAAGAACTGTACTCACAAGGACGAGATATACCTCTTGAATGTCAGCTAGCCCACGAATCCTGTTGATGAAACTGGGACCCCGAGAGGCTAGAACAGCAATGGGAGAAGTAGGAAGGTCCAGAGGGCAAGGGCTGTAGGTTGCCAGGGAGAGGTAGACTGTAGAACAGGGGGCCCAAGAGGGCAAGGGCTGTAGGTTGCCAGGGAGAGGTAGACTGTAGAACAGGGGGCCCAAGAGGACAAGGGCTGAAGGTAACCGGAGCGAGGCAGGCTGCAGGGCAGGGAGCCCAGAGGACAAGGGCGGAGGCTGGAAGGCAGCAGAGCGTGATCCGCTGTAATGTGGGGAGCCCGGCAGGGCAAGGGTGAAGGCTGGAAGGCAGCCGAGCGTGATCCGCTGCAGAAAACTAAATACCTAAGTTGAAATAGTGATAACAAATAGTGAGGAAAACATAAGCATTCACACAGGAGCTAGCTAACAACCGCACACCACACCTAAAATCAAAAGGGAAAATAAATGCAGAAGAGCTAAGGAAAACCTGAAATGGATCCCAATAGAAGTAAGGATCAGGAGCAGGGAAAAAGCTAAATAACCAATGCAAACTTTTCCCTACCCCTCCAAGGAAAAGACAGGAAACTAAACTAAGAGGAAGGCTAAGGTAAATGGGTAACAGCAGTAAAGGACAGAGTCAAAGAAATATAGAACACAGACAAACTGGGCTGCATCTAAAAGGGGAAAGCACTGAGAAATGCTGCCTGCAAACAGAGGAAGACAAAAAGGGAAATCAAGGGAGCAGAAATCAATTAGCTCATGAATCCGAAATTTAGGGCGGAGGAAACAAGAAAACAGGAACAAGAAAGTAGGTACAAAAGGCAAGGAACAAGGAACCAGGGACTAGTCAAAACAGGAACACTGCAGACAATGACCAGCGCTGGACTGAAGTGAGACTGAGGCTTTTAAAGCTGTTAACGAGCACACGCCTCAGGTGTGCTGACTGCTGCACCTGCAGCCACAGGTGTTGCCTATCCTCCACCCAACCTTGTCCTGCAAGGGTGGAGGTGGAGCAGTGGGCCAGGCATTCTGGGAAGCACAGTCATTTGGTTAAAGAAGCATGCTGGCTGCCAAAAACCTGGAATGGATCCGGAAGGGAAGTAGTTTGGAAAATAGGGATTTTGCGCTCCCAGTTCATTGCAGCACTGTGGCATTAGGTTCGGAGGAAATGTCCAGCAGGGAATAAGCCCCAAAACATGCCCCCAAGTGGCGGGAACGGGAGCGAAGGGAGCGAGTCGTGACACTATGTTTCACTGAGATCATTTCTTCAAACTGGAAGCAGGTTACTGATTTGTGTAGTAAATTATCACACAAGTATAAGCTTTAGATGGAAGCTTTATTACGGGCCCCCGGAGCGCAGGACCACCGGGAGTAGAATTAATACAAACATTCTTCACAAGAGAACGTTCTAATATCTATACGTTCCACTGACAGTGATGTCAGTGTATTCTATGTAACATCTCCCTTCTTATATAAAGTAGGGTGTGGAAAATATAGAGGGAAGCGGAAACGGGGAACGGGAAAGGGAGAAAGGAGAGAAATGGGAAATGGGAGTAAACTGCCAACGTTTCTGAAAGTCTTTTAAACAACAAAAGGATATTGTGGCAGGTTCAGTTGCTAGTAGTAGAGATAGTCACTAATGAAGTTTTGGATGGCCTTCTAATTCCTCTTGGACAGTCCTCCATCTGGGGTTTTGCCACTTGTATCACAGGAATTTTCATGTTCTTCGTTCCCATTGTGAGGTACTTCTGTTGTTTCAGGATCATCATCTATACATGTGCTTCTGTCTTTGTTTGTGCTGGGTTTTTTGCTTGTGCTTTGTCTGTTGAGATCTTTTTCTATTTTCATGAGATCATCAGCGGACCACCTCTTCCCGTCCTCCAACACCACGGACTTGCCGTGACAGCTCTTCAGCATTTGTGGGGATCTGAAGTTGGATTCACCTTTGTGTGTTTTCTTGGGTTCTCTGATGCACACCCAATCTCCTTCTTGGATCATCATTTCTTTTACACCATTCTTTGAATCGTAGTATGCCTTGTATTTCGCCTGCTTTTCCTTCACAGTTTTGCGAATGTGGTCCATGTTCAATTTTGCTTCCCCAGTGCCCTTAAATATCCATGCAGGTCTCAGTCGATTTGATGCAACTCTGCCTCGCATCATGGTGAATGGCTCAAAATTGGTGGTAGTGTGTGGAGTTGTCCTATATGCACAAAGGGCTTCCTTAAGTGTCTCTCTCCACGGGAGGGCATTGGCTACGGCCAGTTGAACCACACTCTTCACGAACCTGTTCATTCTCTCTACAAGTCTGTTTGCAATCGGTTGATACAACGAGGTCGTTATGTGGTTGATAGCTCTATCTCTGAGGAACCCTTGAAACTCTAATGATGTGAATTGTGATTCATTGTCGGAGACTAATTCCTTGGAGTCTCCCTCTCTACTGAATACTTCTGTCAAACATTCTGTGATTTTCTTCGTGGTGACGTTTGTTTTGATATTCCCCATTCCGTCCATTTAGAGGTGTAATCTACGAGTACTATGATGTATACTCTAACAGCTTCAAGGTTTTCAAAGGGTCCCATGACGTCTATTGCCAGTTTAGACCACACATTCTTAGGAGGCTCTATTGGTTGTAGTGGTGTCTTTCTTAGAACTTTGGACTTGTCACTTGTGGCACAGGCAGTGCAATTCTTGACAACTTCTTCTGCCTCTCTCCACATGTTTGGCCACCAGTAGTTGCTCCTCACCCTGTTCTTCGTCAAGCTTCTTCCTAGGTGTCCTTCGTGTGCTAGGTTGAGCAATCTTTTTCTGAGTTGTACAGGTGGGATTACACGATCACCTCTATAAACATGTTCCTTATCCATGGATATTTCTTCCTTGACAGGTATGAAGTCTGCAAGGTCTTGAGTAAATTCGTTCCAGTCATTGACTATGGCTTTTCTAATCTCTTGCTGTTCTGGATCAGTGTCGGCTATGTTTTTCCATTCATCTTTGGGAATGGTTGGGTTTATAGTGGCTATGATGTCGTCTCCATCTATGCATTCCATCTCGGTGTCTTGGTTGGTCGCTAATCTGGAAAAACAGTCAGCTACTTGATTCTGTGCGCCTGGCGTATAACACACATGGAGGTTATATTGCATAATGTCGAGTATCCATCGTCTAATTCTTGGTGATACGAGGTGAGGTGTTTTGGAGTGGAGGACATGAACTAGTGATTTGTGGTCTGTTTTGAGCAGAACGTGTAAACCCCAGATTAAGTTCCTGAAATGTTGTAGGATCCACTTCACACCTAGGGCTTCCCTTTCAATGGTGGAGTAATTTAACTCTGCTCCTCTCAATACCCTTGATGCGAATGCAATTGTCACCATGTTCTTATTCTGTAGTTGTTCTAATACCCCCACCTAAACCAGCTTTACTGGCATCAACTGATAGGATTGTCTTGGCTTTGCAGTCAAACATTCCCAAAGCTGGCACTCGATTGATGTTGGATTTTATCTTTTCAAACTCGACCTTACACTCCTCAGACCACACAAATTTTACTGCCTTCTTCATGAGACTTCTCATGTTCCTGGTCCCATTGGCATAGACATTTATGAACTTGGAATAGTATTCCGTCATGCCGAGGAAACTCCTCAACTGGTCTTTATTCTCTGGCTCAGCAATATTCAGTATAGTGTCCATTAGCTCCTTCTTGGGACTGATGCCCTTGGCATCGATAGAATGGCCAAGATACAACACTTTATCGCATATGATGTTGCATTTGTCCAATTTTAGAGTGAGGCCACTTCTCTGGATTACTTGTAAGGCACCCATTAATTTGGCGTCATGCTCTTCTTCAGTGATGGCTGAGATGAGGATGTCGTCTTGGAAGCAGTGCACGCCTTCCAGGCCCCCAAATAGGTGTGACATTAATCTTTGAAAGACCGCAGCAGCTGAAGCGAGCTCGAACAGCATTCGTTTGAACATAAATGCACTTAAGGGAGTGACGAATGACGTAAGACTCAGTTTTCTTCCAGAGCAATTTGGTGATAAGACGAGGATACGTCCAGGGTGCTGAAATATCTTGCTGGTTTCATAGTTGTTAACAATTCGCTTATGTTCGGGAGGGGATGTCTATCAATCCAGATGCTCTTGTTCAGGTCCCTCAAATCAACGCACATCCGTATGGAGTTATCAGGCTTCTTCACCAACACTATTGGAGCGAGCCACTCTGAACTTTCTATGGGCTGTATGATATTTTGTTTGCATAGACGCACAAGTTCATTCTTCAGTGCTTCTTTTGTCCCAATGGGAACTCCTCGAAATCTGTGCGCTATGGGAATGGCACCCCTTTTCAAGACAATCTTGTGTTGGAAGCCCTTCAACAGTCCAATCTTTTCACTAAACACTCCAGGAAATTGTTTTGCCAGTGCTAATTTAAAATCAGTATTGTCCTTCAGTACACTCAATATGGGGATTTCTTCTCCAGGATGGATTCTAACTCGGAGGACGGTCTGTTCCTCCCAACCTACCACAGATGAGCCATTTCTTGCTATGAAGAGTCTACAATACGTTTCTCTGTCGCGGAACTTGAGTTTCACCCATGTGCATCCATTGATGTCTATAGGGGTCTTCCCATATCCTGTTGCTTTCACTGGAGTGCTCCGTATGTCTTGCATCTTGCCTGATAATTCTTCAAGAAAGGTTTTGACGTCCACCATGGTGTATGGGGACGCAGTGTCCACCATTATGGGCAACGATATGCCGTTAATTTGCGTATTCACCCAGGGTCCTTTAGACTGCTGCAGGGAGGTGACGGTGAGTATCTGTACTTGAGGACTCCTTTGATTGATGTTTAACATATTATCATGATGTCCTTGATCTCCTTCGACAATTCTTACCATGCCTCTCGGGGCCCTGGCGAAGGGTCGTCTGACAAACCTGCTAGATCTACTGACCCTTTCGCGCATGTTCCTGCAGACTTTTGCAAAGGGTCCAACAAAGCCACATCTGTAACACTCAACAGCTGCCACCGGGCATTCTTTGTTGGTGTCATTGTGTTTGTACCAACCACATTTTTGGCAACGTCCTGGATTTTGATTGCCGTATTCCGAAAGTCTTCCTCTACTGGAGTTGGATCTTGAACCATATGTCGATGCTCTCCTCACCATTGCCAGTACAGGTTCGCCCATGTCTCCCTCAGGATTATCTTGAATGGCTTTCACTTCTATGTTCCCACTCTGGTCAAATCTTTCCTTCATGCAGCGATCACCCAGTTCCATGCTTCTTGCTATTTCTGTGGCCTGCTCCAATGATGGGTTTTTTGTCTGCCATAGTCTTTGTTGTATTCGTGGATCAGCTACATTTAGCACAAGTTGGTCCTTCAAGTATTCATCTCCGATGCCTGTGAAATTACAAGTTGACATAAGTGCCCTGAGAGAGGTCATGTAGGTGTCAATTGATTCACCCTTCAGTTGTTTCCTGGAGAAGAACCTGTATCTCTCTAGTACCACATTGGTCTTACTGCCGAAACATTTGGCAAGTTTAGCCATTGCACTTTCAAACTTGTGGTTGCCATCACCACCTGCATCTTCGGATTCAGGAAGCGCCCTGAATATCCTTAGGGCACTCTGCTCCCACACAATTCAATAGAGTCGCTTCCTTGAGGTCATCGTTGAATTTATTTCCACCAGCAGCCCTCAAATATACTTGGAAGCCATCAATCCACTGCTCCCATGGACACACTGGGTTTCCAGGGCATGGGAGATACTTTGTTGGGGGCGGGACGCTCTGCATGGTGGGGTCTTTCGAAAGTTATGGAATTAGGACTGGAATAAGTGATTGTGTTGTATCCTCCTACTGTCCTGAATGGACAGTATGGTAGATGGTAGCTCACTTGATAATGGATGTTGCATGCGAGCGTTGCAGAGGCTTTCCCAGACACTCTGCACACCCCACGTTACAATCTTATGTAAACGCTCCCTCTCAGGATCCAACGCGCCTGTGAATGCGCTCCTTAATAACATTGCTTAATAATACCATGCAACGGGAGTGATGTTCCCCAAGATGGCTGTCCCGTTGAGGCACGTTGCTGGGTCCTTTACTCTGCCAGGCAAAGGCCGTTGGAGTTTGGAGGACGCAGTGCCCGCATGCCTCACCGCAGCCCAGTACCTTGCCCAATTTTACGGTACAATTTGGTTCACACCGCCCTTGTGCTCTCACCTCGATCGATGGGGATGGATCTTTACAATCGGTGTGGCGTAGATGGTGTGCAGCAATGGCAGGGCCAGCACTGGAATATGGGCACGGGAGCGGGCGGCCGCGGGATGTTGAACGTGAGACTCTGTGCTCTGTACGGCTGAGGGGGAAGCTCCGGGGGCCTTGGCTATGTCCTCGTCGCCATATGTAGTAAATTATCACACAAGTATAAGCCATAGCTCTCAACCATTTGTGTCGTAAAGGCGGGTGAAATCACCCGATTTTGTTTTGGGCGGGTGAGACGCCCATTGGAATGAATGGGCGTCCAGGAGGCCTGGCGGGTGAGTCAGCCCTTTACAGGGCAGGTGACACCTGCCAGAAGCGTGTGAGTTGAGAGCTATATATAAGCTTTAGATGGAAGCTTTATTACGCCCCCGGAGTACAGGACCACCGGGAGTAGAGTGAATACAAACATTCTTCACAAGAGAACGTTCTAATATCTATACGTTCCACTGACAGTGATGTCAGTGTATTCTATGTAACAATTTGCTATATTAAAATAGAAATAGGACCGTCATCGTCAAATGCTTTCCAGCACATGAGTACTCCGTGGCTATGTTTAAGTTTCACATTCGCCATAAAAGTAAAATTTAAACAAGTTATATTTACATCATACAAAAGAGTGTAATTTTTTTAAATCCCTCGCAAATTAGTATATTCCCTCGGTTCGGTGCATGGTTTCAATAACAAACCGTCTTATTTTTTGACTTTGCAAGCAACATTATTGTCATGGATGCTTTTATGAGCACATAGACTGCACTACGCCGCTCTGTGCGTCTCAGCGTTGCTACGGAGACCGACAGCTGCGGCGTGATGGCGGCGACGCGTCGCTGTTTGATGACGACACAGAATCCGTCTCCACGTCGCACTGTTTGATGAAGATGGCGGAAGCTGAGGAAGAGAGCAGCAAACCGCTGGTGAGAAGGATGGAAGGGAGGCGGGCAGGACAGAGCCCCCCGCCCCCCAGCATATATGATTCAAAGGGGAGCTCAGGGAGCACCATGTGTAAAAGGGGAGGGTCAGCAAATTACCCACCCCTCAAATTGTGATCTGTAGGAAAGAATATAGCAGAGGGTCTTCAGCTGTCAAAACTGTAGTGTATGTCTTGCTACATTATTATACCAAAGTAAAACCTATTGCAAGACGTTGGCTATCGTTAATAATTTGCCGTGTCACAGCAGGAACCAGTCTGTAAAGAAAAGAAGGGTTAGATAACCCATTGAGTTAAGGGCTCGCTGCTGTGATTTGTGTTCAACCTGCAGATAGTTCAGATTGTAACAGGGTCAACCTGGCCTTCCATTGTCCAGAGGTTGAGTGCACTTGTATACATATTGACAGTTTGAGTCATTTTTTTGAATTGTGATCTGGTTTATTACAAATTTTTACGCATGCAACAATCATCTTACAAATTTATCATTTATAAGAAAAAGTACAAATTCATCATGAAATCCTTTACAAATCATCATTTTCAAGCATGCTTATTTCCTCTCTTTCAAGTTTGTCTGCCTCTAGTCGGGTAATTCACCCTTTTTGCTGGTTATATTCCGACTCTTATAAACATTTTTTATTCTTGCATTAACTCATGCTGTTTTTCCTTTCATGAAAAATAAGTAGAGGCATACTGATTTTCTTTCTATGGATTATACCCATCTCTTAACATGTAAATTAACCTAGTTATTGGTTATATTCAAACATTTTGCTCCAACATTTTGTCTAAGAAGTTCACTCCTGCACAAACTCGTGCTGGATTTTCTCCTAGAAGAAACAAGTGCCACTACTCACCTATTGACAATGACTAAGTATTAGTAACGTATTCTGACAGTTGTGTTGTTCTTTACAGAGTTAGAGCAGGACACAGATGTTTCGTTGTTTCTGTACTGTCAGGATTTTGGCAGAAACGACAAATAATAGTGTCTTGGCAATTCGCTTTTTTCGGAGCAAATATACGTTCCTTCATTGCATAAAGGTTCTGTCTCAAATGTAGGATGCGATTGTATTTACTAAGGTGTGGTATGGCAGAGTTGGGTAGCGGGTTGATGCAGTGCTTGACCGCTTTAAAGAGGCCTCTGCTTTTGTTGGCTTCTGCTACGGTATTCTGATAATAGGAGGCCTTGGCTGTGTTGATTAGTTGTCGGCAGGCTGCTCAGATTTCCTTGAGGAGCGCCAGGTTGGATGCAGTCCTGGAGTCCCGCCAGGTTTTCTCTTATTTCCTGATGACTCTTTTGATGAAGTTGACTTCTTGCATGTACCATGGTACCGACGGTTTCCGTTTGCAGGTGCGTTTTTTCAGAGGCACGTGTTGGTCGATGGAGGGTGAGAGAGTGGCGTTGAGTGCTTCCAGTAGAGTTGCAGTTTCGGGTGGGGGTGTTTGATCCATGTAAGATGTAGGTTGACGAGGGCTTCCACTGGGAATTTCTTGAAGGACCAGAAGGTTTGTCTGCCGGGTTTCTGCTGGGAGTGCTTGACTGGGGTGGTGTCCAGGATGTTGAAAGTGAGGCCTGGGTGGTGTGAGAAACCAGAAGGTGTCTCCCTGACTACTCCCCGGGAATCTGTCATCCAGATAGCCAGGACACGGCCATCGCTTTTGGATCCAGTTCCTGGGGGTGGACCAATGTGGGAGGATCACCTGGGTGAGAAGCCTTGGGGAGTGGGACACCTTGGGCGAAATGCGGTATTCACCCCCGCACCCCTCCCTATAATCCCTTTTGACCCAGCCTACCAGGTAGGATATCTGGGAACTGTTACCCGCTCCACCCCCCTCCCACTTCCCTTCACGAAGTCTGCTACACAGACAGTCCGCTCTGGGAGAAAACCGACTAGTACCTGAACCATCTACTGGACATGTCCCATTACCATGGTCGGGCAGAGTCAGGCAATCGCTGTTAAAGACTCACCCCTGATCTCCATTGAATTGCCCACACAGATAAAAGGCGAAGTATTAGAGCACACTTTGAGCGAGCCAGAGCACACGAAGGAGCAGTTTCTTTCAGGCCACAGCTTAATCGATGGAGAAAGACAGGCCGAGAAACACATATAGGATTGGTGGTACTGGTGCAGATGTCGGAAGCGGCAGTAGTTTTCTGCTTTCCATGCTGCTTGACTCCAGCTTCCTGCTAGGTCCTTTCCTTTCACGCCGGCGGTGTTGCTGGATGCGGCTGCTCGCTTTTCCGCGGTGAAGCCTTGGCGCACCATGACCTCGCGGAGCAGCTTCCCCACCTTCCACCCTACAGCCCTGGCATGTCGGGCACTTTGGGCAGTCGTGTCACTGCTATACAGCACCAGTGGATTATCGGGTGGACGCGCGGGAGCGTCGTCCCGGATCCACTGGGGGGGGCTACAAGACACATCCTGGCGTGGTTAGTATCTCGAGTCTTTGCTGTCAGCTGGCTGATTGTTTTTCTTCTGGAAGGGTAGTCTCCACTTTATGTGCTGCTTTCTATTCATTCATATTGTTAATGTGGGTTGTAGTTTTAGCCCAATATGAGAACTGGGATGGCAGCACACAAGGAGACTGGGGCCAACCCTATCTCTAAATTGGCCTTGGGGTTATTAGCTGACACCATGGCCTTATTGCCAATGACTAACAGGGATCGTGTAGCGGAGGTTGCAGCTCTTAGTGAGCGCAGGAGATTGAGAGTGCTTAGTAAGCAGAGTAAACTCCCTGCTATGAACATGGCCCTAACTGAAGACCCTGCCCCCTCACATAAAGTATCTAGCCAAATGCAGGATCTTGACAGACCGTCTGTCTGTGGCGAGCATTTGGATAAGTGCTTTGGGGAAGTGTTTTGGGCTGCTGTCTTGCTGTCCTGCTGGCTACTGCAAAGGTCTTTAATCTGACGTGGAAAAAACCGCGAGCGAGCTGAGGCGCGGGTGTCACGCTGCAATCACGGACACATCTAGCCTCTGATTGGCTGGTACTCGAGATCTGAACTCTACCCACTGAACCTACTGAACCTACTATTGGCCCATAGCAGATCATTTACCCTATAATGGCAAACGTATTGCTTTTTTGAAGTTTTTTTTTTAGTTTCTTGCACGCCCACCCACCCGGAACCATACAAAAGAACCGCGCGTGCGCATTTGTGCGCACGCATTTGGATAAGTGCTTTGGGGAAGTGTTTTGGGCTGCTGTCTAGCGAGTCAGCGAGAGAGCGTGTTGGCGCTGGTTATTTGGTATTGTATTTTATTTTCTGTGTTATTTTATGCCAACTGGCTTCTTTCTTCTTGACTATAACTCATTAGTGTTTCTCAGTGTGCCTGGTGGTGGTATTATTTTTCTATCATTATTTATTTATACCTGAGCGGGCACACGTTAACAAGGGAACAGTAATAATTGGAAACTGAGTGAAATTAGTAACTTATTTGTTTATTAATTTTGATTTACTACCGAACTGCGGCAGTAGTTGAATGACACACTACACTCTGACTAGCAGCATGCCACCCATATCCGTTATAAGAGCGAAACTGGATGGACCATGCAGCGACAACATAACTGGGAAAGCCCTTTTACAAAGTTGCTTAACAGCATTACTACCGAGTGCAGGACGCGCAATCTCCAAGCGTTCAGCCTCAGTGTCCAATCATCCTAGATTATGCCCAAGTGAGAGTGCAGTTCTGGAGGGAGAGGACAATAATGACAGTGCTTCCCATTCCGCCCAGTCCGTCCCTTCGGTGACAAGACTGGCAGATCAGCCACTCCCTAACATGAGTGCCGATCCCATACAGACCCTCAGACCTGTTATTGCAAATGCTGAAAGTGGTTCAAATGGTACTCCCACAGACACCACGATAATGTCATGATGCCCGCTCCCGGGGAGCCGGTTCAAGCCCTGCGTCCCCGAAAGCGGACATCCAGTCCCCAAGGAAGGACCCAGCAACCCCATATAGGGTCCCTTTGGACAGTGTCCTGGCGCCTATGGCGCCAGGCTCATAAAAGACATCAGTCCTGGCGCCATAGGCGCCAGGCTCATTATGGGAGTGCTTGGGTGCACTTACCTGATGCAGACCATGCTGCAGGATCCCGGCCTCCTTGAGGCCTGAAAGGAACTACTTTACCTGTGGGACTAATTTACTATCCGGGCGTGGTCGGGGAAGGATACATACCTGATTGAAGGAAGGATACATACCTGGAACTTCTTCCAAGGCTATTTAAACCCCACCCGAACAGCCACACGTGCTTTGTGGTGTTCTGCATCTAGCAGCTGGACGCTCACCGTGTCTGCTCCTGCATCCTGACTTCTGCCACGCCTGCCAGCCTCCTGGATCACCTGCAAAGGAAGAGAAGAAGAGAACAGACGAAGGGAAAAGTCCTTACCTGCTAAATCCGCATCCCGGAGACATCTCGCCGACAATCCTGAAAAGGAAGACTTTAATTTAAAAGCTCATCGCGTCGATCGCTGCAGCGCCGCATTCCACTCACCTTTACAGGGCGCCTCCATGTTCAGCAGCGATCATCCGGATTCGCAGTCACGCCCCAGCGCCTAGGGAGAAAAAGACCAGAACAAAAGGTGAGAGAGACAAGGGAATAAGGAAAGCTAAATCTCCATGTTAAGACTTACCTGTTGATTCATTCCCTCTTCATTTCCGGTCCGCGCCACATCCTGGCATTTCCAGACCCCGGCCCCTAAGGGGAAAAAGAGACATCAGCGTTAATGAGCGAATGAAAAGACATTACCAAAAAACGCTCATTAAAGACTTACCTGATTTCTACAAGGATTTCACCTCTCATCTCGGGTCGGTGCCTGTTCCCCGGCATTCCGTACCCCGGCCCCTATGGGGAAAAAGACACTAGCATTAGTACATTAATGCATGGACACAAGGGGAACCTCTTATCAAAAAACGTACCTGGAAGCCAAGCAAGTTTGGTCCTCACCAATCCGAAAATCCAGTGAAGTAACTGGATATCAACGCGCCCCTGCATCAGAAGCAGGATGGAGAGCTCGTCCTTCCAGACCCTAAGGTGAGACGCTACGAGAAATCACAGAAGGGTTTTGAGGAGGGTGAGAGGGGAAAGTGGGAGGCCGATTGCATTACCCCGCAGACAGTTAATCCCCTATTTTCGCCTACAGAAGGATACTTCTGCGAGCCAGGCAAGCCAGATTTGGGGGCCCGGTCCAGTCCGTCTTCCGAACCCTGCGCATCACCTTAGAAGAGGTCCCAGCAGCGCGAACCAGGCCAGCGCCTCCGTGGGAGTCAGGTGAGCGTAACAGATAATGGCTGCCTGTCTTACAGAAGATACGCGGACACTATCGACCAATTTGCCGAGTAATAGGATGCTACAGCCAGTACTGTGCTCTGTTTTGGCCCAACAAAAACTAAGGCAAGCTCATGCTCATTTAACTATGATAGGGGAAATTGAGAAGGAGGACATTGAATTCATGAACCTCCCCAATAAAACTCAAGAAGAAAGTATCAAAGTGTTATATATCTGTTCGATATACTGGCGACTTAATTCAGCTTGAAGAAGGTGACAAAAATTGCTCCAAAACAGTTATAGAAGCCGTATCTCCTGTTCTGTCCCATTGTGATAAATAAAGAGGAGGCAATAGGTTCTTCCAGAGACAAAGATAATCCCCCTGCTGAATCTGTTGAAGAATCAGTTTCATTCATAGCCCCCACGCCGAGGCAATTCAGGTTTGATCCAAGTGCGCGGGACTCCCGATTTCTTTATTAATCCCATCAATAAATATAGGAGCTCCTTCCCGGAGGCACCTGCCCTGAATAATACCCTTGCTGCCACGAATACGGCCTTATTGGCTGTTGCAAAACTCTGAGGTATTGGACACAAAGGTCAACAAGCAAACCGCATATATTGAGCAACTATTACTACTAATCTCAACTAACGGGTCTCAATCTAAGGAGGACATGCAAGTTCATGAGCCGGAATTGAATAGCGCCAAAATCTTAAAGTCAGCCTCCACACAAACACTAGTAAACAATTGTACCCATCCATTGTACCCATCCATTGTCATCGCAGCAGACCACCAAGCTGGTCGTACATTGCATAATGACTGTAGAGCAAAGTAAAACGATCGACATAAACACAGTGGTGGAGGCTAATTCTAATTCCCCTAAGGTGGCGGTGGCAACAACCATTCCCACAGTTAACCATAACTCCTGTGGCCTCGCAACAGACAGAGACAGATCTGCCTGTGCGAGAGACGGTTACCACAAACATATTAGAAGTTTTTGGTACTGTGGTTCCCAAATCTATCACCTCACGAGCTAGTAAAAAACGTAAAATTCTAGTGGCAAAATCAGAGATATCCAGCCCAAGGCTTCCTAGTGGAACCAAACAGAAGAAAATGATGGAAGCAAATACAGGTCAGTCCAGCACACATGCTCAGGCTGTAGAGCAGATTAATGTCCCAGAGTTGCCATACAAGCCATTGGATGATTTGGCACGGATGATGACATCCATTGATAATCAACGGGTTTCCCAGACAAACTTGTTGGAGGCAGTTGCCGCTATGCCATCAGCTGTGACCGTTGAGGCTGTAAATGAGAACCATGAACAAAATACTAACGTTCGTGGCATGTCTGCATTGGCAGTAATCCAGAAGCAGATACAAAGTTCAATTGAATCTTATATGAAGCTCCAGCCTATCCAACCACAAAAGATGACATTGGGTGAGCAACACAGCCTACAGCAAACAATCATTCCAGTACAACCCGCCAGGGTCCAAGACACCAATCCTAATTCTGTCCAAAATATAAGTACGAACGACCATACAGTTCAGACCGTCATATCCACCGAAGCAGCTAAGAAAGTTGACCCCCATACTGTTGACCTACGAGAGGAGATCAGGGCATCGGTGGAGGCTTACTTGGAACAGAATACCAAATTAAAGCCAGCCGAAAACCCCTTAGCTCAACCAATGCAAATGATCTCAGTACCTCCTCCAAATCTATTGTCAGTCTCTAGACAGGAGATACGTGATGAAATCAAAGCATCTATTGAAGCCTATGTTCTGCAGACAAATGCCACCAACCAAAATGTCATGCCATTGTTAAACTCGGAAAAAAGGTACCCTTCGCTTATGCCTTTACTAAAGGGGCCCCAATCATCCTCTTCTAACAATCGGGAGAGGGGGGAAATGTCCTCGGCAAGATTGCTAAACCAGGCAAGAGATAGACCTGCTCAAAACAAAGAAAAAAAGATCAGACTCGCCATTGTTTTATTATCAAGTGTCGGGTCTCCCCATTGAAAAAATATGATTTGAACCGTTCAAGCGTGCTCAACATATGTGCAGAAATTCCTGCCCTATAACAACGGTAGACATTGATCAGATCGGATTCATAAACCATACCGACTTGTCCTCGGCCCGGTTATATATACGATCATCCTTGGTAGCAGATACATTTTGGCAAGCAAGAATGTCTCTATTTGATATGGGATTCAGTTTAATACAAGAAACCCTCTCTGGTGCTCCAACGTTGCAAGGCCATATGTCACGAATCGTTATGTCAACTCGCAATGGATCACCTCAGCCAGGTTTATCAGATCAAGTGAGGCCTGCATAACTATTCACAGATACAAAATCCATAAGCCTGATTTCCTGGAATACTAGGGGCATCGTCATTTAAACTCTATCTCCACTGGGGAATTGATTGATATTGATATCATAGCCCTCCAGGAAACCTGGCTTTTGTTACCTCCTATCTGGGACTCGCATGTAATTTTGTTCACACCGGCGGAAAAAAGTTCTCTGGGCAGACCCAAAGGAGGTTTATTGATGGTTAAAAAAACTAGTGGACTACAACCAAAGCTTTGCCAGTCTCCATCACCTCCTTTCAAGTGGTTAAATTGTCCATCAGTAACAAAAAATTGGCAATAGTAAATATATATTGGTGCCTTAACACATTAAAATCTGATGACTTTTTCGAGCAACTTGTACATATATTGGATACCTTTAGCATTAGAGGTTGGACTGATGTATATTGTAATATTGGGTGATCTCAATTTACATCTCATATCAAATGCAGACGTTGAATTATCAGGCAATGAATTGACCTGGTCCACAATAATGGCAGAGCAAAATTTTGTCATGACGAATATAAATATAAGGGGAGATATCCCAGCCCAGGTAACATGGAAAAGAGGAGCCCAGCATGCTATTTTAGACTATGTATAAATGAATGCAACTGTCTTTAACTGTGTTCAAACACTGAAGGTAATAAATACCGATCTAAGTGATCATAACAAGTTAAAGTTATCCTTTCAGATCATAGAGCCCCAAATAATTCTGTCAGCAAATTCAAACATATCAGATGTCTCAGTAAACAACCGGGGTAACAGATTGAAGTGGAATCGAGCTAAACTACAATTTTTTGACTAAAATCTCGAAAAAATATATCGATGCTCTGGATTGGTTAATAATGATTATACACTTGCCATGGAGATGTTCAAACGAATCAACAGAGGCGAAACCTTTAACAAACAGCATATCCATATTTTTGATCTGGACATTAAGCATAAAAAAGCAGGGTTAAGGCGAGAAATTCGGCAGTTAATGAAGTCGGTTACTACAGACTCTGCAATAAAAATTAAACTACTAAAACAGAAATATAAAAGGTGGCTTAAAATCAGAAGAGCCAAGCAATATGAATTGGATGGGGCGGCAATGCTTAAGCAACTTATTACCAAATCTACTGCTGGCATCTGGGCCCTGCTTAACCACACTTCAGGCAATCCCCAAATGGTTACCCAGACTAATTCGATCTCAGCGGAGGCATGGCAGGTGTATTTTCAAAACCTATATCTTTCACTGTTTACCAATATACAACTATGCTTGCAAACTGAAGTAGCAGCCCATGTCTTTTTATTTGACATCGATGACATTAAACTTTGTATCACCAAATTAAGCACATCTCAGGCCGTCGGCCCGATGGGCTACATAATGCCATGCTGAAAATGCACGTGAATGAATGGGCTGGGATACTACATCACATTTATGCTCAAGTCTTTTAAATCTGGTCTTATTCCTGAGACTTGGAAAAAATCAATTATCTTGCATATTTTTAAAAAGGGTGATCGTGAGGATCCCAGGTCTTGTAGGCCGATAGCATTACTGGATTGCCCGGGCAAATTATTTGCCAGATTGTTATTAAATGTCTTTAACACCTGGCTGAATCGTATGAATTTGCGTGACCCATTTAAAACGGGGTTCTTACAGGGTATAGGCACTGCGATTAACATGATCACTTTCAAGTATCATCCAGAAAGCCTATCAGTGCAAGCAACCATTGTATTTTGCATTTATTGATTTCAGAATGACTTTTGATGCTGTACCAAGAGAGCTCCTGTATAAAAAAAACTGGCTGATGCTAACTGCCCTTGGGAAATCTTAAAATGGATTATCCAACTGCATTCAAACACCACGATCCAGGTCAGATTAACAAAGGGTGGCTTACTAACAGCCCCAATTGAAACTGCCAGAGGCCTGAAGCAGGGGTGCCTGCTGGCGTCTGCTTTATTCATTTTTTTATATTTCAGATGTTAATCAAGCTTTTGCCCAGTTGATCACAGATTCTCCAAGAATCATGGGGGTGCACATTTGTTGGCTATTGTATGCTGATGACATGATACTCATGTCCCACACCCCCAAAGGCTTGCACAATCTATTGGGTGCCTTGGATGAATATACCCAAGCAAATGACATAACTATTAACATTCCCAAAACAAAAATAATACAATTTGGAACAAGAAGACAAAGTTTAGCACGGCTTCAGTGGCCTTTGCAAAACTGCCAAATTTCTGGGACAAATGCCTATGTGTACCTGGGAATGATTATATCCAATCAACGGGCGAATGAACACTATAAAAAACAAGGGATACCAAAACTACAAACGGCCATCTCGCAAGCCCTTATCATTAAGGCCAGATATTGCAAATTTTAAATTGTACCAATAATTACTTATTTCAAATTAAGTCATTCCTGTTATACTGTATGGTGCAGAGACCCAGAAACTAATGACCTATTCTTATTAGGCCTTTAGAGAAGGCCGGTTCTGGTGGCAAGTGTTAAATTTACCTATTTCTCAACCACTGCCACTCCTAATATATGAACTGGGCTTAATTTCCGTATATGGAATCTATAAATGGAAACTATGTGCACTATACCGTAAATGTCTAATGAATCAACCAACAAAAGGAATTACTAACATCATCTCTACTTACTTGTTGTGTTCAATGGATAACTTTCCTAAAATGTGGCGCTTAAAAATTCAGTCTGTCCTAGAAAAGGCACAAATTGATGCAACCTTGTTAATTGAGAACCCAAATCGAGCTAAAACCAAAATTTGGGAATTGGACTGGATATGTACTCATGCGGCATGTTGCAAATTATATGGTAAAATCACCCAGTTCAGATCATCGTGATGGTTTTATGAGATTTCTGCTGAACCTATGGCTGACAAATGATGTGTTAAATAGGCGGAACATTGGCGGATCTGCCCTATGATGTCGCTTCTGCAAACAGTCTGCAGAAACTCTCAGACATTTATGTTCCGAATGTGAAGAATAGTTGTCGGCGCGAAGTGTTCATTTTAAGCATTTATTTACTGAATATAGGGACTTGACAACAGATACATTTTGGGAGTTATTATTTTACACCAAGAGAAAGGCGGTGAGATACGCTATTGTAAAAATCTCCATCAATTGAAATTCTGAATATATCTCCATCAATTGAAATTATAAATATATGTACCCTTATAATTCTTGTACTGAGCAATGTCCACTTATGGAGGAAGATATATGAAATAATTGCAATGTTTGAGTATGTGTCACAAATATGGTTGTAAAACTGTTGTCTCGTCTTGTTTTAATGTGTTTTTTTAAAAACGTATATTCTGTGTTTTAAGTTGAAAGGTCTCGAGTTTCTCGCGACCAAAACAACTAATAAAAAATAATAATAAAATAGACCGTCTGTGAAGGCTGGCCACACAGTACAAACACCCCCAAGGACTGAGACACCCATGGTGTCTAACTCGGCACAAGCAGAGCCTATTGGTCTCTCCATTGTTCCCTCCCAGTGGTCCGAGCATATGGCTAATATTGCCAAAGAATTAATCGCATGCAAAGACCCATTTGATCTTGGCCTACTGGCTGAGGCCTTGAATAATTGGGCATCGAGTCTTCGAGTGATTAAAGTGACCACTGTTTCCCTGACGCATGGATCTATCTGTATAGGCGTGTCGTTACAGGCTTCTAGTGTGAATGTTGCCTGTCAAGCCCTTATACAAAGGGAAACAATAGATCTAGGGACTCAAACTGATTGGTGTTGTAAGGTTTCACTGGCACCTATTGGGGTAGTCGTGGATTGTAAGGAAAAGATTCTCGTCCCCAATACAGCTGGATCCCATGAAAATTCTCTGTTGGCATTGCAACGTAAGGTGAACTTTGTATACAAAGTGGTTAATCAGCCTACAATTCTGAATTCTAAACTGAAGAGAGGACTCTCCCGGAACTTACAACTAAAACTGTTACAAATGCCAAAAATAAAGGACGTGAACACACATGACTTCATAATGGATCAGATACATTTTATCTAACTAATGTCCAGAAAATTGAAGGAAAAGAGTCTAAAGAAACCCTACGTAACAAGGTTCTTGCCTGGCTGCGTCAGAGAACAGGACAAGGAGTGGTTAGACGCATGGACCTAATCATCACCCGTAGGATAGATCAGAGCGATTGGTGCTCGCAACCTAATACTGATTGCGTCATAGTGGGCTGTGGGGCTAGCACCCTACCTACCTTTCTTAGACGTTATAAATATGTGCCCAAAGGTGCCTCTAAATGTAATTTGATTCTTTAAATGTTACCGTCTCTCACCGGAAATTTCCTGTTGTATCCTTCCCTATCATAGCTATTGTGTTTATTGTTGAATGTTTTACAGCAGTTCTGATGATGAGTTTACTATCACAGTCTTAAGTCACTTTGCCTATGCCTAGGAAGAATTTTACCTTTCACGCTATGTAGCGTTTATGCATTTGTTTGTTTGTATTTGTCTGCGTCATCACGCCTACGGGTTTATTGTGCGCATAATACATGTAATAAAGTAAAGAGAAAGGAGGGAGATGCCCTTGAGCTTTTCGACGAGTGATTGTTATGCTTTTGAGGTTTTGAGAGCAGCACGTGTAAAGCCAGGAAATTAAGCAAGAGAATCCTAATCCGTGTGTCCGAGATACCCGGCACCCTCCTGCATGACTGGCTGAGCCAGGGAAGAACAGCAGCTGCCTTGATGTCATCTTTGGCTCCCGGATCAAAGCCGAAAGCAGAACCTTCAACACAGCCGGTGAGGCGAGAGGAACTGTATGAGGCTGGTCTGTGTTGTATCTTCAGAGAGCGAACGTTGAGGCGTTTGATGAAAGACGTGAGTATTAGGCAAAATTGTATGCAGTAACCCTGTGGGAGACTACACCAGTCTTGTCCTCTTGGTATTGGGTAACCCACCTATTGATATAGGTCTGTACTACACAAGTTGGAAGAGTGACTGTGCAGCCAGACTTATCTCAAGAGGGGTAAATGTCAGTTGTGAAGCTGTAGCATCGAAATCCACTGATACAAATATCAAAATAACACTACACTCAACGGTTTTCTAGTAAAATTAATTATTTATTTAATGGTCAGTTTTAAATAAGCCTTCTTTAAAAAGGGCAATATGCAACAATAAAAATACACTTATAAGATGTTCTCAGAATCAAGATCAGCAAGTAGATACTCTTTAGAGATGCTTCATACACACTTCTACACCCCGAGGTGGCTTCAATTACTAGGACAGTATTGGCATTTATATATCACTTTTTTCACTTGTTAACATTCTGAGGTTAGGCTAGGGGAGGCAAAAGGTTAGCAGGTTCTCAGAGCATGTGAGCACTTTTCAATCTCCCAATGAAGTCTAGATAGGATCTTTCCCATCACCTATGAGGGACAGTTGGAATAATTCAAGCTACAGACAAAAGTGACCCCTTAGTCAACACAGTACCTTATGCCAGTTCACTCTTCAAGAACTTTCTGATTTAACCCCGCCGTATTCTGCCGCTTTTGGTAATTTTAACACTGTATTTTAACAATTAATATTGCCATTCATTTTATTTTTACTTGCTCTTAAATTTAAATCATTTTTAGATTGCTTGCACCATTGTCAACTTAGTTAAGCTGGTAACGTGATTACTGAACTGTATTTTACTTTGCGCAGTTTGACTGCAACTTCCCTACTTGTGCTGTCTGGGCAGTGGAACTACACTTCCCAGCAGCCTTGTAGTTTCTGTCTGCCTCATTAGTTCAAACCCGGCGCGAACGCGCCGGCGCGAAAGGGGCAAGCCGGTCTGTGCCGGTCCGTGCCGGACGTGTGGACGTTTGGTGTTACTCGGAGCAGGGACCTTCACTTCCACCATGCTCTACGGGTTTCTCAGGGTCTCTCGGCGCACCTTGTGATCAGGTAAACATGGACACGGACATGCAGGCGCAAATCTTAGAATCACAAGTAAGCCCGAGGGAGGGGGAGGAGGCCACTAGTCACGAGGGGGAGGGGGTCTCATTTACCGATACTCGCAGGGAGGAGCTGGAGAAGTGGATGAGCCTGAACATCGGGCTTCTAAACACACGCTCCCTAACTAAACATGCTATCAACATAAATGACATGATATCCTCTCATAATTTTGATATACTGTGTATAACTGAAACCTGGCTCAAAGACCCAGTGGGGCCTACATGTGAGCAGGCCATTCCAGAAAACTACACTATTTACTATGATAATAGAGTGCAGGGAAGGGAAGGCGGGGTAGCTATTATCGCCAAGAACAACCTTAAACTCTTCAAGGTATCTGTAGGATTCAGCGGGTGTGAAGCATTGCACCTCAAACTGATTTTCTCTCCCAACAATTGCCTCAACTTGATAGTTATCTATAGACCACCATCATTGGTCTCAGACTTCTCTCTGGAATTTTGCTCTCACTTAAGCACATTGAGATCCGAAAATGTGTCAACGGTCGTTATGGGAGATTGGAATCTCTGGCGAGTCAACAAGAAGGACAAAGGGGCCATTGCACTGGAAAAAGCTCTGAATAACCTCGACTTCACAGTTTTTAATAAGGACGCCACCCCCCCTCAGGGTAACCAGTTAGACTGGCTGTGTGGTCACAACATTACAATACAAAAATGTAATACAACTCCCTGCATCTGGAGTGACCATTACCTGATTTCGGCCAACCTAAAACTGCCCTGTTATGCTCATAAGCATAACCCCCATATCAAGGTATCAATTAGAAAATGTAAATGAGCGGCAGCTCAAGCCCTGCTTAGACAAAATTCTGTGCTCCTTTCAGGATCACGACTCTTGCATTGATCTGCTCGACAAATATAATAAACATTTATCTGAGTTAGTAGAATCCGTGGCACCACTTACCACTAAGCTAACTAGGAGAATTAGCAATAGCCAAAAATGGTATACTCCAGAGCTTCTTGCTCTGAAGAAGGAAAAACGGACTTTGGAAAGGAAATGGATCACAGATAAATCCGCAGAGAGTAAAGCGAGCTGGAAAGGGAAGGATAAGGAATATAAAGACAAAATTAAGGCAGCTAAGGCTAATTTCTTCAACACAGAAATTGAGCATGCGGACAACAACACAAGTAAACTCTTCAATATTTTGAAGAACATTGAAAAGCCTGTATCTCTTACTCCCCCTTTCGCACCTTCTGAGGAGGACTGTAATACGGTGCTAAATGCATTCCTAGCAAAAACGGAAAAGGCAAGACAAAACATCATCAAAGCCAGAACTTCTCCCAAACAGGAGAACTGCCCCATAGAAATCAAGACTACTGCCAGAGAGCAGCTCTTTCATTTCGACCCTATCTCAGAGGCAGATATGTTGGAGGTGCTAAACAACATGAAACCCACCACTTGCGCCGAAAACATTCTGCCCCCCGGCATCATTCTCCAACACAAGGATATCTTTGCCCCCATCCTCCGAAGAATAGTAAATGCTTCATTTCAAGAGGGCATGGTGCCGAAAGACCTGAAGAAAGTCACTATTACTCCTCTGGTTAAAAAAGCTGGTCTTGATCCCAAAGATCCCGGGAACCTCCGCCCCATAACCAATTCAAACTTCATCCTTAAACTGTTGGATAAGGTAGCTACTCAGAAACTCCAACATTTCGTAGAGAACCAGGAAATCCTGCACCAGCAACAATCTGGCTTCAGAGCATTCCATAGCACCGAAACAGCCATGCTGGACTTGCAGAATCGGATGTTGACTATGCTGGATGACAACAAGTTGGGGATGTTGATGCTGCTAGACCTTAGCGCCGCATTTGATCTGGTGGATCACCCCCTCCTTATCAAGGCTCTCAGAGAGAATGTTGGTTGCTCGGAGGGGGCCATTGACTGGCTTCTGTCCTTTCTTGCCAAGCGAGAGTACATTGGGGTAACAGTTTCTCCGACCCTTGTGATATCATATTCGGAGTACCTCAAGGGGCCAGCCTATCACCAATGTTGTTCAACATCTATATGCGCTCCTTGTGTAGCCTATTGGTGAAAGCCGGAGTGTCGTTTACAAACTACGCAGATGACACCCAACTCATACTGGAGTTAGGGGGTAGGGTTCACACCACAGACAGCGAAGTGATCACCAGGGTTTATAAGATCATTGACGACTGGATGCAGGCAAACTGGATGTGCTTGAACGACTCCAAAACTGAACTGATGTTGTTTGGCTCCAGTCGTCAGCTGGAAAAATTGGGGGCAGAGTATAACACATTCCAAATCAAGAACTCCACAATTCAGGTGGTCCCTAAGGGGAAGACACTAGGGATGATGGTCGATGCTTCGGTCGACTCGCATGCCCAGACCAGTTTCCTCCAGAAAAACACAGCTTACTATCTCAGGCTGATGAAAGCCATCAAACCATTGCTGAATGAGACAAATAGGGCAACGATAGCCAGAGCCATCATCCTCTCTAGACTCGACTACGGGAATGCCCTGCTGTTGGGGGCCTCCTCTAAGGATCTCTCCAGCTGTCAGGTGATCCAAAACAAGGCGGTCAGGTTAGTAAAAAATTTGAAGAGGAAAGATCATGTTACGGAAGAGAGGCTCTCTTTACACTGGCTGAGAGTAGAAGAACGTATAAAGTTCAAGGCTCTCTGCCTGGTTCACAAGTGCCTCTATGGCACTGCGCCCGCCTACCTGAAAACGAGTGTAGTACCCTACAATCCCAGGAGAAATCTACGATCAGGGGGCAAATGCCTATTGATCATGCCCAAGTTTAAGCTGAAAACCGGGCTGGGCAGATCTTTTCTTGTACTGGCTCCCAAATTGTGGAACAGCATCCCTGAACCCCTGAGGTTGGAAACTAATCACTCCACCTTTAGGAAGGTGCTCAAGACTCACCTTTTCAGATGAGGAATCGGTGACGATGCCTCTTAGAGGCTTTCTGGTGGTTAGCAGACCCTTTAAATGTCGTATGTCACGTAGTATCTGTTGCGTATGTTAAAGCGCCCTGATGCCCGCGGGCTACCGGCGCTCTACAAAAACTAAATACATACAATACATACATACATGTCAGAAGAGGAGGATCCACTGGCTTTTGTTCCGGTTGCAGTCTTGCAGATCCTGGGTTCCTGGGTCTCAGTCGTGGGGAAAAGAGGGAGGACGTCGTGAGGACTCCTGCACTGCAGTTTAACGGTTAGTGGCAGCTACAGGCTCTTTTCAGTTCAGCGTCACTTTGCAGTTTCAGCTACCGGCAAATAGCACCACCCCTGGTCTTGGACACTTAATGGACTTTCTTCGCTCCTTGAGTCCAGCACTCTGGTGAGATGACTCAAGCTTGGGTCATCCTGCTTCGGGAGGGTCCTCGGGATCTTCCTGGTGCTCTGGTCCGGCTTAAAGACAATGCACTCGACTGCTGACTTCTCGACCCCTGCACTCGGTTCGAGCAGCAGAAAAGAAATATGGCCAGTCGGGGAAGGTCTTCCAGCAAAGTTCGACTTGGGGTTAATTGGTCCCACCAACCCAAGGGAAGAAGTCGTCCTCTCTGGAGCTTCTCTAGTTGATTCGGAAAAGCAGTTTCAGCACAGCAGCGGGGCGTCACCGGGCAGTTCAACGGTCCAGGAGAATGCAGCAAGCTTCTCTTCATGATTCCTTCGTCAGATGTTTCGTCCAGTGGTCAACTCTGCCTTCAGTCTAAGAAACCTCGCCTTTATGTAGGTTTCTCCCATTCATGCACAGCCTAGCTGTCACTCACACAGCAGGGTGGCTGTCATACAAGGACAGCCAGCCTGCCAATCAGCACTGGGTGCATTCAGGTAACCAAGGAGACTAGCGACAGGGCGTTTTGGGCACCTCCCTCGCTTCCTGCCCTGCCAGACACACTGGAGCCAGAGGCGGGTTTCAGTACTGAAGCCCGCCAAAGGCAAAATGAACAAAAGGGTTAAACCTGGTTTGACACGCAGAGTAAAACCCAAGAAAGACCTCAATAACAAGAAATTGTGAAAAAGGTCACCCATAGGAGCTATACTGCAGCTGTGGGTTCAGCTTGCGGTAAAACGCACAATGGTAGGAACATTAAACCACTGCTACCAATCATTAAAAGCTGTGAGGGTAACAAAAAATGGTACACGAGTAAGTAGGAAAAGGGACTACTAAGTGACCCTCCAGCACTCCACATAAGTTGGGGTGTGCTGGACCTACATAGGAAAAAAGGTAAGTAAAGTCAATTTCACTTTACTACTCTTGGGAACAGTAGTTCACCCAAGAGAAGGTTCTGTGTGTCACAATACAAAATGTAGATGCCTATGGAGTTTTTCAGACCCCAAAAACAAAGGAAACCGAGTCCAAATCAGATCAAAATACAAGAGAGTGAGAAAAAGGTTTCGACATTTCAGGGTAAAATTAAAAAGTCCTATAGTACAGCAAAAGAGCTGGGGGTCTCTAAGGTTGAAGGGGTATTAGCACAGAAATGTGAATTCTCCCTAACAGCGAGTCAAATACGGAAAGCTGAAAGTGTGTTGAGCATTTTATGGGAGAGAAAAGATAAAAGTTTGCAGAGTGGTCCGGCACCCCATGGGTGCTCAATCGAAAGTCTCTGGCGAAAGGTGTCTTACAAGGAAACATAGTAGTGAAAGCTTTGATGTTTGAATAGCGACACTGCAGATTAAAATCTGATACGAGAAAATCGAAGTGTTCATGCAAGGGTCTAAGAAAAATCTTTCACACAATCGAAAGTCTTAGATATAAGTGAACTACTAATTAAAGTGAACCCTACCAAGGCCTGAGCCTGGATGAGGGAGGCCTATTGGGGTTGCAAGTCCCAAGTGGGTCCGAGTCTGGCTGGGGGAGATCTATTGTGCCTTTTGAGTTGTCAAAAAAGGGGTCTGACCCATTTGAGGGAGACCCAAAGTGAATGTTATACCTGAAAATGAATGACTGTTAACTTTTGAGGAGAGAGAACTTTGTGTTGTTTTGGTAACCCGTGACATTATGTGAGCAAGAGATTTATGGAGAACGAGAGACTTTATCACAGAAGGTCCTATTTGATTTTTGAACTGCATATTGGTGCTCAAAGTAGCTAGTGTGTTCCAAGCTCAAGGGTGATGCCTTGTCCCGTGTTGGAGCGTGGCGGAAGGGGAGCTTATCACTCATCTGTCCTGATATATTGTTTCTTGAACACTCTTTCTTTTGCATACATCATTTCCCCACACCTATAGGCCTTTTTTTTCTCGACAAGACTCCACTAGGACTGTTTTTTGTTTACTTTGATGGTTGTAGTTTGCTCCCTTTCTTAGATTTAGGGTTAGATAGGCATTCATCCAACCCACTGAAGTTCAATAAACACCCTTCAACTGTGATCACTTGTGTCTGTCTTCACTGTGTGATACCATGCCTTTGTTACAGTGGTCAGACCAGTCAAGCGGGAGTGGGGAGCTGTAGTTTGTTTGTTCGTTTTATTTATTTCTAATGCGAGTCAGACCCAGAGGTATCGGGGGGTTTATAGTCATAATATCGAAAAAATAATGTCGAATTACAAAAATGTCGAATTCAAAAATGTCGAATTCAAAAATGTCGAAAACACATACATATAATAGAAAAAGTCATTAATTCGAAAATAAAATGTCGAAAAAAAAAATCGAAAAACCAATGTTAAAATAACTATGTAAAATGTCACACATACTAACGTTTTTTATTGGGGGGTCCCCCCCCATCCCAAACCCCTACCCCAACCCTCCACTCCTCCCCATCCCCCCCAACATCCCCCATGGATATACCTTTAATTTTTTAAAAAAAGTATTTAATAAAACATTAATTAAATAATTAATTATTAAAAAACCCCATCCCAAACCCCTACTCCAACCCCCTCCTCCTCCCCATCACCCCCACCCACCATGGATATACCTTTAACATTTAAAAAAATTATGTTTTATAAACTATAATTAATTAATTATTTATTTAAACATTAATTCGAAAAAAATTCGACATTTTTGTAATTCGACATTTTTATTTTCGAATAAATATTTTCGACATTTTGACTTTCGAAATTATTGTATTCGACATTATGACTGGACACCGTATCGGGGCGCAACAAGACAATGCACAGCTTACAGAGTTACATGGTATGAACAAGGTAAAACATATATGCAAATTGTAAACAGGAAGGATACATAAGTGCAACAAGCAGGTATCAAGAAATGCTTTGATTTTATCAAAGTTCGACAAGACCTTGATAAAATTCTGCTCGTCGGACAAGGTAGAGAAGGTCGTTACTCTCGACTTTGGGGGCCCTTTAATGACTTATTTGGCTGAAGGTTGGGTTCCAGATCTAGGGGGGACATTCCCTGCCTTGGGTTGGGGATGCTTAGATACTTCTGGAGTTGGGGAGCTGTTCTGTTTGGGTGTTAGTTGTGGGTTTTGGTTTCTTGTTGTTTTGTCTTCATGGTTGTATGTCAGGAATTTTTGTTCAAATTGTATTTGTTTTTGCAACTGTTATCCATGTCCATGTATTCAGTATCGTTTTGTTTAATTCTAAAGTTACTTTTGGATTTGTAATCTGAACGCGATGCAATGTACTGGAGATTGTTTTTCTTTGTTTGTTGTTGAAACCTTTAAATAAAGTGATTAAAAAAAAAAAAAAAAAAAGAAATGCTTTGATGCAATATACAGATACATCCTAGGTATGAGTAATACAGCAGTCAGTCCTAGGGATCCGTGGATTTGAGCAGGTTAATCTAATTGCATCTTGTTCAAGTAAGGTTGATCTTCTCTAAGCAGGTGTGGCAGGGAGTTCCAAAGTTTGGCTGCTTTCACAGTAAAGCTGCTACCCCCAGCCTTATTGAGTCTGAATCTTGGTACAGTGAGGCAATTGGCGTTGCTGGCTCTCGTGGGTCTGATGGATGTTCTTCTATGTAGTCTATCCGAGAGATAGCTAGGGGCAGCATTATTTAGTGCTTTGTGGGTAAGGCATGCTGTTTTTAGAAGGATTTTATTATGAGTCGAGAGCCAATTGTTTTGGTGTCTAGTCGCAGAGATGTGTACTCTTCTGTTCACACCTAGTGCGCCATTATTTTGGAGGATTTGGATCCTCTGAATAATGGCTTTATTGGCGCTGATGTAAAGAGCATTGCAGTAATCTAGCCTGGAAAGTATTAGAGCTCTGGCCAGGATCATGCAACTGTCATTCGATAGGAAGGGTTTGCCGGTCCTGATGAGCTTGCACGTTTAGTGGCGGAGGCCATTGATTTCGCTTGTTTGTCCAGGGAAAGGGTAGAGTCAAGGTAGAAACCAAGGGTCTTTACCTCCTTAGCTACTTTGATGAGATTCCCATCAATGGAGAATGATGAATATTCTAGCCTAGTTTCTTAAGGTTGTGGTGGGTGCCCAGGATGATGAATTCCGTCTTGTCATCATTCAGGCATAGACCGTGAGTGGCCATCCATGCCTGGGTGATGAGATGCACTCTATTCACCAGTGCCAAATCCTTGTCATAATCCCCAGAAAGTGGGAGGAGAAGGTGATACCCAGAAGGTCCAGATCATTGAACAGGGGCTTAGTGAATATATTGTATAATGTAGGGGAGACACAAGAACCCTGGGGGACACTGCACATGTTAGGGGTAGGGTCAGCCGCTGCCGAGGGGGAGAAGACCCTCATGGTTCTATCACTCAGAAATGATTCTATCCATCTGATAGCCTCTGTGGAAAAGTGGGCTGCCGAGTCATGATGGCCGCATAAGACCTTGTGATCGACCAGGTCGAATGTGGCTGAGAGGTCTAACAGTAGGAGGAGGGCTGTTTTGCCTTTGTCTCTTAACTCATCGACCTGAGTTTTTAGGTCGATGAGGGCGGTTTCTATCCCTTGTAGGGGGCGGAATCCCGATTGTCTTGCTCCCAAAAGCTTATGGAGTTCCAAATATTTTTGGATCTGGATATAGGCAACCTTGTCGAGTATTTTAAGCAGGAATGGTACCGTTTGGTAGGACGGTAATTGTTGGGAATCAGAGGGTCTAGGGTTTGCTTCTTTAACAGTGGGAGTACCCAAGATTGCTTCAAGTTGGTGGGAATGATGCCAGGTGAGAAGGAGGCATTGATCAGTTTAGAGATAAAAGGGGAAAGATCTCTTGCGGCATCTTTTATAATCTGAGCTGGGCAAAGATCGCCTTGGCAATTGGAAGGCTTGAGTGAGAGAATTAATTTTTCTACCTCGAGTATGGAGGTTTCAGTAAAATAGAATCTGGCGGGACGGTCAGATGGTATTTCGCTAGAGGGGAGGTTTAGGTTGTTCAGTTGTAATGGCGCGTTAAGGGAGGCTTTTTTTGGGCTATTTTGTTCTGGAGGGTAGCTACTTTATTGGATAGTGCCTGTTGAATATCTGAACACCATGTTTTATTTTTGGTACAGATATCAGGGGTAGGGATAGGAGACTCTCTAATTCTTTTAGTATGATGAATAATTCCGTCATACTGGAATTGGCGTTAGAGATGCGTTCGTTGTAAGAGTTACGTTTAGCCAAGCAGATTTCATTTTTATATTGGGAAGGATTTGTTGTCATCTGAAGGGAGTAGTCTCCAAGCGGTTTCACATTTCCTTTTTAGGAGTCGTAGGTCCTTTAGCTGTGGGGTGAACCACTTGTTTAGATGAGATGTAGGTTTGCTAGTAGAAATATGGGTGTAGAGGAGCACTCCTGTTTCAATCTAGTTTGCGTTGAATGCTCAAGGAAATTATACAGTTTCTGAATACAAGCTCAGGTGCTAGCGGAGACTGATTCTGGGCTACAGAATCCAATCTAAGCATACAAAATAAACAGGGTCACTCTACACCGGAGTGACCTATTCTCCGTGCACACTCTTGTGCATGTAACCATGCAAATTAAGACTTACTTTTCAATTTTGATGTACTCGTCAATATTCAAGACTTTTTGTATTCGTTTTTTAATATTTCAAAAATAAAGTGAATTACCAAAACGGAATTTATATCTTACTCGCAATTAATTTAGCATTGCAAATTCTTGTGTACATAACTTCATTACGTACATAAATAAACATTACTTTCAAGGGATTAAATTTTCCCACTGTGATCTTTTTACACATGCATACTAAATGCGATGGTGGAATTAGCCACTCAAATTTACATAATTAGTCCACAATTTCCTATTCCCTGTTTTTTACAGATGGGGTAGTCCAAATGTGTGGCTTCATTTCTTTCAATTTGATTGCATTTGTGTTGGTTTTTAATGCACAACGCGTTTTGGGTTCTTCTAGCCCTTCATCAGGTGCGACTTATTCACAAGTTCCAATAAATCAATTTCTGTAATTTGAATAGAAAAAAGTTCTAGTAAGTGTCATAGTTCACTCGTTGTTTCAGAATTCTTATTGCGTATTTCTCAAAAATGTTAATTAAAAGTACCTCTGACCTTCAGTTTTCACTGACACAGAAAATCCAGTGTTCTTCCAAACACCTTCCACACTTGGCCGGTAGATTTTTAGTGATTTGTATTTCTTTAGCGTGCAACGAACAGTCTCTTTGTTAGATCTGTTGAGAAAACAATTGGAAATTGTTTTCACTACATATAGTCTTTTTACTGAGGCGTTTTGATGCGGGTTATGCCCCGGGATCAGTCGCTTGGGAAAAAGCGCTGGGTCCCAGTATCATAACCTTGATAGTTTACATTTTCTGGAAGAGTAGATGTTAATGTGCATTTGAATCATGTGCTCACCTTTGTCCTAGAGTTCCAGTGCCATGCGTATTCCTGTTGTTGTACCGGGGTCGCCGTCTGTGTTGAATCCGACCGCTCACTGATCTTTCGCTTGTCTCGTTTTCTTTTGCTCTTCCGGCATCCACCGCTTGATGTTTCCGTGTGTGTGCAGCGTTCCACTGTGACTCCGCGTTCTCGTTCGATTTGGTTGTTATGGTAACAGTTTTGTTGAGGAACTAGATGAGGCGACTTATTGCTCGTATTCCATGGGTGCCATTTTAACATTTCCTTACTGGTTGTATGAGCCTATTGTGATCTTTAATCTTTCTTCATTTGTTCAGTTGTTATAAAAAACAGCTTAAATCCCAATCAGCATTCATGCCATTTGGTTGCATCGAATTCAATTTTTCAATCCATTAAGTTTCCCTTTGCAGCAACATTTTGTTAAGGTTGCCTCCCCTTCTTGGGGTTTTCACCTGTTCCAGGATGATGAACCTCATCTGCGCGATGTTGTGTCTCTCTTCTTTAAAGTGTTGCGCAACTGGCGATTTGATGGCCCCTGTTCTTATATTCGACTTATGTTCAGCCCATCTTTTTTTAACTTTTCTCGTTGTCATTCCGACATAATAGATTGCACAAGGGCATCTTATGCCGTATATTACATTTTTCAAGTCGCATGTGGCCGAATGTTGGAGATTTATCTTGTATCCCTTGTGGGGATGAGTGATTATGACCGATCCACCAGGGAGACCTATCATTGCAGCTAATAACAGTGTGTTGGAACCATTAGCGCAATACATAGACCGAGCAATTCCCTGAACCTCCACTCTTTGCCTACAACAAAGGGAGATCGATTAAAGATCAGTTAATAAAAGCAGACTTTTCAGCAACAAGGGAAACACAGAAAAACCACAAATGGACGATTCCTTGTCTCAATTGCAACAATTGTAACAATTCAATCAAAGGCAACACAAATGCAATCAAATTGAAAGAAACAAAGCCACACATTTGGACTACCCCATCTGTAAAAGACAGGGAATAGGAAATTGTGGACTAATTATGTAAATTTGAGTGGCTAATTCGACCATCGCATTTAGTATGCATGTGTAAAAAATCACACTGGGAAAATGTAATCCCTTGAAAGTAATGTTTATTTATGTAAGTAATGAAGTTATGTACACAAGAATTTGCAATGCTAAATTAATTGCGAGTAAGATATAAATTCTGTTTTGGTAATTCACTTTATTTTTGAAATATTAAACTAATACAAAAAGTCTTGAATATTGACGAGTACATCAAAATTGAAAAGTAAGTCTTAATTTGCATGGTTACATGCACAAGAGTGTGCACGGAGAATAGGTCACTCCGGTGTAGAGTGACCCTGTTTATTTTGTATGTAGGTTTGCTAGGCCTGAGTTTAAGTGGGGTAATTTTTAAGTGCAGTTAGCATAATTTTATTTTACTCGTGGACCAATGTACCTGGATCCAGGTTGTCAGCCAGTGAGTTGAGGGTAGGGAGAATGGCAGGGATCACTTTGTCCACTTTAATATTCTTTTTGTTCCTTGTTAAACAAGGTCAGGCAGTAGGTGAGACCATCGGGAGTGGTCAAGTAGTGGATAGTGTGAAAGACACAAGGAGGTGGTCTGTCCACAGTTGCGGGGAGATGGAGGTGATGGTGGCAGTGCAATTATAGTCAGCTACCCAGTCTAGGGTTCTCCCTTTGTTGTGGGTGGGTTTGTTGATTTTTTGGGAGAGGCCTAATTCTGATAGGATGTTGGCTATGTTGGAGGCGTGCCTATCTGATGGGTCATTGAATCCTAGATTAAAGTCGCCTAGTGGTAATAGTTGGGTGGTAGTTTTAAGGTTGTTGGATAATAGGGTGCAAATGTCCTGAGTGTACCAGGTGGTCTGTAGATTAAATGGATAGTATTAGTGGGAGTTTAACAGTGAGGACTTCGCAAGATTGTATAATTTGTGATGGGGCTGGTCTCAGAAGGAGGCTTAATCTAGCTATGATGGCAATACCGCCGCCTCGTGTTTCATCTCTGTCCTGTCTAAATATCTATAACCGTCTGGGATGGCTAGCGTGAGCAAAGGTCCTGCCGCGTCATGTAGCCATGATTCTGTTATGGCAAAGAAGTCCAAATTGTCTGCCAGTATCAGGTCAGAGATGTCCGTTGCATGGGCAACCAAGGACCTAGTGTTTATAAGGGCTCCTTTAAGAGGGTGGGTTTCAGTTCTGGCTGTGGCATGCATAGGAGTGGGTGGTATAGAGTCAGCTATCTTATGAACAGTCTGCTGATTAGAGATGGCATAAAGGTGAGGCGAGATGGTGACAAGGTTGGCATTATTGAACTTCTCGCAGGTAGGAAGGTTTGTTTTCTTGTTTATCGGAGGTAGTGATCTCGTGAGTGGTTCTTTAGTTTGGTTAGTCTGGCACGAAGTCTGAGGTTTCTGTCATTTAAGTTGCAAGGATCGCTTGCGTGAGATCTCGATGAGGTCAAATTGTTGGGTTGGCCGATGATGGGAGGGTTATTTACTGGCATTTTAGTCAGGTTAGGTATGGCTTGTACAGCACCAAGGGTCGGGAGCCAGTCACAGTACACTAGGAGGCTAGTTATAGAGGGTATACTGATAGCGTATAGGCTGTAAGTAATGGTGTGAATGTTTTGGCAGGAGATATGCTGGTAGTTGGGCATTTCGAGCAGCACACAATAGTCAATTCAAATGGGCACAGGATAAACAGTGGGCCAGTTCAATTGGGCATAAGAACATCGTAGGCTAGTTCAATTAGGCATACAACACAGTAAGCTAGTTCAGTAGGGCATAAGAACACAGTAGGGTAGTTCGATTGGGCATAAAACACAGTAGGCTAGTTCAGTTGGGCATAACACGATAGGCCAGTTCAATTGGGCATTAGGACACAGTAGGCTGGTTCAATTTAGGCACAGGGTAGGCCGTAGCCTGGTTCAGTGGGCGGTAGGGTGGCTAACAGTTAGAGGTGGACAGCAGTAGGCTGTTAAACAGTAGTAGTCCACCAGTATAGGAGCGTGGTATAAAGTGGCTTCTAGTGGCAGTGTGGTGGTAAGACAGTGTGGTGATGTTTAGGTTCAGGATGTTACCTTTCTTGTGCGTCAGGTCTCTTGTGTGCTGTGTGAGGCTCAGGGTGTCGAGAAGGCTGAGGAGAGCTTCCTTCATTGGTCTGGTTGCCTTTTTGCCTGGGAGGTTGAAGTCGCATAGGAAGTGTGTGAGTGACATGGTGGTGACCAGGTCGGCGAAGTCTCTGATGAAGGCAGTGTTGGGTTTGGGTGGTCTGTTGATGAGGTGGAAGGTGATGGTCTCCGTCTGGGAGAGCGGGAAGTGGCACTAGAGGACTTTGAAGGGGCCAATGTTGTCAAGTCTGGTGCAGGGCCACAAAGTCTTGTGGATGCCTGTGAGGCCTCCGCAATGGATGTTGTAGCCGTCGGGGACAAGGACATCTAGGATGTGGGTGGAGATAGGTGTCAGCCAGGTCTTGCTGATGAAGGTTGTGTGTAGTGATGGGGTCGGCGATTGTCTGCTGCATGGGTGATAGCTGAGCAGATGTTGGACGGTGAATGGGTGTTGTGAACAGTGAGGGAATGTTGATGGGTGTGAGGCTGATGTCGGTGAGGTTGCTGCATTCCGTACATGCCTTAGAGGAGGGGTGATGCTGTTGGCTCTGCCTGGTGATGGCCTGTGGGGATGGAGGGAAGAATGGTGATCCTCCTATGCATTACCGTGGCTGATTTGACAGCTTGTGAGTAATCTGACTGAAAAGTCATTAAGCTAAAACCTCTGCCTTCAGCCATTCAAGTTGACAAAAATGTTACCAGGTACATGAGAAAGGGTATACAGCGTATCTCCAATGTCCGGTGTGCTGGCTCACTATATAAAATGTAAAGGCAATGGGAATCCCACTTTACTTCTTGGGGACTGTAGCCCACCTAAGAGGTAATAAGAGAAATTACAACAGGAAGCCCAAAGGGGAACTCAGTCTCCACCCAAAGGTTCTAGGAAACTAGAACTCTAATCATACACTATGGAGAGACATAAAAAAGGTCACCCATAAAAAGAGTAAAAGGCTAGGTGGAGGGAGAAAAAGATTCCCACTCACCTAGGGACAAGGACAAATAATCACCAAGTCCAAGCAACAAGTTCTGGAGTTGACACAGGTCAGGAAGATTCATCATAAATATCTTCTCCAGCATGGAGTCTGGCATGGATTCACATGCTCATGAATATTCCCCGTCGTCAGGCCGGGAATCCTCGGTAAAGAAAAAATCAGTATCAGTTTCGTTTCTGATCTGTCTTTCTTAGTAGTAACCAATCGCTGGTCTCTGGGTCATACTGCCCCCAGCCAATGACTGCCCTCTCCCTAAGCCCCGCCTCCTGCAGCCATCCTCAGATTTTTACCGCACGCTCAAGTGTTGGGAGTCCTCGTGTTTAGCTCTCGAGTGTTTTACTGCGTTTTCACGCTTTTTCAGGAGATTTTCTCATTTTTTCGGTTTATTCGAGCCTCAAGCTCCACCGTTTCTACTTCCGACAACGGGTAGCCATTTCGGAATTCTTCTACGCCCCTCAAGGGTGAAGTTTTCGTCGAGTTTACGCTTCTTGGAGGATTCCGGAAGATCTGCGGCCTACCTAAACGGACATGGCCCAGGACAAGGGAAGCTCGACACCCGGATCCAAGCTATTCAGGTGCTGCCCTGGATGCGGATTGCAGAACATTTTCAAGGAGGACGAGCATTCGCGTTGTCTCTACTGTCTTCATGAGGACAAGACGCACGTGGAGAAGGACTGTGCGTTCTGCAAGAACCTTTCGGAACGGACGAAACAAGATCGTCGTTCCCGCCTCGCCGCCTGGCTGGAGAAGGGCACAGCAGGTGAGAAGGCGAAGAAAAAGTCTCAGTGGGCTTCTAAGTCCTGTGAGGGCGCCCCGGCGACAGGGGCCCAACAGAAGGCCAAGCACCGCGAGTCCGCGGGCACCGGGAGCGCCGAAAGGTCGAGCTCTTCGGCTGCCAGGCAGGGCGCTACTTCCCCGGCAGGTTCAACCACGAGCCATCGCTCCGGTTCGGGGAAGAGGAAGTCTGAGAACCCGGGTAAGCCGCTGGAGCGGACCCGGTCGATCTCGAAGGGGGAGCGAGGTGCTGACTCTCCCCCCAAGGCGAAGGCCCAGGACGTACCTAAGGTGGTGAGGGCTTTGATCCATCCGGCAAAGGCCTCTGCCAAAGTGGTCGCTGCGACCCTGGCGAAGCCGGATGAGACTACGCCAGTGGAAACGGCCTCTGGGCCCAGAGTATCCCTGCCACAGCGGAGGAATCCTCTTTCCAGCCCATCGTTAAGACCCCCGTGAAGCCCCCGGTGGAAAAAGAGGGAGGGGCGGTGGCCATTACAGACTCGGAATCAGCCTCTGAGGAGGAGCTGGAAGAAACCGAGAAAGGCCTCAACGAGAGCATAGGATAGGCCTCAAGGAGAGGTTCATAGGCCTCAACGAGAGGTTCGAGAGGGTTCGATCCCAGGTGGCGGCCCCTGCTGACGTGATCAAGGATAGCGACGATGGCGACGTAGAGGGCCCAGTGGAACGGCCATCCTGTCCGTCACAGCCATTACCCGAGCCACAGGATAGCTTGGCGGCCATTTTGTTGGCAATCCAATCCTTATGTACCAAGATAAGGACGAGGTTACCACAGACCCCGACGGAGGATCCAGAACTGGGCCCGTCGGGAAGCCCTCCAAACAAGCAGAGGAGAGTCCACCCCGCTCCGCCCTTCGTGCCTGCGAGACCTGTGGACCCCTCGTCCTCACCAGACCCTAGAGAGGATACGGCGACGGACACAGCGACGGGGATGGATGATGATGATGGCGGCGATGACACAGCGGACATCCCGTCATCACCCCCCCACCCCTCGCGGGCTGCCCCAGCTGACGAAATTGGCTCTTTCCACGCCATGATAACCAGGGCATCCGCGCTCTTCCAGCTCTGCCCTGAAGAACAAAAAAAGGAAGGGTTTCTATACCAACGACGAGAGGCCAAGAGGAAGACGGTCCTTGCGGTGCCTTTGCTCGACGACGTCTGGAACAAGGGGCTCGTGGTCCTCAAGAACCCTTCCACGGCACCCGCCAAGAGGGACAGGTACGAGAAGAAGTACCGAGTCCCCGATGCCGCCCCCTTGTGCCTCAGAGCCCAGCCCACGCCGGACTCTGTCGTCTCGGCCGTGGCTAGGAAGAAGGCAGCGGGTGCGGCGGCTTCATCTTCCACTTCCCCGCCGGACAGCGAGGGCAAGAAGTTGGTCTCCATGGGACGACGAGTCATCTCGTCGGCGGCGACGACGATTAAGGCGGCAAATGCCTTAGCGATCGTGGCCCGCTACGACAGGGAGCTCTGGTTCAAGATAGCGCCCCTGCTAGACTTCCTACCTGATGACAAGAGGGCGGAGGCCCTAGAAATTCTGCAGGAAGGCGAGGTGGCGTCGGATCACGCCATAACGGTGGCAACGGACATTGCCGATACCGGATTTCGACAACTGGGCAACGGAGTTTGCCTCCGACGATGAGGATGGCTTAAAGCGACAGACTTTCGCCAGGACGTCCAGACCAGAGTGTTGGACATGCCGTTCGACGGCAACAACCTCTTTGGTAAGGTGGTGGACGAGTCTCTAGAGGCCATCAAGACCGACTCGGAGACGGCCCGGGCCCTAGGGGTGCTTCAACAGCGACGGCCCTTTCAGAGCTCTGGAGGCAGACAGGGTGCCTCCAAAGGTTCCAGCGGTGGCTCCTCCACTTACCGCCAGGCAGCCCGCTCCTCTTCCCAGGAGGCCTACAGAGGTCACGGCAAGCAGGGGGATCCCGCCGTCGTCGCCAAGGAGGCCAAGGCGGCAAGGCCGCCTCCAAGCAAGACTGACCCGGCCGAGTTGTCGGGCCCCCACCGAAGCACCCCGGTGGGAGGCCGGCTGACGAAGTTCGTCGGCGTGTGGGAGTCCATCTCCACCGACCATTGGGTGTTGGACACCCTGGCCAACGGGCACTCGCTGGAATTCCAAAAGAAGTTCCCCCGCATTCCTCCCGTGTCCAGGAAGGAAAATTACGTCCCTCAACTGCTGTTGGAGGTAAGGGCGATGCTCAAGAAAGGTGCCATCGAGATCGTCACCAGAAGGCTCCGGGGCTACGGAGTGTACTCAAGGTACTTCCTCGTCAGGAAGAAGACAGGCGGTTGGCGCCCCATCCTGGACCTGCGCCGCTTAAACAAGTACATCAAGGCACAGAAATTCAGGATGGTCACCCTCCAGCACGTGCTGGGACAGCTGGAGGAAGGCGACTTCCTGTCGTCTTTGGACCTGGAGGATGCTTACTTCCACATCCCTATTCTAAATAGGCACAGGAAGTTCCTCAGGTTCGTGGTTCAGGGACGCCACTACCAATTCAGAGCCCTACCGTTCGGATTAAAGTCGGCACCCCACCAAGGGTTTTCACTAAGTGCCTGGCACCAGTGGCGGCGCGGCTGCGCCTGCAGGGGATCCACGTTTACCCCTACCTGGACGACTGGCTAATCCGGGCAAGGACAAGGGAACTCGCCGTCGAGCACATGGCGAGGACCGTCCGGTTGCTCACGGAGCTGGGGTACGCCATCAACTACCCCAAATCCCACCTGGCCCCATCGGAGATAGCACTGTTTCTGGGAGCGAAGCTCGATACAGTGGGGCAATTGGCCTCCCCTTCGGAGGAGAGGACCAAGACCATCCTGGGCAAGGTGCGGCGCCTGCTAGCCACGGACGTATCCAGGGTGAGGTCCATCAAGTCCCTTCTCGGGATGATGTCCTCATGCATCTATCTTGTAGCCCTTTGCAGACTTCGGATGCGTCAGTTACAGGAGTTCCTCGATGCCCGCTGGCTTCAGGCGAAGGGCTGTTTCGAGGACAGGATCCCTCTCGACGAGGAGTTCCGTCAGGTGATCTCATGGTGGGGCATCCGTGCTCACCTCACGACAGGCACGGAATTTCAAATCCCGGCGTTTCAGGAGACGGTGACGACGGACGCCTCTCTGGAGGGTTGGGGGGCCCACACTGGAGACCTCCATGCAAGAGGCCTTTGGCTCCCAGAAGAGAGGTCTCGCCACATCAACATTCTGGAGCTCCGAGCAATGTCCTGGGCTCTCAAGTTGTTCCTTCCGTCCCTCAAGTGCAAAGTGGTGAGGATCTTCACCGACAACACCACCACAATGTTCTATATACGGAAGCAAGGAGGTACCAGATCCCCAGCCCCATCCAAGGAGGCCCAGGATCCGTGGCACTGGGCAGTCGCCCAGGGGATGTTTCAGGTTCCCTTCCACCTGGCAGGAAAAAAAAACACCATCGCCGACTCACTCAGCAGGGAGCTGCGCTCGTGCCACGAGTGGGAACTGCGCCAGGATCAAGTGGATCGACTCTTCCAATGATGGGGCAAACCCCAGATCGAACTGTTCGCGACAGTGACATACTCCAAATGCCAGAGGTTCGCCAGCAGGTTCCCACAGCCGAGGAGCATGGGGGATGCTTTCTCGTTCCCTTGGGATGGCCTGTTTCTATACGCGTTCCCTCCTTTGCCGTTGCTGCTCCGCCTCATCAACCAGCTCAAGAAGTCCAGGTGCAGGATGATCCTCGTCGCACCGGCGTGGCCGAGGCAGATCTGGTTCCCGGACCTTCTGGACTTGTCAACGTCCCCACCAGTCAAGCTTCCGGCGGATGCGGATCTTCTCTCCAGAGAAGGAGGCACCATTCTCCATCACGATCCGCAGTCGCTTAACTTGCAGGCCTGGCTCCTGCAGCGCTAGAGTTTGGAGGGTACGATATCCCGGCTGATTGCTGAGAGGTTCTTGCAAAGGCCAGGGCGTCCTCCACCGTCGAGTGCTACGGTCATAAATGGAAGAGGTTCTCTGTCTGGTGCCATGCACAGAAGATTAACCCTCTGCGAATTACGGCCCCTCAAGTACTGCCGTACCTACTGTCGCTGGCCAAAGCTGGACTGGCTCACGCCTCCATAAAAATACATCTGGCGGCCATCTCCCGATATACCAGGACTACGGGACGGGCGTCCTTGTGGTCTCATCGCCTGGTGAAGGAATTTATGAAGGGACTATTCCGATCATTCCTGCCGGTGAAGGCTCCTGTCCCGGCGTGGGAGCTTAATGTGGTGCTGACCAGGCTCATGGGAGCCCCATTCGAGCCTATGCATTCGGCGCCTTTGAAGTTCCTGTCTTGGAAGACCGTGTTCCTCGTGGCCATCACCTCTGCACGACGAGTGGGAGAGATTCAGGCCCTATCTTGCAAGCCTCCATACTTGACATTTCATGAAACGAGGGTGGTGCTGAGGACGCACCCCTCCTTCATGCCCAAGGTGTCGTCGGACTTCCACCTCAATGAGCCCTTGGTGTTACCAGTTTTCTTCCCGTCGCCTTCGACGCCGGCCGAGAGGACTTTGCACTCGCTGGATGTAGCTAGAGCACTGAGGTTCTACGTGGACCGCACAAAGAGTTTTCGAAAGACGTCACAACTGTTTGTGAACTTTGGGTCTATGAATCAAGGGAAGGCTCTCTCGAAGACGTCCATTTCCAGATGGCTCTCCGGCTGCATCATGCATTGTCACCGGTTGGCAAACCGACCGCTGCCTGGCCGTCCGAGAGCCCATTCGACCAGAGCGATCGCTGCTACCATGGCGTTCCTGTCTGGTGTGCCCCTGCTGGACATCTGCAGGGCTGCTACGTGGAGGTCTACGCACACCTTCACAAGATTCTACTGCGTCGATCAGGACTCCAGGGAGGAGTCCAGGGTCGGCCAAGCAGTGCTGCGCAACCTGTTCGCTTAAGGTGAGCCTGGTGAGGAGGTAAGAGATGCTTAATGTTGAGTTGTTGTATTGCTTAATGTTGAGCCTGTTGCCACCTCCCGTGGTTGTGCATGTGTATACTGCTATGTATTCTTTTATTCATGAGCATGTGATTCCATGCCAGACCCATGCTGGAGAACAACAGTTACAGGTAAGTAACTTGTTCCTTACCTAACACTTGGCATAGTCAGCCTTTGTAAAAGGAGGCTTGATCTTCAAAGAGCAAGAGAAGTAGCCATTGTGAATGTATATTAACATTTACCATAATCGTGAAGGGAACACTCGAGAAGGTGTTTTTTTGTTGTACTGTGGAAAGTGATTGGCAATACAGGGTTGGTCATCTAGCTCAGACTTCCTCCATGCACCTGTGATATCTTGGTTAAGATCTGCTGTTTACCTCCATCCTTTTCTAGGTGGTTCGTATAGTACCAGTTTCTATATACTTATCAGGGTTCAAAATTGAGGGGAGCTGGGAGCTATTTCGCTCCTGCTTGGTGCCTATTAGAGTCTGGTTAGCTTGACACCAACAGCTACTAGGAGATACTTCTGTCTTCCCAGGCCTATTGAGGCCAAACTAACACACTGAAGTGAGTTTAACTCTGTGCGTTTGGGAGAACCCTTAAATAAAATTTAGGACACATCTGTATGATATTAAAAGCATAAGGAGTACCAAAACCATAACTAATGGACAGAATTATATGTTTGCATCTTATGTGAAAGTCACATTTGCGGAAAGCTATGCATTAGCTCCTCATTCCTGTGGTAGCTCCTGGCCACTGGTTAATGCTGGATACCCGGGAGCTGCTTTTAGTTCCTGCTCATCCAATCTTAATTTCAAGTCATGCTTACTTACAGATACATTCACGTTTAGAGATGAATAAATGTTGGTAGTTATTTTGGTCTGAAATAGTGCCTCTCTACAGTGGATTGTCATCTTGGTAAAAGACCCCAGTGTGGTTTCAAGGTAGCACAATGTAGTTTTTTTTCCTTTCAAGAGTGAGGTGTGCATGGCTGATTCAGCAGTGTCGTGTCTTGCCGAAGTCGAGCAGACACAATGACTTTGAAGGTCCAATACCTTTAGGAGTGATACGTTTCCAGTTTAATCCCTCAAGTGCTCAAGATTCTTTTGCACTTTGTCAAGGTTTCGACTCCTTTCCCCTTTTGTGTTCCTGCATCCAAATTTACATGGCCAACTCTTGGTTTTAGCACTCTTGTCGGGTGGATGGGCACCCCGACAGTATACTTCTTGTTTAACAGGATCAACGTTTAAAAATGTTATCTAGTGAAGGCGCCTCTATGTTTAAAAGGGACGCATGAGCACATCTCAAGTCGATCAAAAAACCATGTACTGACTAATTATTGTAAAATATGTTTTAATTGGTTATTTTCATGACATTTTGAGGCATTAACCCCAACCCCTGACATAAGAACTCCAATGACTACATACCGGTTTAGAATCCAGCCCCTCCCAGTGCCTATTGAGACAAACTAAGATACCAGATAGAACATCTGATACTATGCAGGTTAACCATCCATTGCATACAACTACTTTCTATCCTCCTGATAGGTTGTCTAATTGGTCTTCCTTTTAATATAATTCTGATAGCTAATCATCTTCACAGGTAAACAAGAGAAATGCATATTAGCATTCCTCTTGGAAAAGACAAATCTTATACAAATTGTCTTAAAAATAATAGAAATTTAAAAAGATATGAAAAACAAATAACTTCCCCAGAAGATGATTGAATTACTGTGACTGGCACAAAATATAGGTTTTATATATTTAGGCCCAAACGGTTAGTGTTATTTCATGAGATTTAGAGCACAATCTTCTTTACTAATGTTATATATTGAGATGAGGTGAATTGATTTTTATGAATTTGATATCATTAATTTTGTCATGTATACATGTGGTGGTGCATGTTAAATGTATAGTTGGAACACATACAATTCTGATTCATATGTTAGAATTGTGATTTAATTTTTTTCTCTCACAAGCACAAGAGATTGAATTAGCTACCAGAATTACAGTAAAAGAAGGAAGGCCAATTAGACAACATATAGCAGGAGAATATTAAGTAGTTTTACGTATATTGTTCCCAGATATACCTTGTTGCTACAGTGGACCATTAATGAACCCATTGACTGGCTTACCTCACTTAGGTGATTGATTAACAACCCTTTGTACCTTCATCTCATGTGTATAACCCATGGCCAAGATATATTTGCTAACTTGCACAACTTCATTTCAATTGCTAGCTGATGATGCAACTACAGAGTTCTCCTGACTTTATAGATTGTGTTTGATTAGAAATCCGCCTATATGTATTGTATTGTATGGTATTGTATTGTATTGTTTATTTGATAATGCGCACAAAACCCAGGGGTAGCCGGGCGCAGCAGGTACAAGGTTACTTAAGCTTGGGTTACATACAGAGTATAGACGAAAAACAACATAACAGTGCAGTAAGAACATATCATTACACGCTGTGTGGAAGAAAAAAAACTAGCATATTATAGTTTTGAGGGAGTGTACAGGTGTGTGTATGAGAACAGAATCATTTTAGACAACGGTATCGTGGTCATTGGGTGCCACGAGAGTTAGTTGTCGTTTGTCCAGAGCCAGTTTTTTACCTTGCATCTAAAATTGGAATAGGGTAAGTTGGTTCTCAGTGCAATGGGCAGTGTGTTCCAGGCCTGGGCAGCTTTGACAGGGAAGCTTGCTCCGCCCGCTTTGGAGCGTCTGAATCTAGGGGTTTCGAGCAGGTAGTGGTTAGTAGCCCTAGTATGGTGCCTAGATGATTTTCTAGTCAGTCTGGCTGAGATGTAGGGGGGAGCAGTGTTGTTGAGCCCTTTATGGGTAAGCGATAGTGTCTTGAGCAGGACTCTGTCGCTAATTTTGAGCCAGTGGTGGTCTTTCCTAACGTTTGAAATATGTGCTTTGCGGGGTATGTCAAGGGCTGCTCTAAGAGCGTTGTTTTGAAGGATTTGCATTTTATTTATGATGGATTTGTTGGCACCTGCATAGAGGGCATTGCAATAGTCCAGTTTGGACATGACTAATGCGTTAGCTAGCATGATGCAGTTAGTTTTAGAGAGGTAAGGTCTACAGGTCCTGATTAATTTGCAGGTGTACGCTGTAGAGGATGCCAGGGTGTTAACTTGTTTTTTAAGGGATAGAGTGGAATCGAGGTAAAAGCCCAGGGTTTTTACCTCGGTGGCCACCTTAATTGTGTTGCCATCTATGTTGAAATTACGATAGTTGGGACTCAGTTTTTTTAGGTTGGAGACGGAACCCAGTATTAATATCTCAGTTTTGTCGTCATTTAGGCAGAGGCCGTGGGAGGCCATCCATGCCTGAATGAGGAGGTAGATTTTGTTTACTAGAGCTGTGTCTTCGACAAAGTTGCCTGATAGAGGTATGAGAATCTGCGTATCGTCCGCATAATTCGTGTAGGTTACCCCTAATTTGTCAAGTTTTTTGGGTCTAGCAGTGACAGTTGCCGCCTGAATATATGAATCCTCCATTTCGTTGTAGTTTGCCGTGTCTTTTAACCATTGTACAGTACCGGTGGTTCCCGTGAGTCAGGACATGGCTATCCTCTTTGCCTGGAATAAGGCAAGACCCACAAACCTTCTTCACCAATTGTGAAATGGAGCATACCGGTGCAAATCGTGGCTAAAATCGAGGTTCTTATGCCAGTTCTCTGCAAATGTTTTCAACTCGTGGCACACTTGAGGGCTTTTTATAATTTAGCGACACACCTGCGTAGGTATAATTCATTTAGTGGTAGTCGGTGTAATGATACACGTGGCACCAGAATTAGTGGTTCAACAAATTAAGTTTATTCTCCAATTTTACAAGGATGTTTAGAATCAAGCGCCTCCCTGGGGTTAGATTTCAAGTTACATGCCACTAGCCACCTCAATTCTACACATACACACAGCACACCATTTCCTACTCGCAAGAGTACATTTTACCTAGTGAATTGGTAGTGGCAAGTCCACATTTTGCGCCATGCTCCAGGTACTAAAGGGATTTCTCTAGAAGCAATAAGAGAAATCTTTCTGGGTTTAAGCAAAGAGGGGGGTTCTTCAGGTGTGCTGTACCTTAATGTTCCAAATAATAAAGATCCTAATCTTAAGAGTTCTAGCTTCTCCGGCAAATCATATCATTTACTCAGGCATGCCAAGTAGTTGGCTTTTACTAGTGTGATGTTTTAGTATACACATTTAGCACAATTGCACTTTTAAGATACAAGTAGCCTATTTATTTGAATATGTAATTAGCGCTGGCCCTACCCAGAGGGCTTCGGAGCACTTTGCATGGTTCAAATGCTGAAAACATGGGAGTTGAAAAAAAGAAGATACAAAATGTTTTCAGGAAAGGATAGGAAAATTTGGATAGACAAGTGAATAGCAGCGGTGGAGGGCTGGGTTATGTGTAGGTAAGATACGTTTTGAGGCTCTTTCTGAAAGTGGTAATGGAGGATGCAGTGCGTTTGTGCAGCGGTCTGGTGTTCCATGCCCTTGGTGCCGAGGGGTAAATGCTTTTTATTTATTGTTTGCATGTGAGTTTGCAGATTGGGATGTGTAGAAGTTGTTGGCTGGCTTGTCTGATGTTTGTGTGGGTGCTGGGTTTGAGTTTGCCTTGAAGATAAGATGGGGTTTTGAGGTGGATGGCTTTGAATACAATGCAGAGTCCTTTTTGAAGGTGGTTCTCTGAGGTATGGACAAGAGCGGGGGTGATATGTGAATAAATGGGTAGGTGGAGGATGAGCCTGGCTGCTGCGTTTTGTATGGCCAGCTGGAGGGCAAGGGTGTTTTTGGGAGTCCAGTGAGTATAGCATTACCCTAGTCAGGTTTGAGCAAACCAGCGCTTGGAAAGGATATGTCTGATTTTGCATAGGCAATGTTGTAGTAAATGGCATGTTTTGCTGACAGCAGCTTTGTGGTGGATGAAGGAAAGTTGGGGGTTGATGGTGAAGCAAAGGGATATACCAGATGTGGATAGGGATATGTGTGGGTTGTCCGTGGCAAGGTATTGGATCCGGGGGTGAGGTTGTGTTTGTGCCTTGAGGGGTAGGCGGGACAGATGAGGTATTCTGTTGAGTTTGAGGAAGTGGGTGGCCATCCAGTTGGTGATGGTGGAGAGACAGGTTTTGAGGGTGTGGAGTTGTGAAGGGGATGAAATTCGGAAGTATATTTGTGTGTCCTCTGCTTATTGGTGGAATTGTATGCTGTGTTTGCTAAGTGTCTGTCCGAGGGATTTAACATATAGGTTGAAGAGGAGTGGAGATGGGGAGGAGCCTTGCGAAGCCACATACTTGACTGGGGTGTGGTCTGATCGATAAGGGGGCATGGAGACCAGGTGTGCCCTGTCAGTGAGGAGATGAACCAGTCAAGTACAGTGCCAGAGAGATTCATCATGTGGGCTAGGATGTCTAGACGAATGGTGTGGTCGAAGGTGTCGAAGACTGCAGAGAGGTCGTGGAGTACGAGTAGTGCTGTGTGTAATTTGTCTGTGAAGCTGTGGAGGTCATCAAGGATGTGAAGAGTTGCAGTCTCTGTGCTGTGTCCAGCCCGAAAGCTAGATTGGAAGGGGTTAAGTAGGTTGTTTGTTGTGATGTGTTGTTGCAGTTGGGTAGTTACAAAGCCTTCCATGATTCTGGTGAGGTATGGTAGGATGCTAATGGGGCAGTAGTTTTTAAAGAGCGTGGTTGTTAGGGAGATTCTCAGAAATGTGCAAATTCCCCTCTACCTTAGAGACCCCCAGCTCCTCGGAGGACAGCCATCCTGCTGTGTGAGTGACAGCTAGGCTGCGAATGAATGGGAGAAACCTGCATAAAAGGCAAGGCTTTTTGCTTGGAAGGCCGAGTCGACCACTGGACGAAGGAATCCGAAGAAGAATTTGGAAGAGACGCCTGCTGCAACTCCTGGACCGTTGGTTTGCCCTGCTGCAGTGCTGAAGCTCCGAATTCACTTCGATTAGAGAAGACCTGCAAAGGACGATTCTTCCCCTTGGGTTGGTGGGACCAATCGACCCCAAGACGTGCTCATCTGGAAATCCTCTCGAAGCTGGCTGTACTTTCATTGCTGCTGCAGGAACCGAAGTGCCAGGGAGAGGAACACCAGAATCGAGTGTGTCTTTAAGTCGGACCCGAGCTCCAGGAAGATCCTCCGGACTCCCAGGAAGCAGGACTGAGCCACCTCAACAGAGTGCTGGACCCCAGATGCGAGGAAAGTCCAAAGTGGTATCCGAGAACCGCAGTGTTGCTATTTGTGAGAGACGCGAGGAGTTGAAACCGCGAAGTGCCGCTGATTTGAAGTTTGCCAATTGCTGCTGCCGACCTTCAATTTGTAGTGCAGGAGTCCCCAGACGTTGTCCCTCTTGTCCCCACAACTCAGGCCCAGGAACAACAGGGACAGACGCCAGCTGGAATCAATTTCTTCTAACCAAAGGTACTGTAAAACTAAGAGGACTTACCTCTTGTTGTGTAGCCTTGCTTGGTCTCAGTTGAGACTGGTCTTGGTTGCTTTTGCAGAGTTGCTTGCAGCGTTGCCCCTCGCAAGCCTCCCATCTTGTGGCCATACAGTGATTCTAATTTTTCTACAAAGACTTCTAAAACATTGTGCAAGACTTTTACTTACCTGCAAGAAGTGTTTCAGCTAACCTAGACCTTTGCTCAATTAACATTGGCTGGCCTGGCTCCCTGAAGGACTCCTCTGACCTCCGACTTTGTGCTTTACCTTTCCTCCAGGACTGGGTTAATTAACTTTGCATTGGGGGGTTAAAAAGAGCTTACCTGCTTCAGAATATTTGCTTAACTTTTGTTTTATTCCCAAACCATTTACCATGACACCATCTCAGTATTGCCCTAAAGGTACCAGTCATATATTCATGTCCACAGTGTCCTATTTATTTAAGTCACCTCAGGGTGTAGGAACCATCTGTGTGCCATCCCAAACGGGTACTTGATGATTTAGAGAAACTAAGAGTGTGTATTTTGAAGTGTATTTTTGAGTTACTTATATATTGCTCCCTTCTGAAGAAGGCTTATTCAACTGAATGTTAAATAAATTAATAATTGTTTAATCAAGAAACCATCAGTGTAAATGTGTATTTGAATACTTGTCACTGTGAATCTCTGTGTAAAATCCCATCTGCTCACATTGACCCCTTTTGAGATAAGCCTGACTGCTCAGCCACACTATCAACCTTTGTAGTACAGACTTATACCAAAGGTTGGGTTCCTATTGCCAGGAGGTGAAGGTTGCTGTACTCTCCCAAAGGGTACTGCACACAATATTGCCTAACAGTGAAACAGAGAGATGTTTTTTTGAGGTGAGATTTGTCCTTTTGAGTGCAGTGGGAAAACTACCATGTGTGAGCCAGGAGTTGATTATGTTGAGCCAGTAGAGGTGATGCAATTGGATGCAGCTTGAGGTGGGCATGCATCATCCAAGAAGTGTGCAGGTTTTGTTTGAGCAATGAGTGTGTCTGTGTCGTTGGGGTGGAAGTTGTCACATGTTTTGGAATGTTTGGGAGTGAGGGATGTTAGTGGGAGAGCTGTAAGGGGGAGGGAGGCTGTCCTTATGATGTGTATTGTGGAGTTGAAGTAGTTCATGAGGGAGTTGCATACTGCAGCGGAAGGTGTGGATGGTGGTTTAGGGAGGGACTTGACGATGTTAAATAGTTTGTGGGTACAATTGGCGGTGGACTGGAGTTTCTGGAAGTAATGGGAGGCTTTGGCATTGCATATGGCTGTTTTTATATTTGTTGCGGCAGTGTCTGAGGGTGTCCTGATTGAGGGGCATAGGTTCTTTTTCCAGACTCTTTCTGGGCATCTGGCTTCCGTCTTGATAGAGAGGAGGAAACTGTTGAACCATGGTTTTTGATGTACTATGTAATGTATCATATGATTTGAAATATTAAGTTTCATTTTGTTCTTGCCATGTCTGATGGTATTGTATTTAAAATAGATTGGGGGCATGCATGTATTGCACAGATGTGTCTATGGTGTTCTAAGTGTTTATATTTTGCAATTAAATCTGGTAGTCCGCACTTCCAGATGGGATGCGGTAAGAATCAATACCTGCAAGATCTGTGGCCAAGCAAGGGAGACCATAAGCCACTTTCTGTTTTTCTGTGAGAGATACACTGGTGCAAGGAATGGGTACTTGAAATGACTCTGTTCCAACTATGGTATCCAACGTACAAAGGACGCCCTGTTACTATTCTGCCAGTCTCAAAACATTAATATAGTATACTTTGTCGTCCTACATGGCAGGCATGGCGCATAAAAGTGCCTTGAATAGTGGCAGTGCTTAGCGACTGATCGTGGCCTATGGTGCCAGTTTAACTATCTAGATATTGACCATGTAAAAATAAATTTTTAGGAGTAGCACTGTGTACTAAGAATGTAAGATACATGAGGAACACTTGCACTTTAAAAAGACCGTACATTTGCACTCCCATAATTACATGCCCAGAAGCTATGATCAAAATGGCATATGTGGTTGGTTGATTCAAAGGGTTGTTGACCATGCCTTCTTTGTTAGAATCAAGCACAGATAAATGATCGCTGTGATGGGGATGCACCGTTTTTAATGTGTCTTTGCCAATAGGTGCTTTTCATTTTTATTATCTTTTTTTACAGCCCACTATGATGTTTTATGTGTACACATTTTATCTTCATTGCTATTTATGACCTATCATTTTATGTAACAATGAACTGTATATGTATTGTGGCTAATGACTATGTCGACTAAAACCTCATGATTGATTCCTAATATTCACAACTGTTCCCTCCTGGACCTTGGCTTTCTTGGGATTCACAACTGCTCCATCCTAGACCTTGGTTTTCTTGGGATTCACAACTAGTACCTCCTGGACCTTGCTCTTTTTTGGGATTCACATCCGTTCACTTCTGGGCCTTGGCTTTCCCGGGTTACACAGGAGTTCGCTCCTAAGCCTTGGTTTTCCCAGTGTCGGAACCAAGGGTTTTAGAAACCCTTCAAGGATCACCCCTTATGGGATAAGACCTATCTTATAAATCCCAAGATACAATGGCAAATTGGCAAAGGGAGAATAAGGAAGACCACTACGTTAACGGCAACTACATTTCCTAGTCACCTTCAGTCTATGATGGCTAATGTCATCATTCCCCGTCTAGGACAGCGCTCTACGCTGCAGACATCGGCCGACCGAATGGCATATCAGTGATTTCTCTGTACTATCATGTGCTCCTTCACACTTCAACATCTGGTGTCCTGCTCCCGAGCTGACCTTCTCGTAGGATTGTTTCCTTTATTGGATTTCCATCATGTACTTTCTGTTTGAGACTTTCCTTCATGGGACTTCTGTGTTTCTTTTCTGTTTTTCTCGTGTTAATTTTCGGGTAGATCGTCGTCGTCTTTTCCTTTTTTCTTGGATTATTCTTGGATTTCTTTGGATTGTTCCTTTTGGGTGGGTTTTCCTTGGACATGGATCCAAGCAAGTAGCTTTGCTACAATTAATTTCTCTCGTTTCCTTCTTCCCGTGCCTTCCTCATAGACGTTTCACTGTATTGATGTCTTTCTAGTAGAAGTTTAGCTGCTAAATTGAGCGCCATCTGGAAAATAGACGGGTACAGCCTTCTATTTATTACTAGTTACACAGTTTATTCATATGGTGCTAATTATATTTGTGTTAGATGCACAGTTCATAATATAGTCTTTGTGTCTTTCAGCTACCTTTTGAAAACAGTGCAAGGGTTCTCATCCTCTCCGCCTTGGGAGGACCACTGTGCAGTGCATATAGATATAATCTTGTATTTGCCCTTTGGCCTTATTGAGGTTTGAGGGGAATTGCAGTGGCCCTCTCTGTTAGAGGAGTTTTCCTAAAGTCCACTTGAGGTAAGACTTTATAAACCGATTTCTTGGTGTATACGTCCCTAACTCTTAGTATATGTCTGTACTAACCAAAAGATCCTGGTAGAATGGCAGAGCAGCTAGGCTTATCCTAGGAGAAAGATGGGAGCTGTAGGTAAGTACACTGAACCCAGTAAATACAATAGTCCAAAGAAACTCTTACACAGTAAATGTTATATTAAAAATATAATTTATTTTTATGTACACAAAGTAGCCAGATACATACTTATTTCACTAACCCACAAACAGGAATTAATAGCAATACTTTTTAGAGGTGATTGGTTCAATAGTAGTGGCACACGGTTGAATTTGTTATAGAGAATGGCAGTTCTACCCTATTATCGGTGCTACCGCGTACTTACAATTACAGTAAATGTTGTAATTCAATGTATATGTTTAGTAAAACCACTTCAAATAAAGTCTGTAAGAAGGAAAATAGTTTGTTATATATGCTTTAGCAAATCTTTACTGTTTAGTAGTGACACTTTAAAAGCATTTGAAGCCTTGAAAAGTCCAATCCCTAACTATACCAAAAGGTCAGCGTAGGAGCGGAACCAACGTTTTATGCAGCAACAGAACAGGTAACATTCCTCAGGATACTTTAGCCACACAAATAGAAATATTTAGGAATATAACACAAAGTAGGGGGACCTGCAAAGGACTCTCTGATAAGACACAAGCTGTCAAGACTGGGCCACAGGTAGGGTGGACACCCAGACACCTCAATGCGCACTCCAATGACACTGGAGTGACTCTTCGACTCAAGTTAAGTTATACCTTCACCCCCACAGTACCTTAAGTTAGATGAATTCAATGCAGATGGATTCTTTCCTGTGCAGCAGCGACGGCATTCCTCGGTCTAGTGACGAAAGTAAGTACTATGAATGGGATGTCACAGCAGCAGTCACGAAAAAGGACCCTTAGCTCAGATTCCTTCAGTTCTCTTGCCGGTCTGCAGTTTTGTGGCCTATTTATCAGCTCCAACAAAGGAAGGTTATCGCCCGGTCACTCTTCCTCTGTTCTTCAATCCTGCGCTCTGGTGTGAGGACTTGGAGGAGTGGGATTGTGCTTCTAGTGGTCCTACTGGAGCTCACTGGGCAGATTTGTCCATTCCAATGTGTTGCACTGCGAATGGGTCGGAGGTCTCATGTTAATTGCGGTCTGCAGCACTGGAGAGTCACGGCACCTCAGCAGATGGCTGGTTTTGTAGTTTGTCTTGAGGCTAGGTGGTTCCACGAGCCAAAGCGAAGGAGTCATCCTCTTCGGAACTCCTCTTACTGTAAGAAAACGGGGTCAAGACAGCTGTGGTCACTTCACTGTTACTGGAAGGATCTGAAGGCGTCTCTGGTCGTCTTCGGTTCTTCTGTTCCAGTGGTCGACTTGCCTTCTACCTCAGGAACCTCACCTTATATTCGGAATTCCCACTCACTCCTCTGAAAACTCTTTCAACATTTTACAGAAGTGGGTGGGTGGCTTTCCAATCAGGACAGCCAGCCCCCCCAGTAGGACCTGGTTCCATTCAGGCACTCTGGAAGCCAAAGGACCAGGGAATGTTAAACTCCTCCCCTGCTTCCTGCCTTGCAAGTCACATTGGAGCCTACGCGGGGACAGCCAAGGGTTCCCTTCAAAGGCAAAACCCGCACACACCCCCCCCCTCCAAGAATGGCAGAAGAAGGGCTAACAAAGGAAAACCACACAAAAAATTGTGAAAAAAAAAAAGTAAGGTGCCACCATGTTGGAACATAGGTGACCCTATTGTGCACAACCAAGACTGTAAAGACAGTCTGCGGTTACATAATAGCACAATAGTTGGTAGAAACAACATCCATTGCCCCGCCATAACTGTAGGGTTGTCTCTGTGTCTAGAAAATTACAGAAGCAGAGAGAAGGGGATACTAGGTATGCCCTTGGCACTCCACATAAAGTGGTGCGTGCTAATCACTCATAATTCAATGTTTTTGGAAGAATACAAAGTATCCCTCTATCCTTAAGAACAGTCATTTTTAAGGATAGCCAAGGAATCGCAAAGGAGTACCCAAAGGGTTCCCAGCAACACTGCACAAAGGTGCTGTGTGCTGCAAAAGTTAAACACAGATGCCTTCAAAGACATATGGAGGAAAGCAGATGCCATAGAAAAGGAAATAGAACAGAGTTCCGAAAGTCAGAGTAAACATGAATAAATGAGGGGGTAAACGGCTACCCTCATTCAGGATAGAAAGAAAAAGGTCCAGAAGTCCAGCAAAAAATGCTAATGGTTTACTAGGAGAGGGGAGTAAGCCTAAAACCGAAACATCTCCCTAACACCCGCACCCCAACATTCTCCAGACTAAGGGACAGAAGGATCTAATCCACTCATGGATGGATCTCTGGTTCCAGGTGGTCAAACCTTCTGGAGAGACCATCAGCATTCTTATGTTGGGGTACCTGACCGATGCTCAATGGTGAAGTCAAAGCCTTGGAGACTAATAGACCACCTGAGCAACTTTGGATTTTCTCCCTTCATATGCATCAACCACCTTAAGGGTTGGTGTTCTATTTGAATCCTGAAAGTAGTTCCATATTGGCTAAACTTCTTAAAGGCTCATACCATGGACAAACATTCACGTTCAATGGTTTCCCTATCTTTTAGCTATCTACTGATAAAGCAGATGGGGTGCTTCCTGCTTTTGCTATCCAATTGACTCAAGACTGCTCCTATCTCTGTATTGGAAGCATCAGTCTGGACTAGGAAGGCCTCAGTGTAATCTGGAACTCTGTGCACTGGAGCTTTACAGAGTGTATCTTTTAGCCCCTGAAACGCTTTCTCAGTCTTCATTTCGCTTCACCCTTTTGGGGTATTTAGGCGAAGACACAGTATTAAGAGGAGAAGCTATGGTCCCATAGTTCTCAATGAAGTTCCTGTAACATGCTCGGAGTCCTAAAAAGGCTCTCTTGAGTTTGAGTAGTTGGGATGGCCTAGTCCCATACAGCTTGTACTTTGCTGGGTAAGGGCTAGATCTCACCTCCTCCTACCTCATGTCCAAGGTAGACCATGTTACTCTGTCCAACTTGGCCCTTGCTTGCCTGGATGGTCAGATTGGCCTGTTGAAGAGCCTGCAACACTTGCTCAAGATGGATATGTTCTTCCCAGGTAGGGCTGAACATTGCTTTGTCATTCAAGTATTTCTCTAACCCATTCAGAAAATGATTTACCATTCATTGTAACGTGGCAGGTGCATTTTTCCTATCCAAGCGGCATGACCTTAAACTGGTACAGGCCTTCTGGGGTCGAACATGCTATTTTCTGTCTTGGCATGGTCCGTTATGTCAATTTGCCAATAACCACCTGTCAAGTGAAATGTACTGAGGAATTTAGCTGATCACAGCGTATCCACTAGTTCATATGTCCTTGGCAAAGGATAGGCATCAGTTTTGGTAAATTAGTTCAGGGCCTTGTAGTCTACAAGAACCTAAGTTCTTTGGTACCTGCTTTTGGCACTAACACAACTGTGCTCGCCCATGGACTTGTGCAGTGTTCAATTACAGGTCAAGCATCTTGTTGACCTCTTCTTTAATGTGAATCCTCACATTTTATTTATTTATTAGTATTTTTAAAGTGCGCAGCAGCCTTTAGGCATCGTGGCGCTGTTACAGAGTATGCAGAGTATACAGAAAGATTAGTGGTTACATAGCATAGCAGTCAAAGGTTACATTACATCGCAGGGTTACATAGGATGGTGGTTGCATAGCAGTCAGAGGTTACAATATATATTAGTGGTTTCATAGGATGCATTAATCTTAGTTACCAAGTATGCTATGTGGGGGAGCGGAAGAGCTAGATGAACAGGGTGGTTTTGTTGGATTTGCGAAAGGTGAATACTGAGGGTTCAGCTTTCAGTGCGTTGGGTAGGGCATTCCAGAATTTGGGTGCTAAATGTGGAAAGCCAGTGCCTCCGGCGTTTGCTCTTTTGATGGATGGAACGCGCAGTTGGTTGGCGTGGTGACTTCTTTTTGGGCATTTTGAGGTGTCTCTGTATATGGTTTCCGATGGGCATAATGGGGCAGTGAGATTGATGCATTTGTGTGCAAGAGTGAGGATTTTAAAGTTAATCCTATCCTTTACTGGGAGCCAGTGGGCGGCTTGCCTAGTTTGTGAAATGTGGTCTCTTTTGGGGACGCAGAGGGCTGCACGGAGCGTGTTGTTTTGTACTGTTTGGAGCCTATTGAGGTTTTTTTGCTGAGGTACCTGCAAGGAGAGCATTACAGTAATCAAGTTTTGCTCCTGTTGTGGCACGGGCGATCGAGAGGCGATTTTGGGAGGTGAGAAAGAGTTTTATGGCAATCAGTTTGGTCGTGTGGGCAGAAGCAGATGCAATGGCGCTAACCTGTCCCGACATTGAGAGGGTCGAGTCAATGTAGACTCCAAGGGTCTTTACTGATGTGGAGCTTGGAATGTTAGTTTTGTCGATGGTGAAATGTTTATATTTCAATTCGAGCTTGGGTAGTATTTCCTTGGGACCTAGGAGGATGATCTCAGTTTTGTCCCCATTTAAGCAGAGACCATTAGCTGCCATCCAAGTTTGGATGGTAATGCAACTTTGAAGGAGTCCTGCTATGTCTTTGTCGTATGAGCCAGTGAGAGGAAGGAGGACTTGGGTAACATCGGCATAGTTCGTGTAGGCTATGCCGAGCAAGTCCAGCAAGTCAAAAAGAGGCTTTGTAAATACATTGTAAAGGGTAGGCGTGGTGCATGATGCTTGGGGTACTCCACAGTGGATGGTGGTGGGGGCTGCTTTGACCTGGTTGGAGTAGACCTTCAACGCCCTTCCTTCTAGGAAAAGAGGTTATCCATGAGGTGGCTTTGTTTGAGAAATGGGCTGCGTTGGAGAGATGAGAGGTCAGTATGTCGTGATCACCAAGATCAAACGCAGCAGAGAGATCTAGGAGAAGCAAGGAGGGCAAGTTTGCCTTTGTCTGTTATTTTGGTGATTCGGTTTTTTAGATCTAAGAGGGCGGTTTCTGTGCCGTGACCTTTGCGGAAGCCTGATTGTCTCTTGCCTAGAATGGAATTGGATTCAAGTTAGTGTTGGATTTGGTTGTGGGCAGCTTTGTCTAAACTTTTGAGAAGGAAGGGGATGGTGGTGATGGAGCGGAAGTTGTTGGGGCACGCAGGAGCTAGGGAGGGTTTCTTAATGAGTGGGCGGACCCATGCTTCTTTTAAGCTTTGTGGTACTATTCCTGAGGAGAATGAAGCATTGATGAACGCAGTGATAATAGGGGTCAGTGCAATGGAGCAATCTTTGATGATAGCTGGTGGCAGATGTCCCCTTTACAAGTGGATGGTTTGATGTGTTGGAGGAGATCTGCAACGTCCATCTCTGTGACGTCCCTGAAGGAGAAGAGGGGGGTTTCAGGGGAAGGAGTAGGAGGGATAGGCGGTGACGTACTGTCCAGATTGGGAAGTGCTTTGTGCTGTGATTGTATTTTTTTCTTGGAGGAGGGTGACTTTGTTAATGAGGGCTACCTGAATGGTGGAACACCAAGATTGGTCTTTGGTGATTTAGTCGGGACTGGTGAAGGGGGTGACGAGATCTTTGAAGATCAAGAATATGTCCCTAGATTTAGAGTTGGCTGTGGAGATTCTGCGGTTGAATGATTCTGATTTAGCTGTGAATATTGCTCTTTTGTACGTTGATGAGCTGTTTTTGAATTCTGTCAGAGTGGATTGGTTCGGTGTGGCTTGCCATTTGGCTAGGGCCGAGCGTTTGCTGGTGCGTAAGGCTGCTGGCTCATCCGTGAACCAGGAGTTGGTATGCATGGATCTTTTTGCTTTTATTTTCTCCAATGGAGCAATGGACTCAATAGCATAGGTGAGGGTGTGGGCATGGACATTGGCAAGAAGTGGGGTTGTTGTGAAATCGAGGTTTGAGTTCGGGGATGTCGAGAAAGGGGAGGAGGTTGGTCTTGGTTAGTTTTTTGGAACTTCTGACTTTAGCTGATGGCGCATGAGCAAGTACTTTGGTGGTAGGAACAGTGACCTGGACACAATGGTGGTCTGTCCAGGGGTGGGCTGAGATATTGGTAATGAAGGAGGAGCAATTGTGGTCTGCAATCCAGTCAATGGTGCAACCTTTACAGTGGGTTGGCTCTGTGACTCTGTGGGCAAACCCTAAGTCTATGAGTTCTTTAGCAAGTGAAGAGGCTGCTTTGTCCTTTGGGTCATGCAAGCCTAGCTTGAGGTCTCAGAGTAGGATGGTTTTGGTGGAGCTCTTTAGGTTATTTCCTATTATATCGAGGGGGTGCTTTTGGTAGTCTGGGGCTGTACCGGGTGGACTGCATGTGATAAGAATATTTATAGTACAGTTGAGAGATAGTTAGTTTGGCAGTGAGGAGGTCAGCGTTGTTTTCCCATGATTGGTTGCAGAGTCTAATGGGAGGAGTCTCTTTGGAGATGAGGGCTACGCCTTCACCTTTTGGATGTCTTACGGTACTGTCGCAGAATGGTGTATCCTTTAGGGAGAGCAAGAGAGATGGCTGGGCCTGATGCTTCATGGAGCCAGGTTTCCTTAATAGCCAGTAGATCGAGGTTGTGGGAGGTGATGAGGTCATTAATCTCAAGTGCGTGTGACGGGAGAGAGTGAGCGTTGATGAGAGCACATTTGAGGGCAGCGTTGAGTGTTGGCTTCTTGAGGGTGGGCCTGGGGTGGCATTAGTGGCAGGGCAAGCGGTATTGGTGTGTTTGTGTGTGGGGGTGAGTTTGGTGCTGGGTGAGGTGGACATGGGCAGGGGTTGGGAGGAGTGAGGCCGGTGTAGCAGTTGGTGAGTCTGTGTCTGCCGTATGTGTGAGGGTAGGATGGGGGTGCGAGAGCTTAGTCTGTGGTTTCTGTACTCTGTGGTGAGCGGGGTGCATGGGTGTGTGTTCGGCTCTGATTGAGCTCTGTGCCTGAGGATCCTGGAATGTAGGAAGGACTGGTCATTCATTCTGGCAGGGTGGTGGCTAGGCCAGGTGACATTTGTGGGGTAGTGGTGTGAAGCTGGGAAGGTGGAGGAGAGAAATGTGTGTGTGTGTGTGAAATGTGATATGCGGAGATGATGAAGAAATGCAGGGTGGTAGTGGTGGGTGTGAGTTGGCACGGAAGCGGTGGTGCTGCTCTGTGGGTCGTTGTGGAACACATTTGTGTGGGTGTGGAAGTGTGGATGAGGGAATAGGTGCACAAAGAGCGGTTAGAGCGCAGAGAATGGTGCTCGTGGGACTGACAGAGAGGGTAAGAAATAATATTTGCATTTACAGTCACAATTCGTGGCAGCAGGTACAGTGAGCAGTTACAAACATTAGGCACAGGCTAATGTAGTGCAAAGTAGCGTGGCAGGCACAGTGTGCAGCTAACAATATTGGGTGCAGGCTAATATGGTGTGGCGGCGCAGTATGCAGCTAACAATATTGGGCGCATGTTAATCTGGTGTGAGGCAGCGCAGCATGTAGTTATCGACATTGGGCATAGGCTAATATGGTGCGAGGCAGCGTGGCAATGGCTAGCGGCAGGCATAGAGAGAAATCAAATACATTGGGCATAATGTCATACAGACCAGGGCAGCGAGACAGTGTTTGGTGGGGGCACAACTGAGTAACAGCTAGGCATGGCATGCATATGGTGCGGACAGAGTCAGGGAGAATCAGAACGGACTTGGAGCATAGACGGGTGCTGGAATGGTAGGGAAGCTGTGCTGAGAGCCGCGGCTTCAGAGTTTGAGTTTCCGGCTCGTCTCAAACAATGTAGATGCAGATAGGCGGTTGTAGTGTCATGTTTATCGGCCAATGAAGAATGGTGGAGCAATGGGAAGCGAGCGCAAGGGCTGGGCGACCTTCAGTGATATGGTGCCGAATAGAAGGACTAGGGGAGGTACTCACGGACACGGAGGACGCTTTTCCGGTATGGTGATGTTGGCCGGGGGCACATCCTGTCACGAACAGGCACAGACAGGCCCTTTTCCACGGCCCTTCCCAGAAGGCTGGATTCCGCTTCCCGGTTTGGGCGGCAAACGGATTTATGTAGAGGTAGCTAATCGGGAGCTGCGTTGTGCCAACCCAGCATATTCAATTAGGCTTCCTATGATTCAAACAGAAGCCTGTGGCGGCCATTGCCCATGTTGCCAGAGATGGCTCATTGTGAGTCGGATGGCTGCAATATTTAGCAAAGGAGCAGTGCTTTTCTGCTCAATGTAGGATATAACACGGACAAAATCAAAATCAAAGCTCGTAGCTTAGGAGCAAGCTCGCTATCTCACCAGGATGTAAGTGCGGGTTGCACTTCTCCGTCATCTGCGATGGCGGTAGCTCGTGGTTTGGGGAGAGAAGGCTCCTGCCTTCCGTAGCCACCGCTTTTAACAGGTACACTATCACCAGTGTCAATGTCATGCTGACCGCAATGGGTCAAGCCCAGTGTCAGTGAAAACAGAGGACAAAACTGAGTTAACAAAGATTTGCACTCCCACTGTTGCCGCAGTGGCAAATTAGAAGAGAGTTTAACTCCTTCTATAGACCCATCTGAAGGCTTTGGTGTGTGTGCTGCAACTACACGTGGACCTTCAAGTCATTGTCTAACAGTACCCTACCAGGCATTTCAGACGGAACACTTAAAGTGATTCTTACAGTCATGTTATTACATTCAATGGTTGCTGGCATTATGGGACACATTTGGACTGGGCCGTCTGCTAACATGGCTTCTCTTTTGGGGGCCTTAGCAACCTCCTCCAGACTGAAAGAAACTTTAATCTACCAAAGTTATGCTGGCACCAGTGTCTCGAATGGCAGGGGTGTCCTGACCATCAGTGTCTTTATAATGCTCTTTAGTATTATCTGGAATGGAATTATAGACCTCCATGTTCTCTTGTTCCCACAGTCCTAGGGATACTAAAGAAACTCTAGCCTGAACACCAATGGGTTCTTCAGCTTGAGGGTGAAAGCTAGCTTCTGTCATTGTACGTCCACATCATGTGTGAAGGCTAAGGAGACAGATGGAATCCCTGAAGGTTTACCTTTACCCCTGGGATCTCCTTTCTCATGGTCACCAGATCCACAAAGCACACATTTCCCAAAGGTCTTTTGCAATGGGGGTTTCTGATAGCCACCCTAAGGTTTGGGTCCAGAGATTTCACTAGCCCTATAAGGTTGCTTATGGAGAAATATTCCCTTGTTGTGTTTGAGGCCCTCGTTTGGTGGGTGATTATTTGAATGATCCTTCTCATCTTTCTTATGATTCTTCCTTTCCTCTTTCTTCTGAGGAGCCACAGAATCCTTGTGAGTTGAGTAGCCTGGTTGGCTACCTACAAGTCGGCAGCTAGTGCCAACTGCTTGCAGTCCAGTTCCTTAGACATCAAGGTTTTTTATTTTATTTATTGGATCTTGGAATGGCGCCTGTACACAGTATTTCCAGGTGCCCCAAGACAAAAAAGGGGCAGGCGAAGGACATAGGAAAAAAACAGTAACATTTATACTAGACCTTGTGAAATTCTTACCGTGCAAGTGCAGAGACAAAAAGTGCAGGGGAGGGTGGAAGTAGGGGGCAGGGTTGAGAGGGGGAGGGGTGAAGTGCAGGTGTTGGGGGCACATGAAGCTGAGCAAGTGCTGAGGGAAACCAAGAAAGGACAGTGCTAGGGGAAAACAAGTACGATGGACCAGATTCAGACTAGTCCGGGAAGGGTGCCAGAGGGCAAGTGCTGGTTAGGGATACTGGTGGCGACAGGTCGCTGAGGGTCTGGCCCCTGTAAGACTCATAAGGGACCAGTCGCACCGGCAGAGGGATTTAGCACGGGAGGGGGAGAGTGAAGGAAAAGGAGAAAGGAAAGTATTGAGAAGTTTGTGGAACTTAAAAAGAACCGACTGAAGTCTGAGGGGGCCTGGATGCTCCTACTGACGAAAGGCATCTACCTCCCACTCTTTGCTGGAGCTAGAGGACCGAGGAACTCGAGCAGTGACGTTTTTAGGAAAGAAAGCTGGATGTAGAGAAGTCCCCGCCCCCAGACAGCCTTGTGGCTGATGCAAAGGGTCCTGAATCTGATCCTTGCCGTCACCGGGAGCCAGTGGAGAGATTTTAGAACTGGAGTGATGCGGTCCCTGGGCTTGAGGCCAAGGATAAGTATTGCAGCCCTAGTCTGGATTAGTTGAAGATGGCGAAGGGAGAAAAGGGGCACATTGAGGAAGAGGCTGTTGCAGTTAGCCCTACAGATAAGGGGTATATCAGGCACTTTTACTTGTTAAAAAATAAAGACACAGAGTACAAATACTCCCAACAAAAAATAGGAAACAGACATGTAGTATCTAGTGCTCCTAGTTTCATCAATAAAGCTCCATGGATATGTTTGTACCAGTAGTGCACATAGTACCACAGGAGGAAACTACTACTTTACTTCCTGATTGGAAGAAGTAAACGTATATCTTTTTTAATGTGTATGAATAACTAGGTGCAAAGGAATAATTATTACAAACACATTTCTGTTTTCCAGTTAAAGCATTTTTACTCGTTTGTAAAATGCTCCCATGGGAATTGGACTTACATTTTTACTCCCTAAAAAATAATTCTTACTCCCAGCTTTAAAAAATAGGGAGTCAAATACTCCCACTTCATACTCTTATCTGGAGCACTGGTTGCAGTAGTGCTGCCTAGAGTGAACCAGAGCTCTGGAGACCTTGAGCTTCTAGGGAAGGCTAGGGAAGGGAAGAATGCCTCTGACGAGGTGGAGCTGAAAGTTGGATTTCATGGCAAGGTCTGTGATGTGCGGAGAGAGGGAGAGGAGTCAAAGATGACCCCAAGGTATTTGGCCTCACATGAGTGGGAGAGGAGTCAAAGATGACCCCAAGGTTTTTGGCCTCACATGAGGGTGAGGGGAGGGGGGACCCAGGAGGGTGGCCACAGAGCGGGAGGCAAATAGGGAGCAGGCGTCCCAATGAGAAGGATCTCTGTCCGACTGGCATTAAGGCATATATCATTAGCAGAGCACCACGCCTGAATAGCAGTCAGGTATGGGAGAGGAAGAAAAGGAGGTAGAGGATGGAAGCTTAAAAGTGAACTGTGTCATCAGCACAACATTGCAAGTGAGGAGAGAAGGTGGAGATCAAGTGGGCCAGAAGGGCAAGGTAGATGTTGAAGAGCCATGACGATAGGATAGAGCCCTGAGGGTCGCCACAGGTAGAGAGGGAAGTTGGAGGAGAGGAAAGGGCCCAATTGCACTTGGGAGGGTCGGTTTGAAAGGAAGGTCAACCACGCCAGTGCCCGGACCATGATGCCTAGGGTATCGCAGACATTTTATGAGGACGGCATGATTGACCTTGTCAAAGGCAGAGGAAAGATCGAGAAGGATCAGAACAGGGAAAAGTTTGAATCCAGGTTCAAGAGCAGGTCTTTATGGTTGTTCAGTAGAGCAGTTTCTGTTCCTCTGGATGCTCTGAAGCCAGGCTGGTGTTCGTGGAGGCAGCCAGCTGATTTGTTGTAGTGGTCGGTGTAGTTGGGGGATGACCAACTTCTCCATGAGTTTGCCCAAGAAAGTTGTGATGGAGATAGGGCGATAGTCAGCCAGGCATGAAGGGTCTGCAGATGGCTTTTTTAGGAGAGGGTACACAAGAGAGTTCTTCAGGGATTGTGGGAAAGCGCCAGTGACAAAGGAATGGTTACAGAGGTCAGCCAAGCAGGGGCGAGAGAGGAGACGTCCTTGATAGTTCTGGAAGACCAGTGGAGCACCTGTTTGGAGGAGACGTTCATATAGCAGACTACTCTAGAGACCTCATCCGGTGCAATGGGAAAGAAGGGGGAAGAGTATGGTGGGTGAGAGTGGGCAAGGTAGGCAAGAGCAGAGAAGGGGAGGGGAATAGATGAGTGATCACAGGATGTTCTGAGTTTTGGTGAAGTGGGAGGCCAGGCCAGTGCAGTGCAGAGTGCCTGGGAGGGAAGAGGAGAGAAGGAGACTGATTGGCAAGTTCCTTGCAGATTTTGAAATGTTCAGCCGTGTTCTTGGTGGCTCCAGTGATGCAGGCTTGGACAGTAGCCCTGTCCTTGGAGCGGATGGTGAGACGATATTACCTTTGGAGCAGGCCAGTTTTGTCAGAGGATGTACTTGAAGCCTGCAACCTTGGCTCAGCAGCTTTGCACTTGCGTTTCAAAGCTGCCAAGTCGGAGTCGTAACGAGTTGCATTTGGAGGCAGGTTTCATGCGGATCCTCATGACGGGAGCAAGGATGTCCAGAGTGTTGGAGATGGTGAGATGGAGTTAAGCCAGAGCAGAGTCGGTAGGAGAGTCAAAGGCAGGGGCGGGAGGAGGGTTGAAGGTGGTGGCAAATGCGACTGAGACACGCTTCATTGGTCGAATGACGGAGAGGGAGACTGGCAGTGCGGGCAGAGGCATCGTCAGCGGGCCTGGGAGCTCATGGTGGGAGGAAAGGAGAGAGCGGTGAGACCAGGAGAGAGGAGTAGTTGGAGGGTTGGAGAGAGGGATGCCTGTTGAGATGAGAACATCCAAGGTATGTCTGGCAGAGTGGAGAGGGAAGAAGTGTGAAGGAAAGAGGGTCACAGCGGTTGCGAAAGAATACAGTGGCCAAATCCATAGAGGAAAGAAGAGGAGAGGTCTGCCCATTCTGAGATTCAAATGAGGTAGGTCCAGTGGGCCTGTAGATAGTGGCGAGAGTGAGAGTCAAGGAGATGATAGGAAAGACAGACAACCTACAGACGAGGCCTTCAAAAGTGGAGTAGGATTGAGTGGGAATGATGGTGGCTGGAACCCACTCAGGGAAAATCTAGGCCATTCCGCCCCCAAACCGGGTGGCCCTTTGATTGGACAGGATCTTGTAGCCCTCTGTCAGAAATGTCAAAAGCAGTGACAGGGCATCAAAAACACTTTATAGCATGACGAGACATCTCATGCCATCATACGTACTCACGTTGTGCCCCTTAATCCCACCCATCTACATTTTTCAGGCTGACGCACACACAAGTTGCCCACAATAATCCATCTTTCTTCTTGTGGTCCCTAAACCTTTTCAGGTATTGGGAAAGGGTCTTCCCAAACCTGGCTACGAGAGCAGTCTTTACCAACTGGTAATCTTCTCTATCGGCACCATTCAACTCCATCACATCCATTCTGGGGGAGATATAACCCGTGGTAAAAGCTCACTCTGCACTTTACATGTAAATTCAAATGTACTCTGCCAATCCAGAATATCAACCTTTACATCATACACACTCACTAAATGCTTCCTGAACCTGGAGGTATCTGGCAATGAAAACTCTGAAACAGAAAGGAAGTCCAGAGATATCATTTTCATATCCTACTCCTGCTGCATCTCTTTCTCTTTGAGTTGTAGTTCCTTCCTACGTTCTTACTAGGACATCACTAAGGAGAGACTCCTCCCCCTGCTACCCCCTTCGCTCAATGCTGCCACTGACGCCTGCTCTGATCCTACCTCCTTAGCAGGCACTTACAACCGTACTATGCTTACAGTTATTGATTCCATCGCACCAATCAAACTAAGCAAGTCTAAACCACGAGCAAACGTCAACTCCTGGGTCACCCCACAGTTAAGAGTGCTCTGCAAAGCTAAACGCTCTGCCGAAAATCGCTGGAAAAGCTACCCTTCTGATGAGCATAAAGATGGCTTCTTCCTTGCTTCACTCACCTACAAAAATGCCATTATCACTGCAAAAAGAGAATCTCTTAATAATCGTATCCTGCAAGCTGACTCGAACACAAAGGAACTCTTTAAGATCATAAAAAAGCTAGAGACTCCAGCTACCCCCCTGACACCTGCACGAAAGATAGTAAATGGTGTGCCAACATTCAGGCAGCCTTATTGAATAAAATCTCCATGTTGCAATCCAAAATTAAAGACCAGCAAGACAGTCTGAAACTCGACAACCGACCACCATCCCCTGCAAGGGCCCCCCCCTCTAGACTTGGCTAACATTAAACCATTTGCCTTCTCACCACTCACTATTTCTGAGGTAGAAAACATCATCCTGAGAATCAAACCATCTAATTGCCAATGTGACCCCTGCCCAGCTCCCATCATTAAGTAGTCTGCACACGATCTAGCCCCATTCATCACGGCCTTCATCAACTCCTCCTTTAAATCAGGTATTGTCCCTGATAACCTCAAGGACGCATGGGTGATCCCTTTGCTCAAAAAACCCTCCCTAAACCCTAACATACCCACCAACTTTAGACCCATAACTACTGTCCCCTTTTTGCTCAAGATCTTAGACCGCGCAGCATACCTTCAGATCCAAAATTACTTGGAATCTAACAATCTTCTAGGTCTAAGACAATCTGGATTTCATCCCAGACATGGGACCGAAACGGCCTTGATAGATTTAAAAACCCAAATCAAGGTACTGAAGGACAAGGGTAAATTAGCATTGCTACTCCTTCTAGACCTTTCTGCGGCATTCGATCTGGTCAACCACCAGATCCTATGCAGGCACCTCCACTCTGCTGCCCACTTCTCCACCTCAGCCTCTCGGCCTGGATCAAATCCTTTTTGAGTAATAGATCCATGAGGGTCTTTGCTCCGTCCGCAGCCGCGGACCCTTCTCCTATTCACTGTGGCGTTCCTCAGGGATCCTGCGTGCCACCTACACTGGTAACATTTTCACAAAACCACTCTTCGATGTGCTTGACTATCTGGGTGTCTCTTACACAAACTATGCAGACGACACCCAGATACTCATTCCCATCACAGGTGACTATCTAGCTGACTCCAAGGCCCTTAACGACGTCTACCTAGTCATCCAAGCCTGGATGGACCAACACCAGTTATGCCTAAATGACGACAAGACTGAGCTCCTCATCCTGGGCACTTTGCAACGCCTTAGCAAACTTGAGCCTGCCTACAAGTCATTTGCCATTGACGGCAATACCATCCAAGTCTCGAAAGACACCAAAACATTAGGTTTTTACCTTGACGCCACCCTATCCTTATCCCGACAAATAAACGCAGTCAGATCAGTATCTGCTTACACATGTAAACTTATTGCAGCCTGCAGACTGTTTCTTACCACTCCTAATAGTGTCATACTAGCCAGAACCCTCATCATGGCCAAAATTGACTATTGTAGTGTGCCCTCTACTTAGGAACCAGCCAAGACAACATGAATAAACTTCAAACAATCCAAAACAACGCTATTAGAGCCACCCTTAACATCCCTCGAAATCATCACATCTCCGAATCCAGAACCAATCTAAAGTGGTTACCGGTCAAACAGAGAATCTCACTGAAAACACTTTCCCTTACGCACAAATGCCTGGCGAATAAGGCCCCCCCCTACCTATGCAGTCGGCTGTCCCGCCACTCGACATCCCAACCTCTAAAATCCGCCCAGACCCACTGTCTATCGATTCCGAGGTTCAAACTACAAAAAGGGGGGGGGGCACAAGCTTCCCTGTCTTAGCCTCCAAGCTATGGAATGTCCTCCCCGTTACAATCAGATATGAAGACTCATTCAACACATTCAAGTCCAAAACCAAATCTTGGTTCTTCAACCAGCACTAAGACACGCTCTGCACACCTGCCGTCCTTACTCCGGCCTACTATATATATATAGACACTTGGTATTCCTCATGCGTCACCCACATCCGCTCTGTAACTTATGTAAATTGATCTGCCTGTTATCTTGCTTACTATTATGTATGCTTGTATATATTGCGTAATATTTATGTTTGCCTATTTGTTCTGTATGTAACCTTTGCACAAATTGCGCCCTGATGCCTCTGGGCCCGATGCTGCGCGTTACAAATAAACATAAAACATAAACATTACTCTTGCATTTCAGATTGTATCTCCAGTTTTCTGAACTCTAGCTGCGTCTTCATTTTCTCAATTTCCAGAACAAGTTCTGTTGACATGTGAGAGAGGCAACTTTGATACTAGGAACATTGGTGGTGGATCAACAGTCGTAACTGTATCATCATCATCTTCCTCACTTCTTGTAAGATGAGGAATAAGTGTTGAGCTTGGCCCTTGATCATCTTCATTCATATCAATTCCTGGAGTAGGGGTTAGAGGCCTACTCATAGTAACTTGGTGATCCAACAAACTTTGGATCAATTCACTGTTCTTCCATTTGCCACTAAGGCCTCGAGGTGTACACATCTTTTAGTTTTTCAACGGTGAGATCAATGAGAGCATCAGCTTTAAAGTATTCCATTGTTAGTGATTTAGTAGTCCCAGTATAGGTAAGCAGCCTTGTGGATGGATTCTTCGGACACAGGTACCGGTACAACCAGGAGTCGATGTAATCCAACACTACTCAATCCCACCACCTGTAACACCAGTGTTAGGGGAGGTTTTCTAAAGTTCACTTAAGGTAAGACTATATAAAACTATCTCTTAGTGTACAGGTCCTAACTCTTAGTATAAGTCTAAGATCAGCCACATGCAGATGATTCCTGTGTTGTTCTTTGCTTTTATGTTTTCATATTGTAAACCTTTTTAGAATAAATTCAGTTTTAACTGGTTGTGTGTGATATCGGTGTAATCTAATTATGTTACACTTTATGTAGTTTTGTTAAAATCCACCTATCGTCAAAGGGAGAGGTAGCCTCGACTAATTTTTCTTTCCCATATTGATTTGTTGTTTGCCTTGATGCTAGTTGGTTCCACCAGCCAAAGGGAAGGAGTCGTCCTCTTGAGAGTTCCTCTGTCTATAAGAAAACTGGTCAGGACAGGAGTGGTCACTTCATGTTTACTGGATGGGTCTGCAGGCGTCTCTGGTCGTCTTCAGCTTTGGTTCTTCTGTTCCAGTGGTCGACTTGCCTTCTACCTCAGGAACCTCAACTTATATCTGGATTTCCCACTCACTCCTCTGAAAACTCTCTCAGCATTTTACAGAAGTGGGCGAGTGGCTATCTAATTGGGACAGCCAAACCCCCAGTCTAAACTGGTTCCACTCTAGCAGACAAAGGACAGTTAAAAACCCCTGCTTCCTGACTTTGCAGACACACTGGAGCCTAGACTGGGTCACTCAAGTGTCCTGCCAAAGGCAAAACACACACCCAGACCTCCTGCTCCCTGAATGGTCTAGGAAGGGCTCACAAAGGACAACCACACGAGAAATGTTGAAAACAGAAAGGAGCCACCATGTTAGAACATAGGTGACCCTATTGTGCACAACCAAGACTGTAAAGACAGTGGGGCCTCATCACGAGTTGGGCGGTATGCAACGCATATACCACAAAGCGGTATTTTTGTTACCGTCACGAGTTGGCGTGCACACGCACACAGACGTGGCGTTAACACAAATAGCGTCCAGCGGTAACAGTTGCTGTGAACTGGAAATCTCAGCGCATATTGTGTTACCGTTGGTATCTCGTGCTAATATCGCCACGGGAAATGTGTTGCTGCCGGAATTGGAAACAAAGCGCCGGCCATTTTGGAAATCTCATTCCACCAAAAATCACAGCCCCTGGAAGCCATCCATACCTGAAAATACAGGACAATGTCCCAGGAGTGTGTCAGGGGCAAGGGTGCGTAAAAAGTTTTCAGCCTCGGAATTGACAATACTGGTGGAGGAGGTAATAGGCCATCAGGATGAGCTCTATGGCCGACAGCAGAAAAAGACTAGCACACAGCGGCTCAAGCAGATATGGAAATCTATCAGCCAGTAGGTGACAGCGGTAGGCTGTGTCCCCAGGAATGGGGAGTACTGCCGCAAGCGGTTCAATGACTTGTGGGTCCGTGTTCAGGACCTCCTGGCCCAGCATGGGGACTGGAGGAGGGCCACCAGTACCACCACCAACCACCGGAGTTCACAGTGTGGGAGGAGCAGTGTACCACCCTAATCGACATGAGTATGATTGAGGTAGTGGGAGGGGCGTAGGCAGGCACTGGCACCCAGGAGGTTGCAGGTAAGTCACTGCCCCTCCTCCCCCACCCCCATGCAAATAGCATTGTGTCTGGTCCCCCCGTCCCTACCCAGTTGACATCCTAAAACTGTGGGTGCAGTGCGTGTGATGTACTGCAGCCAGCCACGAGTGGACCCTTGTACCAGTGCACCCTAGCGACCCCAGTCTGAAGTACATCCAATGTATAATTGTAAGCACCATGGCACACACATCCATGGCCTGGCCACAGCAACGTCTTGTGTGTGTGTTTATTACCATTCCCCCCTCACTTACAGCTGCATGCCAGCTGTGCATTCACATCAGACATCTGAAGAAGCCACACCAACAAGTTCGAGCTGTGTCTCCCCCCTGCCGCCCCATGTAGTACGCCCCAGCAATCCCAACATTGTGAATAACAAACAGGTTATGCCCAAGCATGATACAAACTGTCCTCTCACCCCCTGTAAAGCATGAAATGTATGAAACAATTCTAAGTTGCCCTGTCCTCATACCACACCCTATGCACCCTACAAGCATGCAGCCATCATCGGAGGGCAACGTGGAAGAAGAGGAGGCAGGCCCATCCCCATGTACGCCCAGACGCGCCTCCACCAGCAACACCACCCCGCAAAGGGACCGGCATGATACACCAAGGCGGAGGACACACCACACCCCACCCCACCCCACCGCAGCAGGGTCTCAGCGCCTCTACGTCCCCAAGCCACTAGGCGGTCACCGCCTCTATGGCCCCAAGCCACCAAGGGGGGGGGGGGGTCACAGGATGTCGAGGTTGCCACCAGTGCAACCACCACATTGGACGGCAATACATCCTGTGTGGAGCAGCATGGTCTACCGGTGTTGTCACCCATTCATAGTCCGGATCACAAAATTGCCACACACTAAGGGACCCTAGAGCATGTGCATGGTGAAAGCCACAGTCCCCATGTCTCTGCACGCTGACGTTGTGCGCACACACCAGTGCCAGATTAGGACACGCCCTCATATGGGTCACCTGCCGGCAGCTCCTCCATCCACGGCAGCCCCACCAGACAGGCCACCACGTCTACCAACAGCACCCCCACTACCTGCGTAGACCTGGCAGGGAAATCAGCCCGACACATGACAGACCCACAGCTCCGGGAACAGCAGTCGTGGCACGCCTGGATGTGATACAGGTATGTCCGATGCGTATTGAGGGCATGGCGGTCGAACACAACCGCCACATAAAGGCGATCAGTAGTGCAATTCGGGGTGCAACAAAAACCATGGCTGGCACTGTGCTGTTGCTCACACCTGTAAAGTCGTAGAGGAGTGTACTGCGGCTCTCAGGCTTTGAGCAGAGTCTGTGTACTCTGTGAGGTACAATCAGCGCATGCAGAGCAGATGCGTGAGGCCAATAACCTCCTCCGCCAGCAGCTGCAGTTGGCGGCATCGCTGCTATCGACATCGACAACCCCCACTGAGGGAATCCCTACAGGGTTCACCCAGCAACATTCCCTACGCCATTCACAACTGTGCTCACTAGAAGGTGTAGGATGTGTCAACGTCCTTCCTAGAGAGACAATGCACTGTTGGCCGGCCACGTGGATCCATATGCACTGTGTTGGGGAGGGGTGGTGGGGGGAGTGGGGAATGTGTGCTGGGGAGTTGGTGGGGGCGGGGGGCATGTGTGCTGGGGAGTTGGTGGGGGTTGGAGGAATGTGTGCTGGAGAGTTGGTGGGGGAATGTGTGCTGGGGAGTTGGTGGGGTTTTGTTCCACGAAAATTAAAGCCTGTTGAAACTGGACAGAAAGCTTGGACATTCATGACTGTGTACAAGTGCTGTTTATTTGATAAAGTGTTCTTTGTGACATGTACCCATCCACCAAATCAAAAGAAATGATCAATTAATGCCTGTCCGGCCAACCTCCTCTCCCTCAACCCATCCCTGTGTGCATTGGCCCCGGCAACAGGCACACGGTCGTCGCTCCCATCCCCTGCCTGTTGTGCAGCATGGCACAGTTGAGTGCAATTTTTCCAGCGTTTTCAGGCACATACATCTGTGCCCGTCCATTACGGTCTAGGCACCAGAAACGTGCCTTCAGCAAACCAAATGTCCTCAACACATGCGCGGGTACGACTATGGGCATTGTTATATGCCAGCTCTGCATGAGTTTGTGGATTCCGTAAAGGGGTAATCTGACCCCTACATGAAGCCTGTGTCAATGAGCAAAGTGTTCTGTGGCAGGTTACATTTGCATGCACTTGGTGTTAATGGACTAGCAGCAGTGTTTTATGGCCTATATGTATGGTCATGTGTGAGACACTCCTGCTGAACAAGTATGTTTGCAGTTGTCATTTGATTATGGTGTCTGCGTTTGCCCCTTGTTTCATCTGCAATGTGCGCCATATCCCTTGTGGGCTACTTTCTACATTCAGCATCCTCTTGGCACAGTGGTGCATCCCTTACATACAGATGATGCTCCCGTCATATCTGTCTGTTGACGGACAATGTTTATTAGTAATGGTTTGTGGCTGTCTCTCTGGCTGGTATGGCGTTTGTTATACCTGGAACATTATTTAGCTATTTAGCATCCATGTTAATGACCATTCAGGGGACACTGTCTCAGGGACCTTGATGGTCGTGTATTTTCCTGCTCATTTACAGTGGTATTTTTTTGGGTGCGTTCGGCATTCATCTCACATAGCATTCCTGCGTCGTGCCCTGGGTGAGGTTGCTTTTGGGTGTCAGGGTGAGAAGCAGCATGGAAATACAGTCAAGATGCATTGTGGTGATTGTGTTTCCATATGTGATTGTGAATTCACAAGTGTATGCCCTTCAACTTCAGTGTGATCTGGTGTGGGGGACGTGTGCATGTGTCCTTGTGTGCCGCACATGCATGGAACTGGTGCTGGCTGTGTCTCTTGGTGGCATGCAAGTATTCCTGTGTGTCTGCTACCCCCCCTTTATCTGGTGTACTTTGGCATGCATTTCATGCAGGATTTGTACTCGCCCACTATCCATGTGCGATGGGCTTGGTGCCTCTCCATATAGGCTGGCACTGTGCTGTTGCGCAGCACCATAGGGTCGTGGTTGGATCCTGGGTAGCGGGCGCAGCATTGGGTGATAGTCGGGTCTGGGCTACAGGTCATCTACACATTGAGCAAATGGAAATTCTTCCGATTCCTGTAGGCCGCCTCATGGTCCCGGGGGTGCTACTAGTGCGACATGTGTGCAGGCTAGGGCTGCTATCGCGTTCAGGAGTTGGGCAATGGCATAGAACTGTGCCTTCACTTCGTTGACCTATGCCTTGGTGCCAGGCAATGCTATGGCTTCATTCCCATGGCGCAGCAGTGCATCCAGCACCTGACCCAGCACAGCACTGAATGTGGACTGGGCCATACCATGCATCATGGTAACTGTGTGTTGGAAGCTGCCAGTTCCAAGGCACTTTAGGACTGACGCAAACTTAACAAGTGGGGGTGCAGCAGTGCTGATGACAATCCGGCTAGCTATGTCACCTTGGATTGTGTCAAGCAAATGGGTCAGGGCCCAGCCTAGGATGTTGGCCTGACCCTAGAGATGGCTCTCCCCTCCCCCCAACCCCTTCTGCTCCCTGTGCCCTGGGCTGGTTGTCCGGCCTCGAACTCCTGGCACAGCAAGTAGAGGTCTACATCAAGGTTCCCTGCCCCAAATGGCAACATGGTGTTGGGGAGGGTGTATGGGGCATGGGTGGGTCTTTTGTAGGCCTCCTGTGTGCATTGTTTCCACCTGGACCTTTATTACTGTCTCCTCCCTGCTCCTAATGGCTACATGGTGTTGGGGAGGGTGTGTGGGGAATTTGTCTGGGGCTATTTGCAGCGGTATTGGTGGCAGTTTTACGGCGCTAGGAGCGCCAACGCTGTACGTGTGCTAGGACTGGAATAGCGCTTTTGGTTGTCGGTGCTATTACAGCCGGCTGTAATAACGACGGCAGGATTTACAGTCGTGATCCGGCAGAGCAGTATTGGCGGCGCTAATACAGTTTCCTCTGGATTTAAGGGCTACCGCCCAATTCGTGATGAGGCCCAGTCTGCGGGAAAATTTAGCACAATAGTTGGTAGAGCACGTTCATTGCCACCAGCCATAACTGTAGGGTTGTTTGTGACTAGAAAGTCACAGGAACTGGGAAAAGGGGGATACTAAGTATCCCCTTAGTACTCCACAGAAGGTGGTGTGTGCTAATCTCACATAATATAATGTTTTATGAAGACTAAAAAGTATCCCTCTATCCTTAATACCAGTTGATTTTAAGGATAGCCAAAGAATCTCAAAGGAGAACCCAAAGGGTTCCCAGCAACACTGCACATAAGGTGCTGGGTGCTGAAAAAGGTAAAAACAGATGCCTTTAACCCCTTAACTGCTGAGGGTTTTCGCTCCCAGTGCTGAGCCATATTTTTGGACAAATCGGTTTGTCGCATTGAATCCCTTGTAACCTTTCTATTACAAGTGATATCCCAACCAAATTTGCACCCTTTTCCTCCCACATGTAGTCGTCCTAACACCACCAAGGATTCCTAGTTTGCTGTAGGGTGGTGGCTTAGTGATTCAGTGCTCTCGAAGACTGCAAAACCTATGGCTGAACAGACCAAGTAATTCAAACCCATTCCTCAACTTGATTTCTTCAGGCAAATGGGATCCATTTTCAAAGAAGATGAAGAGGAGGATCAGCCACCTTTTTGGTATGAGTGTGGCACACCAAATTTTCCAGAAGAACTGATTTCTGAAGAGTCTTACGATGCACAATCTAGAAGAAACTCTTAAAGAAACCAGCAGCTGGGAATCCTCGCCAGAGACGGAATTTGGTAACCCAGAGGTAACTGGTTATGCTGATCCTTCTGTCTGTTATTTGTAAAGTGGCTGAATTTCTGGGGTAGTCTAAACCCACAGCTCCTATGGAACCTGATGTTACGCTCACCTGACTCCCACGGAGGCGCTGGCCTGGTTCGCGCTGCTGTGACCTCTTATAAGGTGATGCGCAAGGTTCGGAAGACGGACTGGACCGGACCCCCAAATCTGGCTTGTCTGGCTCGCAGAAGTATCCTTCTGTAGGCGAAAATAGGGGATTAACTGTCTGCGGGGTAATGCAATCGACCTCCCACTTTCCCCTCTCACCCTCCTTGAAACCCTTCTGTGATTTCTTGTAGCGTCTCACCTTAGGGTCTGGAAGGACGAGCTCTCCATCCTGCTTCTGATGCAGGGGCGCCTTGGTATCCAGTTACTTCACTGGATTTTCGGATTGGTGAGAACCAAACTTGCTTGGCTTCCAGGTAAGTTTTTTGATAAGAGGTTCCCCTTGTGTCCATGCATTAATGTACTAATGCTAGTGTCTCTTTCCCCATTGGGGCCAGGGTACGGAATGCCGGGGAACAGGCACCGACCCGAGATGAGAGGTGAAATCCTTGTAGAAATCAGGTAAGTCTTTAATGAGCGTTTTTTGGTAATGTCTTTTCATTCGCTCATTAACGCTGATGTCTCTTTTTCCCCTTAGGGGCCGGGGTCCGGAAATGCCAGGATGCGGCGCGGACCCGAAATGAAGAGGGAATGAATCAACAGGTAAGTCTTAACATGGAGATTTAGCTTTCCTTATTCCCTTCTCTCTCTCACCTTTTGTTCTGGTGTTTTTTCTCCCTAGGCGCTGGGGCATGACTGCGAATCCGGATGATCGCTGCTGAACATGGAGGCGCCCTGTAAAGGTGAGTGGAATGCGGCGCTGCAGCGACCGACGCGATAAGCTTTTAAATTAAAGTCTTCCTTTTCAGGATTGTCGGCGAGATGTCTCCGGGATGCGGATTTAGCAGGTAAGGACTTTTCCTTCTTCTGTTCTCTTCTTCTCTTCCTTTGCAGGTGATCCAGGATGCTGGCAGGCGTGGCAGAAGTCAGGATGCAGGAGCAGACACGGTGAGCGTCCAGCTGCTAGATGCAGAACAACGCGAAGCACGTGTGGCTGTTCGGGTGGGGTTTAAATAGCCTTGGAAGAAGTTCCAGGTATGTATCCTTCCTCCAATCAGGTATGTATCCTTCCCCGACCACGCCCGGATGGTAAATTAGTCCCACAGGTAAAGTAGTTCCTTTCAGGCCTCAAGGAGGCCGGGATCCTGCAGCATGGTCTGCATCAGGTAAGTGCACCCAAGCATTCCCATAATGAGCCTGGCGCCATAGGCGCCAGGACAATGTCCAAAGGGCCCCTATATGGGGTTGCTGGGTCCTTCCTTGGGGACTGGATGTCCGCTTTCAGGGACGCCGGGCTTGAACCGGCTCCCCGGGAGCGGGCATCATGACAACTGATGACCTCACTGAGTGGTCAGGTTAAGGAGGCTGTGTTACCATTTCATGCAGACTTAAGGGTGAGAGGTATGTAAAGTTGGCAAAAACCAGATTCTTTTCCATCTATTAACAACAAAAAAAAAACTGAACTGCTTCTGTGGACCCTCCCTTCTCTGAACAGGCACCACACACCAGAAAGCCTGGTTGTTCAAGCAGCAACAGTTTCTAAGCTGCAGTTTATACGTCTACTCTGCTAGATAGATAGAAGAATTGAATCTTTGGGAAATCAAGTATTTAGTACAGGGAGCATGCGACTAAAATCGGCAAATGATACTAGTGGCTTAGAGAGAGAACACACGCACAAACTTTTGAAGCCTGGTACAAGATGGAAGAGATGCTGTGAGGCAATCTTTACAGTCCAGCCTGGATTCAGTATGCAGATCCATGGCTGCCAGTACAGTGCTTAGCCGCATGCCTTGCCTAAGGAAGTCAGGATTTTCTGCAGACATCCAGGCACGTTTGCTTAAATGCTGTTTGAGCTAACTTCTCTATTTGGAGAAAAGACTGGTGGTAGCCTGGAGAAACTGCAAGCTTCTCCTGCTGCAGCAAGATCATTGGGGGCGGCAATCAGACAGCCTCTATCTTCAGGTTAAGGATGGAGAGGACAAGCTTTTCGTTGTTATTTCTCCGTCTCTAGAGGAAGAGGTCAATTCTAGCTAAGCGGCCAGATAAGAGCGCCTCGTGGAGGTAGAGTAAGTAGAACTCAAACTCATCGTTGAACGTCTTCCGGCCTACAACTTTCTAAGGTTTCTCGGCTTCATGGCATCCTGCATTTTTCTGGTGCCAGAAGCCCGTCTGAGAATGAGATCCCTTCAGTGGGTTCCCAGATCCCAGCAATCTCAATTCTCCGGCAGAATGACAGACCGTCTCCAGGTCCCGACAAAGGTTGTCCAGGATCTCCCGCGGCGGGCCAGCCGAGAGAATTTGATGAGGAGAACCCTTTTGGCAACCATGGCCGGAGACGACAGTTTTGACCAACGCCTCCCTCACAGGATGGGGAGCGCAAATGTGAGATCTTTCAATAAGCGGACATTGGTCTCAGTTGGAGTCCAGACTCCATATCAACCTTTTAGAGCGGAGGGCAATCAGACTAGTGCTGATGGCCTTCCTGCCCTCATTACGGGGGAGAAGTGTCCTGATAAGGATAGTGGCTATGCACTACCTCAATGAGAGGGGTCGTGGAGGTCACTGCCCCTGTGCAGAGAGGCAATGCAGCTCTAGTTCTGGGAACTGAGAGAGGGAATCACTTGTCTGGCAGTTCATCTAGCCGGAGAAAAGAACATGGTGCTGGACGCTCTTATCAGGCAAAGCAGAATCTCCCACGAGTGGGATCTAGCTCAGGAAGTCCTTCTGGGAGTCTTTACCCTTTGGGGAACCCCTCAAGTGGATCTGTTTGTGACCAGTGTCAACAAGAAGTGCGAGCTGTTCTGCTCCAGGGAATGTTCCCAAAAAGGAGCTCTAGGGGGTGCATTTGTGGTGGACTGGGAGTATCCACTTCCGTTTCCGCCAGTCCCTGTCATTCCTCATGTCATCAGAAGGTTAACGAAGTTCGGGAAAACCATGAGCCTCATTGCCCCGGATTGTGCCAGGAGAACGTGGTACCCGAACCTGCTGGAAACGGCCATCTGTCCTCCAATTCTCCCACCTCCCCTCCAAAGGGAGGACCTACTCTTGTAAGAGGGAGATTGCATTCTTCACCCAGAGATCAATCTTCACGCCTGGTGTCTGAAAGGGTGAGATAAGGATTGGGTCCTTCGGAAGACGGAATGGAAGTGTTGCTTCTGGCTAGGAGACCAGCAACCAAATCCCTGCACCGCTGCTGTTGGAATACATTTTGCACCTGGTGCAGGGAAAAGAAAATAGATCCTTTCACATGTAAACTTCCCCATGTTCTTTCTTTCTTGCTCCATCTAACTCGCTCTGTATTTCAAGTGGCCACGGTGAAGGGTTACTTAGCAGCACTATTTAAGAGATCTCCAGATGAGGGATCGTATTTCAATGGGCCAATTATATCATTTCTTAAAGGCCTAACAAACTTGTTTCCGCCTATTCTCTTCATTGTGTACCAGGATTTCCTATGGGAGCCTCGTTTGAGCCCTTACATTTGTGTCCTTTAAGGATGCTCACCATAAAAACAACCTTTTTAGTAGCCATCACATCTGCCCGTAGACGTTGGGTTAGTGAGCTATTGTCTTCCAAACAACCTTTCACATCCAGGACAAGGTAGTCTTAAGAGTTGAGTCATCTTTCCTTCCGAAAGTTGTCGGAATTTCATCTATATCGCGTGTTTCCATCTTTTTATCCATCTCCTCATCCATCAAAGGAGGAGAAGGGGACTACCCGGCCTGGACCCTAAAAGGGTACTAAGCTACTACATTACATGAACAGCAAATATTTGTCAAGATGATCAGCTGTGCATCGGTTACGCCGGTCAAAGATTAGGCTTGCGGTCACAAACCAATCTCTAGATGATTGTCATGTGCATAACATAATGTTACTCTTTGGCAGGCAAAGACTTGCCCGAAGGTTTGATTGCGCATTCCACTAGAGAGGTGGCTGCTTCCTCAGCTCTGGAGAGAGGTGTACCAGTGAGGGACATTTGCAGAGCGGCAACCTGGAAGTACCTTCATACTTTTCAGTACATTTTACTGTGTAGATTCTTTATCAGGAGAGGAAGCCAAATTTGGCAAAGCCGTCCTTCATAACAGATACAAATAAGCAAATACTTGGCACCTACCTCCTAAGTAAAACC